>NC_136516.1:27262450-27572450 GCF_053919585.1 Euprymna scolopes | reverse complement strand
AGAAAGAGAAAGAGAGAGAGAGATAGATAGATAGATAGTGAGAACGGTCAGTGAAGATTACAGTTGAAGGCGGGAGTTGACAAAAAGGTGTTTGGAAGAATATTTTGTATTTTTAAATTTCAGATTCAATCAAGCTTATTTCGGCCATAAATCTAGTTCTTTTTTATATTCGGTCCAAATATGTTTGGCCACGGGGTATTCTGATATCCGTTTCTTCAATTGCCTCAGTGTTTATCCACCCGTTCATTTCCATGCGGCAGTTCATTCTTTCTTTTGTTGGTCAAATACAGCACTGAAGTCTGGCTCATCAATGTTAATCGCAGCACATCTAGCTACATTTTCCATGAGGAAGTGAACTACCAAATTCAGTCAAATACACTTCCCAAGTTCTTGAGAGGATCAAATCCTAGCAAAAGGTCAAACCCTAATAGTTTTCCTTTGATAACGAACACTTCTAGTTGCAAAGGATGCAGGCTGCCAACTGTTAGCTCGATTTGACCAGTTCCATAATAATATGATTCAAGTTGTTTCAATCTTCCATATTTATTCATGGTGTTTGGTTTGATTTGGGCGTTTTGGTTTACGGCATATCAAGCCTTTTTTCGGGTTATTTAACATCGAATACTGTCATTTTGGTAAACGCTTTTATGCTTCAAATTCTTATGCTTTGGTTTGGTTGTATTGTGGAGAAAAATTCTTAGTTTTTGTTTTTGGCTTTGCTGAACATATTTGACATTTGAAAAGGGAAAGGAAAAAACAATAGTATCAATGTTTGGTGCATTTGAGGTCAGCATAGAGCCCCGAGGTAACTGGATGATTATCAGAGGAAGGGCAAAAGTAATCATGACAAACTTGATAATGGATCTTAGAAAAAGATGGAGAAATAAGGACCTGGCCAGAGATAGTTTAGAAGTCAATTTCTAAAATCCGTTTAATGGTAGCATATTAAATGGAACGTGATAATGATGTACTGACCGATAAGAATGATGATTGCTTTTCGCTTGTCAGTTCTTCGAGTTGATGCAACTTGGTTCGCCATTAATATTCTAGATTCTTTATGGCATCGTGGATAGCCTTTGATCTTTCCGACAACTTCAGCTAAATTAATTGCGTGATTAAATGTTACCTACCGTAAAAATAGAGTGGAAAATGAAGGGTCAACAGGTTTGAAACGTTTCACATGTTTGGCACCCGATTTTTCAGTCTAAAAACGAATTTATGTTTTTTGTTAGATTTTTTTTAGATGGCATTCATTTACAGATTAAGCATAACACCCTTTTTAAGAAGAATGAATTTAGGAAAACAGGCAGTTGCATTATTGACAGCTTAGAGAGAAAAGAGTTTTATCAGTATTTATTTTGTAGTTGAAGAGGAGTTTATAATTTCATTACGGTATTATATCAACTTATAAAATGGAAAAAAAATGATATGAAAATTATACGATGTATGCGTGATACAAGTTTTAGATATGTTTAGATCTGATGACCTCAGAGGGAAATTAAATCTGGACAGTATAAAGAGATTGTGAAGAATAGATTTCGATGGCAAACCCTAGTTGAACGAATGGATGAGTTCTTGGTTAATGGCTGTAGAACAGTTGGAAATGTGGCTTAAAATATAAAGGAGGATGAAAGGTTGCCGACTGTAACAATGGAAAAGAAAATGAAGGGTTACCAGATTTGAAAGGTGTGGACTATTTCACATGTTACGCATTGTTTTCAATGGGGGGGGGGGAACAAAAAAATTTGTGCTTGTTTTTATGACATTCATTTGCATATCGAGGGCAATTATCATTTTAATAAGAATGAATTTAGGAAAACAGGCAGTTGCATTCTTGACAGCTGAGATAGAAAAGAGTTTTATCAGTGTTTATTGCGGGGTAGTTGAAGAGGAGTTAATTTAATTTCATTGAGATTACATCAACTTAAAAATTTTTTAATCTTGGCTCACTTTGCAGTGAAGCAGTTCTATTGGCCATCAGAAACGTTAACATGCAAAAATGGCAAAATATACGTGAAATTCCTTTCAATAACTCATTTTTGAGATAATTGGGTGATTGTCAGAGGAAAAGCAAAGTAAACATGACATGAAATGTTGAAAATGGATTTTAGAAAAAGATGGATAAATAAAGACCTGGGCATAGATAGTTTAGTTTAAAAGCCAATTTCTAAAATCCGTTTAATGGTAGCATATTAAATGGAACGTGATAATGGTGTGCTTATCGATAAGAATGGTAATTGTTTTCTGCTTATCGCTGCAATTCGGTTCGCCATTAAACTTCTAGGTTCCTTATGGCGTCGTAATACTCATTTTAAGGATGACTTTAGGAATACAGGTAGTTGCAGTTTTGACAGGTGAAATAGGATGGAGTTGTATCAGCATTTATTGCGGTGTTGTCAAAAAGTAGTTTCTTTAATTTTCTTACGGGATTGCACCAACTTAAAAATTTTTTAATCTTGGCTCCCTTAATTTATTTTTATTTCGGACTATTATTCTCATCTTTATTAGTTGTTGTTTTTGATCTTTTATTGGTTTTGTTTATTCACGTTTCGGCCAACTATTCCTCTGGCCTTCGTCAGGTGGTAACTACGACGGATAGGAACTTCGAATCTCCTAACTGCATTCTCAGCCATCACTGCCATCCGTAGTTGTTGTCGTCTCACCACATTTTGGCCAATTAACCTCTGGCACGCTTTGGGTGGGATTGAAACTGCTATCTTCAGACAATGTTCATCTGGAACTGTAGAGATTCAACGTCTCTATCAACTGCGCCACGGGCCCCGAAGGGCGATCAATGTTGGATTCTTTGATCTTATAAATCCACGTTTATTTATCTGATCTATAGTCAGGTCCATACCGATTGGTATATATATATATATATATATATATATATATATTATTCCTTATTTGCAGAAAAGCAGTTCTATTAGTTATCACAAACTTTACATGTGAAATTGAGTAAAGTCCTTTCAATTGTGATAACTCATTTTGGGGTTATTTTGATAAAATTTGAATATACACAAAGCATGCGATAGGGGGGGGTTGCTTGTGAATTTTATATTCCCATCAAACTTCCTCCTTTGTAGGAAGCTGGTTCAACTCGTGTCGGGTGAGTGTTTCTTCGGTTTAGGGTAAACAAAATTTTCTCTTTTCTAAATAAATAAAACAGTAGATGTTTAGATGGATGAATAGCGCATACAGAAATCTGTTGGCAAGTTAAAATGCAAAATGTTCATTTTAAATGACCGACATTTTTCTATTATGTGCATGCATAAAATTAAAAGTGGTTTAATTTTATAACTTTCTTATCTGTATGTCAGTAGAGAATATAGCAGAAGCACTAAATGTTTTGGTTTCAATTCTAGCTGATGGCACCCAAGTCTTTTTTTTTTTTTTTTTTTTTTTTTTTTTTTTTTTTTTTTTTTTTTACTTTTGAAATAAGTACTATTTATTGGATACAAAATGGTTGAGAAAAAAGTTTTTGCAGAATTTTTTATTTTGATTCAAATGATGTATTTCCATATAAGTTTTCGTTATACCTTTACTTTATATACTATATTAAAGAGTGTTTTTCGTTCTATCTAATCGTTTAAATTACAATCGTTTTAAAATAAATGTCTTCTTTTCAGAACGTTGAATAAAAGATAAAAAAAAAAAGTGTGTACAATTTTTTTTTATTTCAAATCATACTAGGCTGAAAAACTGCTGAAACAGCTTGTGATATCAACAAAACGTTTGGCCCAACAACCAATACTGAATGCACAGTTTAAGAAATTTTGTGATGGCGACAAGAGTCTGGAAGATGAGCTTAGTGGTCGGCCATCGGATGTTGACAACGATCAATTAAAGGCCTTAGTTGAAGCCAATCCACATACAACTTGCTTCTAAATTAGACTTTTTTTTTTTTTTTTTTTTACATGGAGTCACCACTTATCAAGGCCCAAAGACCACTCAGAAATAAGGGTTATTGCGCGTACAGTAATCAATGAGATAGTATTATAAGTAATCATTAGTATTGGAGATTTGATAGAGTGTCTTACTTAAGGGGGGGGGGGGCGGTTTGTCAGGAGTTTGTTTATGTTGGACTTGAAGACATCCAAGTTGTAGTCAGGTGGGAAACAAGCAAGCGGCAGAGAATTCCACTGACGTGCAGTTCTAAGAAAGAAGCTTCGCTCATGGAATCTATGTTTGGATTTAAGCACAGATAAAGAGTGGGGAAAATTATTGACAGTAGTTTCAGCCAGACGGGTGTTTCTCGTGAAAGATTGGCGAGGGGGGGGGGCGAGAGATTGGAGCTCAGACGAGCACCTGCCATGGAAATAACGATAAAACAAAGACAGGCTCGCAACGTCTCTTCTGTGGAAGAGAGGTTGCAGGGAAGAGAAAAGGGCATCCCCCACTAAACCACAAAGTCTATTTTGTACTCTGTCAAGGCAGGATAGGCTGCTCCTAGCAGCTCCTGCCCAGATGTGGCAGCAGTACTCCATCCTTGGACGTACTTGGCTTTTATACAGATAGAGAATTGCATCAGTAGTGAAATATCTTCTGGAGCGCTAGAAGGATCCCACCATTTTTCCAGCGACCTTGGCAACAGACCTGATGTACACGTTCCATTTCAGATCAGGAGTAAAGGTCAAACCCAGAAGCTTGTCAAAACATAGAGCCTCCCCAAGACGAGAGCCATCCATTTCAATTGATGCCAGATTGGGATCAGAGCGTTAATGATGTAAAAATTGAAGCTTGGTTTTGGATGCATTAAAAGTGACCAGCCACCTCTTCCCCCACTGTACCACGCGCTCAAGATCAGAGGAGAGAGAATTAGAGAGAACTTTGTCATTCACGGCCTTTAATGTGTTGCCATAGATGGTCGTGTCATCAGCATAGAGGTCAACGAATGATTTAAGTATGTGTTTTGGGAGATCACTGATGTAGATCAGGAAGAGAGTTGGGCCTAGGATGGATCCCTGAGGGACTCCAACATTAATACTGTGGGCTTCTGATTTCTGCCCATCAACCACTACTCTTATGAACCTATTGGAGAGAAATGATTTAATGATTGAGAAAACATTTCCAGTGATACTGTAGCTGGAAATCTTGTGAAGTAGGCCCTTATCCCATACCTTATCGAAGGCCTTTGATATGTCAGGAGCAATTGCCCTGGAAAGAAAGCCTTTGTCAAGAGATTCACTAATCCTATGAGATATAACCGTTAGCACATCTGCTGTAGATCTTGCAGAGCAGAAACCGTATTGCATGTCACTAAGAAGGTTGTTTCTGTTGAGGTGGTTGACTACTTCTTTATTTAATATGGATTCCAACAACTTACTCATGACACACAGGAGACTTATTGGTCTGTACCGAGAGGGAGATGACTTTTCACCTGAATTCTTAAATATAGGACATACTGATGAGGTTTTCCAGGGTGTTGGAAAGCACTTCTCCTTAAGGCAACGCTTCAACAGTTTTGTAAATAATGTGTACAATGATTTCCAACTACTTGAGACAAATAAGAAAGAAAAAAACTTAATGAGTTAAACAACCAAAAGAAATGGCGTTATGAAGAGTCATCTTCCATTGCAACAAGAATGATCAGTTTCTCGACGGTGTTGTGACTTGTGATGAAAAGTGGGTTCTTTACATCAACCAGTGACACTCAACTCAGTGGTTCACGACACTTCCTGAAGCCAGAGTTGCACCAAAAGAAGGTTACGCTGACTGTTCAGTAGTCTGCGACCAGTCTCATCCATTACAGTTTTTGAATGCAGACAAAACCATTACAACGGACAATTACTGTCAACAAATGGATGAAATGCACCAGAAACTTCGACAAAACCCAGCATTAGTCAACAGAAAAAGCGCAATTCTCCTCCACGACAATGCCCGACCACACGTTGCTAATCCGACCCTGTAGAATTTGAACAAATTGGGCTATAAAACACTGTCTCATCCACCATACTCTCCAGACCTTTCACCTACTGACTACCACTGTTACAAGCATCTCATTAACCTTTTTGCATGAGAAATGCTTCAAAAACCTAAGAGATATCAAAAACGCCTTCAGTGACTTCATCACCACCAGAACGCACAAGTACACTTGTTTTGCGTTGGCAAATTCTGATAAGGTTTTGTGTTGGCATTTTTTTTTTTTTTTTTTTACATAGAAGTCACCACTTATCAAGGTCCGGAGGCCACTCGAGGATAAGGGTTATTGAGTGCACAGTAATCAATGGGACAACATCGTAGTAATCGCTAGCAATGGAAATTTGGCAAATTGGACCACTTAAGGGGGCGGCTCATCAAGAACCTGCTCACGTTGGACCCGAAGAAAGCCATGTTGTAGTCAGCCAGGAAACAGGCAAACGGAAGAGAGTTCCATAGGCATGCAGTTCCAAGAAAGAAGCCCTGTTCACGGAATCTATGCTCCGATTCAGGGACAGACAAAGAGTGGAGAAAACTACCGACAGTGGCTCCAGCTAGACAGGTGTTTTTTTGTGAAAGATTGGCGAGGAGGGAGGAGGCAGAGATTCTAATAATGTTTATTTCGATCAATAAAGTTTTGTTCGAACCAAGATATGATCATCTGAATTCAAAAGTCAAAAATTGCAATAACTTTCTTATCAACCTAATAATAATCAATAGAGTATTGGCTCTGTAATAATAAATACGAAATCTGCATGAATTATGAATATCATATTTAAGCGTATTTTACGAACGACATGATTGAAGCTATCCCACCCCCATCATCTAGTCTTCAAATATTTCTTCATGAGTGAAGTATATTTTTTTTGAATGTCAATTATTGTTAAGCGATGACATGAGGGGGGGGGCGTTCGAAAACTATAATCAATTATTAAATTAAGTCAGCATTAGAGCTGTCTAACATGGTCGTTTTCAAGTCCAACATAAACAGGTTATTTATGAGCCATCCTCTAAAAAACTGAGAAATTGCTGACCGGTCAATTACTCATGTCTCACACTGTGTTGCATCAACTTCAAATTTATGTGGTTCTTATCAACACAATGTGCGTACAGAACGGTAGGTCAAACAACAAACCCGGATGCACCATGGTCATCGGATCACAAAATGTAAGAGATCAAACTGCATCAAAATAATAGAAATACTTTTTTTTTTTTTTTTGTTTTTTTATTTATGGTAAAGATCACGTGAAAAAATAATGAATGGAAAAAATTAATGATGCAGCAAAGTTTTAAATTTTTTTGGTTAATTTGCATGAAGACCTTAATTGGAATTCATTTTTGAGATGAGCATTATATATTTTAATTTATTTTTATTTCGGACTATTATTCTCATCTTTATTAGTTGTTGTTTTTCATCTTTTATTGGTTTTGTTTATTCACAACGTTTCGGCCAACTATTCCTCTGGCCTTCGTCAGGTGGTAATCGCGACGGATAGGAACTTCGAATCTCCTAACTGCATTCTCAACCATCACTGCCATCCGTAGTTGTTGTCGTCTCACCACATTTTTGGCCAATGGCCCATGGTGCAGTTGATAGAGATGTTGAATCTCTACAGTTCCAGATGAACATTGTCTGAAGATAGCGGTTTCAATCCCACCCAAAGCGTGCCAGAGGTTAATTGGCCAAAATGTGGTGAGACGACAACAACTACGGATGGCAGTGATGGCTGAGAATGCAGTTAGGAGATTCAAAGTTCCTATCCGTCGCGGTTACCACCTGACGAAGGCCAGAGGAATAGTTGGCCGAAACGTTGTGAATAAACAAAACCAATAAAAGATCAAAAACAACAACTAATAAAGATGAGAATAATAGTCCGAAATAAAAATAAATTGCATGAAGACCTGTGAGCTTAGCAGGAGTAGAATTCGTCCATTTTCTTATTTTTATTTTATTTCACCCAAATGGATCAGAGGGGATTGTAAATTGCATTATTTGGAGGACTAAAAACCTGAAAATTTCATCCCTCTGTTGCAGACATTGACGGTGTGAGACTCTAAGAAAGCAATCCTTATCATAGACATGCATCAGAAGCAGAGAGGAGTTATTGAATTCCTGGCAAAAGTTCATTGAGAATGGTGGTGACTATGTAGAAAAATAAATTCTGGAGCACAAAAGATCATTCGATTTAAATGGTATCACTCCCATCTTTGTAGCTCTTCAATTTTTTTTTTTTTTAGTTAAAAAAAAAAAAAAAAAAAGTTTTAATTTTGGAATGACCCACATAATTTCTGATCATTTAATGGTGAATCGAATCATTTTGGTCCAAGTTTTTATGCCTCAGGTTTCTATACACCTAATGTAAATTTCTACATCATGCAGCCATTTCTAAATATCAACTCACATTTAAAAACGCGATAATGTTTGTCCTATCTCTCCCTTCATTTTTGTTCACATCTTTCAGATCTTTTTTTTCGATGCTTTTAAAAAAGATTGTATACTGTTTAGTGCAATCAGGTTTTTTGTTGTTGTTGTTGTTTTAAACAATTCTTTCCTATTGATTCTGCTGGATAATCTTTCCACAGTAAGGGGAAGATTAAATTGGAACACTGTTTGGCAGGCTGAACCCGATTGGTTAATATTCTTTACGTATGTAGAAATTTGTGTGACCCACTCCTATGACTCCGACTTCTTCCATTCACGTGACATTTAATTTAAATGTTGCTCATCAGAGTCTTTTGTTAGATAATATCTCTACACTTTGTAGCCTATTTGTTGACGTTCGCATAGTTGGTTTTAAAAGGTGTGCATGTAATACACACACACACACATCTATATATATCAGACAATTGCACTTAAAAGAACGGTTAGAATCTCAAAAAGATCTCTCTGTTGGAATATCTGAGTTAAAGGATGAACGGTTGGCATTCGCTAGGATGCTCCATCTCCAGCTTGAATAAACTGATAAAAAAATAAATAAAAATAAAGACACACACACACGATTGTATAAACAGGAAACACTAGTCGGCATACAAATTGTTAATATTTATTTAAAAATAGTATGGTTATAAAGCCCCTTAAAGAAAATGAAAAGTTTTGCCTTATTTAAGGAATTAAAGAAAAACACCATTCTGGCTTCCTGCTGTTGAATACTCTGATTGGCAACTTTGTAATTTTTTTTATAAATTTATTTAACATATATAGATTTTAATTCTATTATAATATATATATATATATATATATATATATATATATATATATATATATATATATATATATATCAAAAGCTAAGAATCGAATGAGGAAAGATTCTTAGCTTTTAATTTATCATTCTGACGTTTCCTCTTAGAGAGTCAGACGATAAGGCCTTAAGGAAAATTTTAACAATTCCACCTGCCCGTTTTTTTTTGTTTCTTTGATCTTTTTATTTAAATTAAATTATGTTTCCTCTGAAATTTCTCCTTCCATTTTGCTGTACCCAGAATTTACTTATATATATAAGTTTTAATTTTTCTTTGTAAGCATGAACCCGAAGGATACCAATTTTATTGCAGTGACTTTAAGTAAAATATTTAGTGAATTTAAATTATAACACCTAAAACTTAATTTTTTTTTTTTTATTTGGTTAATAAATTATACTTGTTTGCTATACTGAAATTTCCCTCGAAAAAGAGACGATATTTCAGATTCAAAAGCAATCATTAAATTTAAATCAGTGAAAAATACTTTGAAGCCCAGATTTTCCCTGATTAAACCGGAAGTTCATAAAAATAAAATAAGTTGATAAATATATAAGATTCGATCAGAAAAAACAATGTCGGGTCACCATTTCCGGTGAGAACAGATATAGAGTTTGAAGATAATTCGATATTTATTATTATTATTATAATATACATGCATACATACAGGGTAACGAAAAAAACAAAAGCTAAATGGAGGCCATCGAGAATATATGCTGTAGAACGGAGAAAAAAATGCCAAAGACCCTAGTGTTTTGATGTGACGTTTTGAATATAATAAACTAGTTATGACCAAAGTTTCATTTCATTCAGACAAAACACTAAGGAACGGGGCCTAATTAGAGTTTGGGCCCGTTTTCTTTTGGGGGGGGGGTCACCCTGTATATATAATGACATGTCTATATTCCAAATTTCATGACGTTGACCATCTTACAATTTATTCCTTCAGGTACGTTGATATTCACAATTCTTGATAGCACCTGTTCGTAGCGCAAAAATCACTCATTAATTACCATATCAATCAATGAATCTATTCTGCCCTTAACTACTCAGATGAAATAGCACCTATCAATCCATTAAATAAATAAATAAAAATTAAATAAATATATATATATGTTATCCACCTTACTGCTTATTTCTTTAAACATGCTGTCAAGAATTGAACATTTCACCAAGTGTTTTGAAGCACAGAATCATTAATGTAATTATCTCAATTATTAAATTTATTCCACCCTTAACTTGTCAATATTAAAAGAAAATAAAGGAACATGGACATGATTACAAAATCTGAAAATCGGAAGAGAAGTTGCAATTGTGTTTTCTTTTAGTTATGCCATCTTTGAATAAATTGAACATTTTAACATGCTTTTCAAGAAATAAATGCCAAGATGGTCATTTATTTGTGTATGACCTGTAGTTACATTGAGCTTCATAAATAAAAGGTGAAATATAATTGAATAAGCATACTTTCTCTTAAATAGGATTTAACGCGTTGACATAAAATTTTATAAGGAGATACATTTTATAAATCGATTTTCAGTATTTACTTCAACAGTGCTCAATATACAAGTACAGCGAGACAATAAGATATGAAAAAATACATGTCTCATGAAAAGGAATGCATTCATTTGAAGTATAAAAGGGTTAATGAATGTAAGGTGGTAGTGTAGTAACTGTTAATGGTGTAAATTGGGTAGAATTTGATTATTTATGAAGACGACTCAACAAGAACTTGTTTACATTGGATTTGAAGGCTACCATGTTGTATTCAACCGAGAAGCAGGACAACAGAACAGTGTTCCACAGGCGGTCAGTTCTGGGAAAGAAGCTTTGTTCATGGAGTCTACGTTTAGATTTAGACACAGGGAGTGGGGAAAATTGTATATAGTGGTTGTAGCAAGTCGAGTGTTTTTGTAAAATTTTAGCAAAGGGGAAGCCATAGATTGGAGTTTAGTGGAGCACTTGCCATGAAAATAACGATTGAGCAGAGACATGCTTGCAACGTCTCTTTTGTGGGAAAGCGGTTGCAGGGAAGAGAAAAGGGCATCACCCACTAGGTTTCGAAGCCGGTTTTGAATTTTATCAAGCAGTTATAAAAGAAACAATGGCGCGTCTATCCTGCAAAGCTAAATTAACTTAAGACTAACATTAGTAGGAGAAATGCCGACTTTCACAATTGTTTGAGACAAACAAAATAATGATTGTATCTAATATATATATGGCTTGAGGTAGTTGCCTGTCTAGCCGCACTGATGAGCTGTGAAACAGTACTGTATGTGGATGACTATAATGCTCTTCATCTTGAGTTGAGCATATCGAGAAGTGATACACGAATTACCATTAACATATAAGCGACACTCTTTGTGTAAACAAATCGAGCTTAGGTAGTTCGGACGATGTCAAAACATTGTTAAAATCATGACTCACTCAGCAGCCGTCGATAGCGTAGTGGTTAGGAGCCTTGACCGTCGTACAAACGGTTGAGTTTAAATCCTTGCTTGAGGTAGTTGCCTGTCTAGCCGCACTGATGAACTGTGAAACAGCGAAACAGTACTGTATGTGGATGACTATATATATATAATGTAAATATCAAGTAAAAAATTTTTAAAAATGGTTTTGCGTGGAAACTAATTTTTCTGTCAATCGTCAAAAATGGTCCAGAAGAAACCAACGTTTGCCAGATATGTAGTTTAGTGGCGTAAATTATTTGACAGACAAAAAATTATTAAAACTATTTTTATATAAAATACATTAGAACCTAAGGCTTCATTTTTATTTTTTCAACATTTTTTATCAGACTAAATGTATGACAATCGAGGCCACCATATTGTTTATAAAATTTGGCCTTTCTAAGGTTTGACAGATTGACCTTTTTCTTTTTTTTTTTAACGCTCTTTCAATCATTAAAAATATGGCTGCCAAAAACAGCTAATAAAAGAGCGTAAAAAGGACAAATTTGGCTGTAAAAATCCAATTTGTCAAACCTTAGAAAGGCCAAATTTTAAAAACAATATGGCGGCCTCGATTGTCGTTCATTTAGTCTAATAAAAAATGTTGAAAAAATAATAAAAATTAAATTTTTTCGGGTTTTATTTCAGTCTAATGTGTTTTATATAAAATAAATTGTTTTTATAATTTTTTGTCTGTCAAATAATTTACGCCGCTAAACTACACATTTGCCCAACGTTTTCATTAAGTACTGGAAATAGGGCACGGAGAAAAGAGATTTTTATAATAATGAAAGAGGCCATCATTCGTATTGTTTGGATTCTTTTAACTACTGTTCTCATGTTGGGTGTTATTTTCACAACGTTTTGATCGATCTAACTTGACCTTTTGCAACTGTATCTTACAGAACTCGAAAATCTTTCTATTGAACTCCGGAATTTTGAACGGAAAGTTTAATTTAATTCAGGGGGGTAGCATACTCTCGTTCTGTCAGCCATTTAAGTAATTCGTTGGTTAGAAGTCTAAAGTAATTTGCAATTGTATTTTGAGTGTCGCCCGCACTGTGGATTGAATTTTCAACCTCCAGAGGAGAGTAACTTTTAACTGAATTTTACCAAGTACTTCATCCACTATGCCATAAACAGAAAGATTCCAGAGTTCAACAAGATACACCTGAAGAAAGTCGGAGATTACATCAACCGAAACGTTGTAAAAATAACACTTAAGATGTGAACAGTAGCCCGAAGAATCAAAATACGAATAATGAATCTCCATCTAAAATATTAAGCAACACAACGAGAACATACTTCATCAGGTTCAGTTACATTGAAACAGATTAATTACAATGGAAGAAATAATTAGATCAAACCTTTTAATGTGGACACAGTTTTTTGCAAGGCAAAAACAAGCATACCAAATTTATTTTGGTAACCAACAAATAACGATTAGTCAAAGTTTGTTCGGTAAAAAAAAAAAAAAAAAAATTAAAAAATTGTCATCTTGTATGTTATTTGTTCAGAAGACAAATGTCAGTGCAAGATAAAAAAAAAAAAAAAAATGCTTCAAACAATTGAAAGATTCTTACAAATCATGCTATTTTGTGATAAATCATATCTTAATTGAATTAATTATTTGATGAAACTTAAACTTTGGGTAAAAAAAAATAAAAATAGCTTTTAGAAATTTACTTCCAAACTCTGGCCAGGTCATTATTTAAACTACACAATCTAAAATGGTCCAGAGTAAAGTTTCGGTGTGAAACTAAAAATGCAGGCTTCAAACAATTGAAAAACTATATATCATTTTGTGGTAAATAAAAATCAATCACAATGGACGTAATAATTATTAGATCAAACTAGCCTGCATATTGTGTAACAAATTACCCTGAAAAAAAAATGTGAAAACCCACCATAAAAAAAGAGCAACTTGAATTGTTCACATAAAATTCATTTCAATAACTAACACATGGAATCATTCTTACTATTATTAATGACATCAAGCTAAACTTTCTTTAAAATTATAAATCAATAATTTACACATAAACGCAACTTTAACTTAAGATTCATTTCAACAGCTAACACACAGAATGTTCTTAATGTGATTCAGAGTACAGCAGAAATCAAGCTTTTTTTGTTTTTACTTTCAAAATAAATCTATAAAAAATAAAAACGGACGAAAACAATCTGAAGATAGAGAAAAAATTTAATTCACTAAAGTTTTCAAATTGAATATAATTTTTGAATATAAAATTGATTTTTCTAATTGAATAAAAATTTCTTCTAATTAAAAAAGAAAAAAAAGAAATGGATTCCTGCCAGCAATCGAGCAGTCTCAGATCTGACTCGTTCAGTCCGGTTCTCCAGAACTTCCGCCATCTTGACTGCCAGCCTTATATTCCCCCATTCCAGTGTCTAGCCTCATTGATATGCAAGTCACATCAAATCACATTCCTCCCTGATCCTTAAAGACCACCTCATAAACTTAAACCCCTGATAGTTTCGTTAACTAGTCCACTCAGATATCCTTGCTAGTCTTGGTCACAGCAACTTTATTTTTCAGGCTGAAATAGCTTATAATTTAAAGATAAAAAAAAGAAATGTATTCTTGTCAGCATTCGAACGATATTCTCAGTTCCGACCCGTTCAATCCAGTTCTCAACTCCTGCCATCTTGACTGCCGGCCATATATTCCCCCATTCCTCATTGATATGCAAATCACATCAAACCACACTTCTGGTATGCATAAATTAAAAATGATAAGCGGTAGATCAATTATATTTGATTGAATTTTAAATTCATCCTTGGTTACCTCCCCCTTAACTTCAACAACAAAGGAGGTCATCAATGGCTGCTAAAAATAATTACGGAAAAATAGTAAAATTTGATTTTCGTAAATAAATAAAAAAAAAAAAACTACTTAATCAAATATTGTGACAAGTAGGTGCACCATAAAGGTTTTTCTTTATTTTTGTTTTCCTAAATAAATGCAAATCTAAATAAGCACCCTTTTTTTTTTTGTTAATGTTTTCAAAAAGGTGCCTTCAATAAGTTTCCAGACTTTTTTGCACAACCATTTAAAATAATAAGTGGTATGACAATTACAAATTTAATCGATCACTTTATTTTTTGAAACGTTTCATAAACAAAAAAATCTAAGCATTTATATTTGTATATTTTATTTGACTTTCTCCATCTGTAGTTGAACTACTCACGTCACACATACTAATCTCTACACGCCAATTAAGCAGCCTCTAGTACAGATAACATTTAATATGACAAATATTTACTTCTACGAGGGACGTTCTAAAATAATGCCTTTTTTAAAAAAAAAAATTTTTTTTTTTTAAAAATCAGACACAAATCGATCAAAGGGGATTAGAAATTGTTATGATGACCAAGCTTATTTGAAAGTTTCATCTCTCTCTTACAGATATTGACGGTGTGAGACTAAGAAAGCAACCCTGTCATGGGCTGCGTTAGAAGCAGAGATATGTCACTGAATTCATCCATGCAAAAAAAAACAAAAAAAACTTAACAGTTATGAAGACAATGCAGTTAATGTCAGCACAGTTAGGAGATGGGTTCGTCGATTTCAGAGTAGCAACATATGAGTGACAAAACAAATTCGGATTTTTATGACTGAGGCATCAAAAGAGGCTAGCAAAATCGCATTGAAAATGGTGACTATGTAGAAACGTAAATTCTGGAGCACAAAAGGTTGATCGTTTTAATGGTACTACTCCAGTCTTCGTAGCTCTTCAATGTTTTAGTTTGTGTTTAAAAAATAGGAGACCTTACTTTTGGAACTAACCTTATATTTAAAAAAAAAAACAAAAAAGCATTGTTATGACGAAACTCTGCAAAATTATTTCATAATAATTTTCTGGGCCATTATATCGATATCGAAAGTTTGCTTTCCTGTACATATATTGAAAAAGACGTTTTGCTTGAAAATAAATCCTACATATGCAATAATAATGAGTGGCCCTGTCTTTAAGATATAGAGACACAATATTGTGCACATTAAATTGATAAAAAAATTGCCAGTTTCAGAAAATTAGTAACTTATTTGAATTAAAAGACACAAAAGAAAGAATTGCATATTTATAAAGAAAAAAATAAGGGCAAATTTTGTCTAAAGTTTCTGAATTTTTGAGATGAGGATTGGTTATTCGTATTATTTGGATTCACCGGACTACTGTTCTCATTTTGAGTGTGATGATACAAATTTTGTCTACATACAAATTTTAATTTTTAATCTATGCAGAAAACAGGAATTTCAGAAATGGTCAAATTCTAGCAAATATTGGTGTCTCGTGTTTTAAAAACCTCTAAACATTAACTTTTAGAAACAACTGACCCGAAGTTTGAACTTCCTTGCAAAAAAAAAAAGCTTAGCCTACCTAGTTTTTGCTTCCCTGGCTGTATTACCATGCAGAAGTTTAAAATGTAACCTGAATAGATATCTTGCGGCTCAACTCCCCACATAATTCCCTACAGACATGATTGTAAATAATAGCTACTAATGTCCATATGGCATTATGCCTTGCTTTGAGAGGGGGGGGGGTTAAAAACACGTCAAATTCGGATAAAATATTAGTTTCCCCATTCTAAAAGTCACTAAATACCTAACCTTTAGGAACAACTAACCCCAAGTTTGCAACTCATTGCAAAAATAGATAAACTTGCTGCTTTTTTTTTAAGTCTGACTATTTTTTTTTTTTTTTTTTTTTTTGAAAACTCTGAAATTCTTAGTATTTTTATGTAGC
Organism: Euprymna scolopes; assembly: GCF_053919585.1. NCBI lineage: Eukaryota > Metazoa > Mollusca > Cephalopoda > Sepiida > Sepiolidae > Euprymna > Euprymna scolopes. Next base: position 27,556,078 of record NC_136516.1, on the reverse strand, counting down.
TATTGTTTGAGAATTATATTTTTTGGGGTTCTCAATTAAACTTATACTTATGAAAGTTTTAAGTAAAAAAAAAAAAAAAAAAAAAATGCAGAAAAATCTTTGATGTATGGTCCCGTCATGGAACAAAGATGCATATTTCAAAAATTATGTACTTGATCAAATTTTTGTTTTTTAATTTATTAAAATATTTTATGATTTGCTCGATGCAAAAGAAACCAGTCATATTTGATTGAATTCGAAATTCATTCCTGGTTACCCCCCCCCCCCTTATTAACCTCTTCAGAATCAAGGAGCTCATCAATGGCTGCTAAAAATACTTAAATCGCTAAAAATCGTAAAATTTGGTTTTCTTAGAAAAAAAAGGAAAAAGAAAAGCAGAACACTCACACAAAAAAACAAACAAACAAAACCACGTTATCAATTTTGGTGATTTTTGGAATATAACATCTTCATACCGTGATAAGTAGGTGCACCATAAAGATTTTTATTTTTGTTTTTCTAAATAAATGCAGATCTAAATTTTTTATTTTGCTTTTTCACCCCCAAATAAGGCACAGTGCCACTTGGATGTAAGAGGTTACTATTTGGGACAAAATTTGCAGGGATACTATGTAGGGAGTTGAGCAGCAAGATGCCTGTTCAGATTACACTTGGAACTTCTGCATGTCAGCCGGGGAAGCAGTTCAAGAGAAGAAATTATTTGAGTAGAAGGTTTTCCGGCATCTATGGATCTCTACAGTGAAGGCGTGGGATTTTGCAGCTTGTAGTGTTAGTCGGGGGTATTTATGTTGAGGAGGTACAAGGGCATGAAGTTCGTTTGAGCATCTTCCATTAAAATACTTGTAAAATATGCACCCCTTTTCTGTCAATGTGTTTTATGTATGTAGATTTAAGAAATAAAATTTAATAGATATTTTTTATCAAAATAACTAAAAAATTAATAAAATACAAGTTATCGCAGGTTACGAAATTTTAATAATTTTAAGTGATATTCCATTAATTTTTACAACTTAGCCTGCGATAGTTTTTTTTTTTTTTTTTTTTTTTTTTTTTAAACAAGAATCGACATGTAGTCAAACATTTCTCAGCATTGAATGGAGGTCAACAAGATGGAGGATAAAAGGGAAGCTTAAAAAGAAAACAACTTTCTGGCCACACATCAAGAAAATAAAGAGAAGGAATGAGGGTTAGGGTTAAAGATGAGGTTCAGGTTGCCTTAAAAAAAAAAAAAAAAAGAAAAAAAAAGTGTTGGGGGGGGGGTATTTGAGGAAGAAAAGAATTAGACTAGATGATCAAGTAATTCTGAGATCTTGAAAGAAAGCAAAGAGACAAATGTGTGCAGTTAGGAGAAGCAGCATTGGGAAGCTCTGAGCCAACCCCACCCCACCCCACCCTGAACGGGGGGGGGGGGGAGAAAAGAGAAGAGAAAGAGAGTGGGACACATGAACAGTCAGCCAATGCTAGTATTCACACAGTAAGCAAAAACTGCTAATAAGCTGGTGGTAGCTGAATTTAAGAAGTCAGTATATTCAATCAAGTAAAGAAAGGATTTCAGCAACATTGCCAGAGTACAACTGTCTCTTATTAACTGTCGTTTGTTCGAAGTTTCAAGCAAATGTCAAGACCAGCCGCAATTATTTATTTTCAAAGCTAGAAATTGGAGGAAAATTATAGCAACCTTTTCTTGGCGCAAAAGCTTACGAATTACATATCTGAGTTAATGTCCGTTTTTTTTTGTTTTGTTTTTTTGCTGCTTCTTATCAATGGAAGAAAACTGGCATTTATTTGGAACTATTCCATCAAATGCATTCATTTTTTTGTTAGTTTATTTTTTTTATTCATTTTTATTATTTTGATACTCACTAGGAGTTCTCACACAGGCCATAAGACATTACTCACTGGTAACAACCGGTGGTGTTCCATTCAATACGAGCGGCAACAAATCTCGCCAGATTTCCAGTGCTCTCCACCACCACCACCATCATTATAATACTACATCTGTGTTAACATTGTAGCTTGCCACCCACCCCCCGCCCCAGGCTTTTTTCCTCTATTATCGTTTAACACAAAATAGATACTAAAATATACTTCTGGGGTTGAGTTATGTTTGAAAATAATTCCATATCAATTCTTCCAATTAACTAATTTACAATTTACTGAACAAGTCACCCATCTCTCTCAGTTACCTTTGGATTTCTTTTGTCCCTCACACCCACCTTCCAATCTCACTATGTTTTATTTCTTAGAACTGCACGCCTGTGGAACTGTTCCGTTTTCGTGCTTTCCAACTGACTCCAATATGGTTGTCTTCAAATCCAACGTGAACAAGTTCTTTATGAGCAGTACCCTTAGGTAATCCAAATTTCCACGACTAACAACACCGGCAATATTTTTCCCCATTGACACCGTACACTCAATAACCTTTATCCCCAAGTAGCCTCCGGGTCTTAATAAGTGATAAATACTTTATATATAAAAAAGACTAATATTTCTCAGTCTTTGCAAGCATTTAAAAAACTTGCATACCTGTTCATATCACAAACATGTGAATTAGCTGCAATTTTTTTTTTTTTTTTTTAAGAAATCGCTCTTAAGGCATGAGGTTATTTGATGTAAAGAACTTTAAAAAGTCAATAAGTTTTGTATGAATAAATTCCGACCTAGAAAACACCAATTCTCCCCCCTTTGTCATAAACATTGTTCATAAATTGTCAAGACTGAAAAACATAATACGGAAAGCTAGAATTATGAGGTTGCTGAAAGTAAATCCAGGATTCACTATTCCAATATCCCCCCCCCCCCCGATTCTGATACAATTACCGATTCCTTACTAAATTCCTGATTCCAATACAATTACCAATTCCGATTCTTTATAAATCTCTAAATATTTACAATAAAGTTGTTATTTTTATCCGATTACCGTAAAAATTACCGTATAAATGTGGGAGTGCCTCAGGGGTCTATCCTTGGATCTCTATTGTTCCTAATATTCATTAATGACCTCCCCGACAAAATTGCCTCTGAGATGGGTATATATGCTAATGACACCACACTATAGCAGGCATGACAGGAAAACAATTGAACATATATCTAAAATAAATATGGCAAAAACACTAGAGGATGACCTCCAATCTGTTGTGGAATGGGGACATAAATGGATGATCACATTCAATGCTGCCAAGACTAAACTGGTTTCCTTCAATAATTACAAGAAACTTTCTCTGCCACCAATAGCAATGGCCAGTGACTCTTTATCTGAGAGTACATCTTTCAAACTCCTTGGCCTAACGTTCACAGGAAACACGAGTTGGAACAATTACATTGAAAGCGTTGCCAGGGCTGCTGCGAAGAAGGTAGGCTCTCTCTACTGTGCTAGAAAACTACTAACACCCAAAAGTATCCTGTACCTCTATAAGGCCATCATTCGCCCATGTATAGAGTATTGCTGTCACATTTGGGCTGGTGCTACTAGTCTCTTGCTCCTAGACAAGGTGCCTTGTTTGGGGTGAAAATGTAATAAAAAAAAAAAAAAAAAAATTTTTTTTTAAATACATGTTCAGTGTGCAGATATTTTGCTGAAACATGAAAATCCACGTGTAGGGGTGATCTATAGATTTTAGTTTGACTGGTAGTTAAAATCAATAAATATTTATTTTATTATTGCCACCAACAGTGAAAGATTTTGTTTCAAAAAAAAAAAAAAAAAAAAAAAAAAAAAGAGATAATTAAAGGAATCGTTTTAGACATCGGAAAATAAACACAAATTTTTCCGATTCCGATACCCCAAAATGTTCTGATTTTTCCAGATTCATCGCCCCAACACTACTTTCTACTCCCCTAAAATCTACATATTAATACGATAGTGTGTGTTATTTTGTGAGCCATGCTTATATCTTTTTCTTCCGTTTAATTATTATGACCTTCCATTTCTTGTAATAAATAATTTTACCAAGAATTCTTCAAAACTTTCGGTTTTGGTTTTAGCTAAAAGAGCTTATATAAGTTTTGGTTTTAAGCTGATGCATCCAAGTCTTACGGATATGTTTTTTATTTTTGAAATCACAACTTTATGATGTATAAGAATTGATAGAAAATGGAATATGACATTATATATGAAATCTGCATAAATTAAAATATCTTTTTAAGCATATTTTGCGACCGGGCTATGCTGGGCGTCCCTGCTATCTTAGATAAATACTTTTGCAGTTTTAACAAAAGAGCTACAATAACATCAAGGCATCTCCATTTACGCTGAACAGCCACAGAATTCCAACATCACTATATTACATATGAAAGAGTCTGCTGTGGAATTTCCACAGGTTCCACTAGTAAATAATAATATATCGACAATGATGATAATAATGGTAAGAATAATACTTCGATATAATAATGATAATATAAAAAAAATCTTTATGTAAAAGTCTTAAAAGATATGTCGCATTATTTTTTTTACATAGGCATCACCATTTATCAAGGTCAAGAGGCCACACGAGGATAATGGTTAAAGAGGGTACAGTAGAAATTGGACAATATAGTAATAATTAGTAATGGAAATTCAGTAAATGTGTTAACTTATATGGAACGGTTCATCAAAAACTTGTTTACGTTAGACTTGAAGACAACCATATTGTAGGCAGCTTGAAAGCAGGAAAACGGAAGACAATTCCAAAAGTGTGCAGTTCTAAGAAAGAAGTTTTGTTCATGGAATCTACGTTTAAGTTTAGGCACAGATAAAGAGTGGGGGAAATTAGTGATAGTGTTTTCTGCTAGACGGGTGTCTGGCAAAGGGGGACCATAGATTGGAACTCAGCCGAGCACTTGCCATGAAAATAACGATAAAGCAGAGAAACTTGCAGCATCTCTTCTATGAGAAAGAGGTTGCAGGGAAGAGAATTATATCGACATCCATTTTACATGTTGGGATGCGTTGAATGGCTAAGAAATTAACTTTTAAATTAACCTATCTCTGGCTAGGTCTTCTTTTATCATTTCCTTCAATGTTTTCCTCTGTGAACTGAATCTGCTACTTCAACTGATCTACATCTATTAGCCATAGAACTCTCTTCCATTTGTTGAGGAATTTTCAAATAAAATCAGACTAAAACAGTGGCAGTATTTATATATTTTTATAAAGTTAGGTATCGTTATATGTTTCTATGTATAAGATTCACTCCCAAACTAATTAACTGATCATAATGAATTTCGGAACATAACTAGGTGTAAGGGAGTCCAAATGTGAGCTATATTTAGTTTAATTTACGTTTTGAAAAGCCTTGTGAAAATTCAAACACATCCAAATTAATTTTAACCGTCCTGGGAGATGTTCTGGTATATTAATATAAGAAATATAGAAAGGATGCAAATAAAATTGGAAAATTTACAAAATTTATTAAAATCATCAAAAATTATATATATATATATATATATATATATATATATCAAAAAAAGAATGTATATTGAAATATATATAGTTCCAGGTTAATATTTTCCAGGGGTGAAGCATAACGCGGTTAATGCAAGCGGGCAAGATATACTTTATTTTACAGGCACAGAATAATCAGGTTACTTATAACTGGCTGACTGAAACATACTCATGAATATGTAGTGACATATAGACGTTTGTATAAAATTAGAGAGCTGTGTTTGAGGGCTGTAGCAATGCAGTGTATTGAAATGATCTCTTTAGTTAAATAACGTTGACAGAATTTCAATAATTTCCAAGCGCACATATTTATTTTCAAACACAGTGCATGCCGCACAAGATTGTAGGTATGTAAATTTCCAAAATTTTGAGAATATATCTCTTCGTTAGGGGGGAAAAAAGGAAAACAACAGCTTCAAATAAAATGAGAGCTGTTTACACATCTCCCTTTCTTTCTCTCATATATATTATTCACCCACCTCCCTGATTCTTTTTCCTCATTGACCCATATGATGGCTTCTATAGGGTCTGGAAAAAAAAAAATGTATTTCACATTGTAACCTGAAAAAGACTTATCCTAGGGCCACCGTATCCTGGGGTTCTACTGTATTGAAAAAAAAAAAAAAAAAAAAAAAAAAAAAAAAGTGTACTTTCTGATACCAATCTTTTATACTTTTTTTTTTTTTTAAATTGTTTTTGTTTAAAAAATAATTTTTTCCATTGCTACTACTAAAGATAAAAGGATATTTATTGATTGATTTAAAACTACAAGTGAAACTACAGGGCTCTGCAGACAAATTTATCTTTAGTTGACCTTTGACAACTACATATTTTCGTTTACCAACCAAACTCATGTGATTTTTGGAATGTGACATCTTCATTCCATGACAAGTTTAAAGATTTTTCTGTTTTGTTTTTTTTTTTTAATAAAAGGTAATTCTAAATATGCACCAAATTTTATACTGAAATCGAATTTCTTCAGATGTTAGTAAACAGTTTTTGTTAAGCAAATAAGAAAAGAGCATATTGTTCTATTAAATCATTAAATACTTTGATTTTGCTTGTTTCTTCTATATATATAAAAGCGAAAATGTATGTTCACTTTTTGTGTATGTCCAAGAAAGGCTTTTTTCAGAGAAGCAGTCAGTCGGTTCACAACTTCTTAAAACTTTTTATATCACATATAAATCATAATATCTCAGAGTTAACGGAGCTCGCCTGTCTATTTAATTTGCTCGACTTCGGAAAGATAAATATTCAACATTTGTCGCTCGCCACATGTGGGTTAGTCTTTTTTCTATAATAAAAGCGACACTAATTCTGGCGGTATTTTTCCGGTCGCGATCGCCAGAAATGTCCAAAAGCAATGAGGTTTACTCAATGTGGAAATATTATTTCCTTAATTGCTATTCAATTTCGACAAGTGGAGCTGTTTCCCCCTACCCCCAACATCATGGAAAAAAAAAAAAAGGCGTTCCACACTAAATGCTACCCCCGCAGTCAAAAGTTGACCTCATTAAGTCATTAAAACGTGCACCTGCTAATTTAAGTAATTAAATAAATTCAAACTTGTTTCCATTAGCATCTCGCGGTGGCCCAATGGTTAACATAGCACTCTTTTTTTTTTTTTCACGCTTTAATTTCCAGCTTTCCGGGTTCGATCCTCATACTTACCTACCAAAACATTTTTTCACCCCCCCCCATCCCCCGTAGTTTTGATTTATCCAAAACCACACACACAGTTATTTTCATGGAAAGTGTTCAACTGAGCTTCAATCTATGGTCCCCCCTCGACAAACTTTCACAAGAAACACTCGTCTAGCTGTAAACACTATCAATAATTTCCCCCACTCTTTATCTGTGCCTAAACCTAAACGTAGATTCCATGAACAAAGCTTCTTTCTTAGAACTGCACGCCTGTGGAATTGTCTTCCGTTTTCCTGCTTTCCGGCTGACTACTATATGGTTGTGTTCAAGTCTAAAGTAAATAAGTTCTTGATGAGCCGTTCCATATAAGTTATTAAATTTACCAAATTTTCATTACTAATGATTACTATATTGACCAATTTCTACTGTACACTCTTTAACCCTTATCCTTGAGTGGCCTCTGGGCCTTGATAATGTGGTGACGCTTTTGTAAAAAAAAAAAAAAAAAAAAAAAAAAAAACACCTCCACACACCCGAGCAACGCCAGGTACCCCTCGCTAGTTAAAAATAAAAAATAAAATAAAGGTTGAAAAGACATTTTTCACTCAGTAATGAGCTTTGGAAGATTGTAGGTGAAACAACCACTAAAAGATAAGCGTTTTATTAATTTTAGCTGTCACTTAAAAAAAAAAAAAAAAAATCACTCGCAAATGCGACTGTTCCAGTCGCAACGTAAAGTCCTGAACTAAAATCTATAGATCATCTCCAATTCCCACGTGTGTAATTGATATGTTTGCAAACATATGCACATACTACAGTGACAATAATCTGAAAAAAAAAAAAACATAACTAAATATTTAGAGATTTCAAAAGAATCAGAATCAGTAATTGTATCGGAATCAGGAAAAATATTGGAACCGTCCCCTCACTAATTTTCACATAACTGAAGCACTTTTATTGCTTCAGAATTACATTTTTTTTTTGTTTCTGTGTTTATTAGCAGGATGCCCAGCATTGCCCGGTCATAAAATATGCTTAAATATGATATTTTAATTCATGCAGATTTTGTATTTATTATTATAGAACCAATTTTCTACTGATTACTTCTATATATTGGATACAATATAATATTGTATCCAATATATAGAAGTGATTTCAAAAGTTTGAAAAAAATAAATAAATAACTTGGGTGTCATCAGTTAGAATCAAAACCAAAACATTTAGTGTTCCAGTCTTATTCGTTACTGTTTGAGCTATCATCAGACAGATAAGAAATAGTTAAAAATGAACCAACTTCAATGCATAAGTGATATATTTGCACATGCATAAAGAGCACTATAAGTTGACTTAACCTGCCAAGTTCTCATTTTTTCCAATTTTGACCCTTTAAGCAACTATTTTTACTGGCTTTATATATATATATATATATATATATAACTCACTATGTCTGTGTCTCCGTTTTTTTTTTTTTTCCAAAGGGCATCTCCTTTGAGATAAAACAATGGTCCACAAAAAAAAAAAAAAAAAAAAAAAAAAAAAAATCATTTAACTTGCTCATGCCGCTGTGCGACCTTGCATCTCAGAGGAGATGCTCTTTGAAAAAAAAAAAAAAAAAAAAAAAAAAAAAAAAGAGAGACAGACATAGTGAGTTATATATATATATATATATATATATATATATATATATACACACACACACACACACACACACACATACAGATGTTTTTAAATTGAAGAAAAACAATGCTTTTGAAAATTATAGCATATTTTTTCTCTTTGCAATTTTCCAGAAAAAAAAAAAAAAAAAATTGCCTTTAAAGTTCTAAACTATAATTTCTGATCAGACTTCAAAGAGCCATAAATACTTGAAAAAGAATAAAAAAATTTTGGACCTAATTTTTATTCATTTTTCTGAATTAAAGTCTAAATTTTTTAAAATGATAATTTTAGACATCCGTTTATCTTAACTCTTTGCACGCTAGATGTTTATCTCTCTATGTCAGGAAGATGCGACAACACCGGAGAAAGTAGGATTTGAAAAGCAAATACTCTAAAAGAAGAGCACTCTGTCCTGTAAAAAATGCCCTGCTAGCTCAGTTAGCGTTTTCCAATAAGAGCTCCTAGGCATTAGCAATAAACTAACTCCTTCCCAAGGATAAGCCTCCGAGAACTGCACAGGACCATATGGACCACACCACAGCCAACATGCCATCTCAATAATGGCCGTGACCCTGGTAGCTTTAGGATTTGATGGAAACTTTGGGTACACTGTTCAACAAAATTTCTGGGAATCTTTAAGCAAACACACATTCGAATTGCAAAGAGCCAATGCTTTATAGAATAAGCAATTGAATCAAAAACAGATTAGCAAGATTTGTCTCACGGCATTGTTCAGAAATATTGAGGAAACCAAGAATTACGACCCTCAGAAGTAAATTTACCTGAAGGATTATTTTCACAAAAAAATTCTAAACAGTTATCTGCAACGTAGAAAAATATTCCTAAATAGAACCGTAGGTTATAATAAAATGAAAAACAATCATACAAAACAAGTGAATAGTTAATGAGATTTTCTTGTGAAAAGCAATATGCAAATTAGTTAACTGTTTTCTAGAATAAGCAGTAGAATTATTAAACGACAAGCATGGACTTGTTTACTTATAAATAACAGATTTATTCGCAGGACCTGTGGAAATCCCACAGGGGACTCATTCATATGCAATATATTGATGTTGGCATTCTGTAGATGTTCAGCGTAAATGGAGATGTTCTGATATTATTGTAGCTCTTTTGTTAAGACTGCAAAAGTATTTATCTAAGATAGCCTGGTCATAAAGTAAGCTTAAATATGATATTTTAATTCTTGCAGATTTCGTATATGTTATTATAGAGTGAATGTTCTATCGATTTTTATATATTATAAAGTTGTGATTTCAAAAATAAAAAAAATATATCCATATGACTTGGGTGCATCAGTTTGGATCGAAACCGAAACCAAAACTTATGAAAATATATATAACTTGAGTTCCTTCAGCTATAATCAAAACTGAAACCAAAAATTGTGAAGAATTCTTGATAAAATTATTTATAAAATAAAAAAAAAATAAAATAAAATAAAAAAATAAATAAAAATAAAAAATAAAAGACTTGAGTGCCATCAGCTATAATCGAAACCAAAGCCAAAACTTATGAAGAATTCTTGGTAAAATTATTCATTACAAGAAATGGAAGTCTATAACAATTAAGTGACAGTCACTCGGATGTAAGCGTGACACACAAAATAAATAACACACACATGCTATCACATATTTATATATAGATGAAAGCCATTATTAAGAAAGCAATGACAGAGCAGTGGGTATGGATAGCTTTTGGGGGAAGGACTTCAGTTTTTATGCATGTATATGTATACTATAAAAAAATTTAAAATCTTAAAGAGATTCTCAAAACCCAATTTCATTTGTGAATATTTAATGTTTTGAAGAAGACGTTCACAATGACAGAGAAAAGAAAAGATGGAAACTTCAGCTGAAACCTTACAACTGTTACTACAGCCAATTCTGTCGATATTAAAGAAACCAAAAATCGCAATCCTTAGAAGTAAATTGACCTGAAAGATTATTTTCACCAAAAATTCTAAACATTTATCCGCAATGCAAAACAATATTCCTAAATAGAACTGTGTTATAAATAGAAAAACAATCATACAAAAAGAAAAAGAAAGAATTTATTAATCGTCCTTTTGCAAAGCAATATGCAAATCGACCCCCACCTTTTTTACAACAAAGTCACCAATTACCAAGGCCTTAAGGCCACTCAAGGATAAGTTTAATGAGTGTAAAGTGATCAGTTAAACAGCATAGTGATTGGCATTGATGGAAATTGGATAGCATTTGATTATTTAACAATAACTTAATTATATTGGACTTGAACACAACCATGTTGTAGTGAGCTGGAAAGCAGCCCTGTAGTACAGAGTTCCACAGGTGGGCAGTTCTAGGAAATGAGCTTTATTCATAGAATTTGAATTTAGTTCTATGCACAGATAGAGAGTGGAGGAAAAAGTTGATAGTGGTTGTAGCTAGACAAGTGTTGTGAATGTTTTGCGGGAGGGGGGGAGGGACCATAGTTTGAAACTCAGACGAGCTATTGTCATGAAAATAATAGAGTAAAGCCAGGTTTGCCACATCTCTTCTGAAAGAGGTTGCAAGGAAGAGAAAAGGGGATCACTTACTAGATTTCAAAGCCGATTATGAACCCTTGCAACAGGGTGCTCTGAGAGTCTCCCCCTCAACCGTGGCAACAGTATTCAATTTTAGAACATATCTAACTTTTATACAGGTAGAGGATTGTGTTGGGAGCTAGATACCTTCTGGAGCAGTAAAATGATGCAACCATTTTTCCAGCAACCTTAGAAAACTATTCTAATCAGAAATATGAAATTGACATTTTAATCTCACTCTCAGTGCAAAAAATGGCTCGATTATATAAATATGCAAATTAGTAAAAAAAAAAACTTACTTTTTTAATCTATTGAATTTAAATTTTATTAAAAAAATATTAGCCTGTTATTACCTGGCCGTAAAAGGTTATATTTTTTTTAATTCATACAGAAATTGAGACAAGCATGTAAGTATTGTTTTTTTCTAAACAGTTCACTTCTTGTAAGTAAACAAAAAAAAAAAAAAAAAAAACTTGACCTGAGATCGAAACCAAAACCTAAACACAGGGAGTCAAGTACGATAATCATCAGGCCAGCTTCACACGATCTTTAAAAAGGGTTTTCAAACCTACTTTTTCTTAACAAATAATCTGTCATGTGAACGATTCACACATGCGCAGTTATGAAACAGTCGACAAACATAAACATCAAATGACCTCCACATACCAATTTTTCAATTGTGACCCCTTAGCAACCCCGCCTTTTTTTTCCCAAATGAAAACCAATTAAAACGTTTTTCACTTATCTGAATATCCTATATACCAAATTTAGAGTTTGTCAATCAAAAATTTGTTGAGTATATAGGCTGAGAAGTGTCCTCACACACATTCTCTTATAGATATATAGATTAATTTTTTTTACTAAGTTACCACTTATAAAGGCTAAAAGACACTCGAGGATGAGGGTTAATGAAATGGACAGTTTGACCACTTGAATAATGATGAATATTATGAGAGGATTGACCACCAAAGAAAAATTTGATGATGGAGCGGTTTTCATTAAAATAAAATTTTCCTTGCTCAGTCATAAAATATGCTTAAATATATTTTAATTCAAGCAAATTTCATATTTATTATTCCCGTTTACTTACCTCCCCACGAGGGCAGAGTTAGACACCAAGGTCGTTTTTTAACATGGAGAAAGGAACAAAAATAAAAATCATCTCAGTCGTGAAGGATTTCTCCTCCACTAACCGAGAACAGAAAATTGAAATGTATCAGAAGATACTACACTTTGATCTTGGCCCGAAGGCTAAGAAATTTCATACTTATTATTACAAAGTCAATTCTCTATTGAATATTATATTGTACCTAATATATAGTAGTGATTTCAAAAGTTTAAAAATAAATAATTTGGGTGCCATCGAAACGAAAACATTTTGCGCTTCAACCATATTCTCTACCGTTTGAGCTATCAACAGATAAATTAAACCACTTTAAGCTATGAATGAATTTGCGCATGCACAAAAGTAATAAAAACAGGTTAGCAATTCGACAAACAGTTTATATTTCAACTTGCCAACATATTTCTGTATGCGTTATTCATCCATCCAAACAAAGATTTTACCATCGTTGGCGTATGATTACTATTTCTTGTTAATTTCAGTGTTACGTGACCAGTAGTTTAAGAGTTTATCAGTTAAATATTTGCACACACCTACATACATACATGCATATATAAATCTTTTATTTACATAGATTTTCAGTATTTGAATAATAAAATATTTGAAATTTTCAAATATCTATAAAAATATTTTAGAATTTTTAAATATTTATAAAAAGGCTTTTGATGTCACAATAGACCACCCCCCGCCCCATCAGTTTTAAAAATGCCAAACCATTTTTCATAAAATATTTAATATACTAAGGGTCACAAATCGTTTAGATAAAACGCCATTAAGGACTCCCCCCTTAGTTTGATGGCTGACGTCATCATTTTGTGATGTCAGCCACTGTGCATGGTTATCCTCCATCTGTTTCAATGAATGACGTCATCCAGCTTGCATGTAGGCAAACAAAAATGTCAAACAAGCAAAATCTATAATCTAGCAATGAACCAATCTAAATAAACAATCATAAGGAATTTCTTTCATTTGAAGGATGACGCCATCTTTTAGTGACGTCATCCAATCTGCACAGGAACAAACAAACATGATCCAGAGTTTTAGTAATAGATAGATAAATCTATAAAAGTGAGAATGTGTGCGAGGACACTTCTCAACCTATACACTCAACGAATTTTTGATTTACAGACTTAAAATTTGGTGTATAGGGTATTCAGACATGTAAAAAACTTTAATTAGTTTTCATCCGGATAAACGGGACACTAAAGGGTCAAAATTGAAAAATTGGTATTTGGTGTTCATCAGGTTTTTATCTGTGTCAACTGTTTCATGACGTTTGAAAATGCTTTTTAAAGATTTTGTCAAGCTAGTTTAATGGCTATCGTACTTGACTCATTGTCTTTAGGTTTTGATTTCAGTTTTGAGTTTTTTTTTTGTTTTTTTTTTACTTACAAGTGAATTGTTTAGAAATAACATAATACTTGCATGCATATGTCTCAGTTTCTTTCCGTTTTTTTTTAAATTTTTTAACTTCATTTTTTTTCAAAAGGAAAAATGTTACGTTTATTACCGGGCAACGCTGGGTACATCTAGTACATATAAAAAAAAAAAAAATACTGACCAAACGGGTCACAGGTGGTCTGGTGAATAAATGAAAGTTTGTCATGATGCATCGAAAAAGGAGACGGTAGAATGTGCAACCATCGAAGAATTCCCAGCAGGGAAACATTTGATGAAACTATGAAGATGGGCTAATTGTCTCACAGAAGCAGATGATGAAGAGCACTTCGAGAGAGAAAGAGAAAGAGACAATAGGATAGAAAGGAAAAAGGGTGTTGGCAAAGTGCACTTTATCAATAGCATTCTTTTCTAAACCCCCCCCCCCCCCATCACAGTCTGCATTTGCTGCTGCTGATTTCATTGCAGGTCATTTTACATGAAATAGCAAAGGAGAAGGAAGAAGGGGAGAAAGAGGAAAAGTAGCAGTATGGCAGTTCAACTATTATTGGCCTACAAACTCTTTTGTTAGAAGAGAGCATCTCTACTTCCCCCCTGAGAGAGAGAGAGAGAGAGAGAGAGAGAGAGAGAGAGAGAGAGAGAGAGAGAGAGAGAGAGACACACACACACACACACACACACACACACAGAACCAGATTAGTATGATGCAGCATAGCTTAAAAGCGATACTTATTATTCAATCACCTTCATTCATTATGACTTGTGGCGTTGTCCGGGAGTATTTCTACTTTTATTTTGTATTTCATCCCCCTCTTTCTTTTCTTTTGTTTTTCAGTTTTCTTTTTCAAATTTATTTATTTTTAAAAACAAAATTAAAAAAAAAAAAAAGGATTCAGAAAATTAAATAAGCATTTTTTAACAAAAATAAGTGAAAAAAAAAAAAAAAAAAAAAAATGAATAAAATAAAAATAAATGTTTCTATTTACTTGCCTCCCCACGAGGGCAAAGTTAGACACAAGGTCTGTTTTTTAATGTGGGGGGGGGGGAAATCCAGCTTCCAAAAAGGGGCACTCTGGATAGGAACAAAAATAAAAATAGTCTCAGTCTAGAAGGATTTCCTGCCACAGGTCGAGGACAGAGAAGGTGATGTGTAGTATCAAAACAGATACTACACTTTGTTCCAAACCAAAAGAAGGCTTCTAAATGTTACCAAAAATAATAAAAGTTACTTGATGAAATTTTGTGTTTTAACTTATTTTAAAGCGTTTATTTATTACTATCTTTTTTCATGATGGTTTAATTACAGCCATTTAGATCCTTGAATAAAAAAAAAAAAAAAAAATGAAAATTCAAAATAATGGAAGGACATTGCATTTTCATACGATTGGTGACATTTATTGAATGGAATTTTATCAGCATTTTGTTTGATTTTCAATTTTTGAGCGATTATCGAGGATAGAATTGGCTGTAACAAAGTCGCCATATTTTTTTTGTTCTAACTCAGACTTGAAACTACTTTTGCTTCAAAGTAAATAAACGCATAAAAATAAGTGAAAACATTAAAAAATTATCTAGGTAGGTAGAAGAGAAACTTGTCTTGCCTTTGGTAACATTTATTTGTTGTATATTCATTTAAATTATTACGGTAATTTTTGGTAATTAATTTATCAATTGAATCAGATTGTTATAAAAGTGCAAGTAATTTTGTAAAGTAATGTTTTAATCGTTATGAAATCATTGGATGTCAAAAAGCTTCTAAAACGTCCAATCTTTTAATTAAATGTGAATTTGTTAAGAATTTTAAAATCATTTTCAATGACTTTTTATTAGAGTTTAAATGTTTACAATTTTTTTTTGAATTTCATAAGATCACATTTTTTTCCAATTATTAACAAAAGATTAAAATTACTTATTTGTTTACGAATTAGCCGAAATGCATCCTAATAGATTTAATTACACAAGTATTTTTTTTTATTATCAAACATACTATACTGAAAAACCGAAATAAAGAGAAATCTGTATAATGTACATACCAGTAATGACACGAAAATATACTCCAAAAATCATGTAAATTGATCAAGTAGTTTAGGAATCTGGACAGTATAGGGAGATGTGTACAAAGCAGGAGACTTTGATGGTAATGGTCGCATTGTAAGAATGGATTAGAATTCTTGATTCACTAGATGTAGAACAGTTGAGGTAGCAGGTTCCAGTTCTCGGGGAAGGTCAAAGAAAACATGGGAGGAAATGATATTGATAGATTTAAAAGAAAGAAGGATAAATAAAGACCTGGTCAGAGATAGAAACTTACTTCCAAAATAACCTAAAAGCTATTCAACACTAGCCAGCATATAAAGCAGACTTTAAACTAGGTACGAGTTGAAAAGGACTTCTTCGGCAGAGGACAGAATAGATACTACACTTAAAACTAGTGACTGAGGGGATGCCCAGCCTTGTTTGGTCATGCAAATTTCATTATTTCAGAGCCAATTCTCTGATTATTTTATTGTATCTAATTTATAGTACCGATTTCAAAAGTCAAAAAAAAATGATGTGGGTGCCATCAGCTATAATCAAAACCAAAACATTTAGCGCTCCAGCCATATTCCCTACTGTTTGAACTATTGACAGATAGATAATAGGAATTTAAAATTTAAGCAAGGAATTTAAAATTCAAGCTAGGAATTATTTTGCGCATGCGTAAAAGTAATAGAAATAAGTCAGCAAGTTGAAATGAACACTTTGCATTTCAACTTGCCAACATATTTCTGTTCGCGTTATTCATCCATCCAAAGATTTTACTCGTTATAAACCATCCATTTCCTGTTTAATTTCAGTGTTATGTGACCAGCAATTTAAGAGTTTTAAATATTTTCACAGACCTACATCTGTTTTATTTATATATAGATGAAAAAAAAATCGATTTCACTTACAAATGTGTGTGGGAAGGTGTTTATTCGAATTTGAACTAGATTAAGTAGACTCATTAATGCTGGCCTTAACAGAGCAGAGAGTAAGAAAATAACAAAATACCAACGACTTATGTACGACATGAAATGAAACTGGAATCTTAAGAAGGTATCAATCATTCCAATCATTATAGGAGCAACCGGACTAATGAAAAAGAATTTCAAAAACTATTTAGCGAATATACCCGATGAACCAAGTGCAAGAGAAATACAAACTATAGCACTTAAAGGGATGGTTAGAATCTTAAAAAGATCTCATGGTTGGAGTAACTAAACTAATCGGAGAATGTTTGGCATCCAGTAGAATGCCCCATCCTCAGCAAAAACAAAGTAATAAGAAAATTAAAACAAAATGCCATTCATTCAAACACTTTTTTTTAATCATTTGTCACTTTGAATCTAGAAGTCGGGAGGTGATGGTGGTCAAAATAGTTAATGACACGGACTGACGACCTGAGTGTTCCAAGTGCGAATCCAGTTCATTTCACAAAAATCACTTTCACTTAAGATGTTGGCAACCTTCATGTGGTCCCTTCCGTAAGTATCTCATGTCTTTCTAGAAAGAATTCCGAGTAAAAATATTGAGGAAATCAATGCCAACAATAGAATCTTTGAATTCATACACTATGATGATGACTTTAGAACTCACCAAAATACCACATTTACTCTTTGTATTTATAAAAGATATTTATAATTTTATTTAAAAAACAAAATTCTAAAGGCAAGTAGGATAAATAAATTTAAAAAATCACCTAAAAACACGGGAAAAAAAATTTCAATTCCATGTATTGATAAAAGCATTGCTTTATGATGAAAACAAAAAATACAGTTCAAGCAAAATGGTCATACAGGCACAAATGATGCCAAACACTCAGTTGTCCTGGAAAATTTATTTTTGCTGATTATAAAGTTGTGCAAGACAGCAGAGGAATTGAAGGTATTAGGATACGTCGTCACCATTTTTGCATGAATATGGAACGTGTTCACATAATTGGTAATTCTTGGATATATAATTACATCACTTTACGCTGGAGTAAAGTTGACAGTCGGCCGAGGAAACTGCAGCAGGTGAAAGCCGTTTCATGGGACCAAAGATGCAAACATCACCAGCCAAGGTTCTGACCTGCATATTTTGGAATACGCAAGATATTTTATTCATTACAGTGAGAAAAGATTGGCAAAAACAATGAGCACAAATGAAGAAAAAAAGTGCTCTTTCAATAACAGGAAAATTCACTGTATCACAAGTCAACTGCAATGATGGAATATTGTTGAGGGGTACAAGTGCAATAAGTTCATCAAAGTGCATTCCATTAAAATACTTGTAAAACACAGGAATGCAACATTGCGGTGATGGGACAGGGGTTGAAGCTGAGTTGACAGTGCATCATGATGTAAATGTGTTTTTTTTTCTTTTCCTCACGTTCACCCCTAACAAGGCATATCCCCACTTTGACGAAAGAGGCGAGATTTTGTTACTAAGTGGGTTTGTCATGGATATGTACGTCGAGGGAGCACAAGTGCAACGAGTTCATCAGAACACATTCCATTAAAATATTTGTAAAACAGGTATAGGAATGCTGCGGCGATGGGGCTGGGGTTTAGTTTTCTAACGATTCAGTTTCAATTAATTTCATACCATAATTTAACTTTCATAATCCTATGCCAAAATATTTAAACTTCAAAACAAAAAAGCGAAACAAGAAATGATTCCTGAACAACACCAGGTAAAACACACGTTAAGATATTTATACAATAATGA
Source organism: Euprymna scolopes (assembly GCF_053919585.1). Classification (NCBI taxonomy): domain Eukaryota; kingdom Metazoa; phylum Mollusca; class Cephalopoda; order Sepiida; family Sepiolidae; genus Euprymna; species Euprymna scolopes. The sequence goes on along the minus strand of NC_136516.1, from coordinate 27,537,535 downwards.
ACCCAGATTGTTCGGATCAACAAAACCATTTAATAGAAAAGTAAAAAATTAGTCCTTATTTACTTGCCTCCCCATGAGGGCAAAGGTAAACACAAGGTCGATTTTTAATATTGGTAAAATCCAGCGCCTCAAAAAGTGACTCTCTGGATTGTGGGACAAATTAAATTGTCTCGGTCTAGAAGGATGTGCGTTCACTGACCGAGGACAGAAAAGAGAAAGATAGTAGACTTTGCAATATTTGCAGGAATATGAAAAAAAAAAGAAAATACATAAACAAATTAGGCACAAGGCCATTCAAAAATGTGTTGTTGGTCATCCATGGGCACAAATACTAACAAATGTCTATCTTACTCTTGGCTAGAATCATCAGTCACCAAAATACCACATTCACACAAGGTTATCCTACTTAAGATATCCCCAAATTGATTTGAAATTTATTGTTCACTAGGGGGGGGGGGATTACTGGACTTGTCCCATAAAATATGCTTGGATAAGTTTGGGTTTATGCAGATTTTGTATTTATTATTAAAGAGCTAATTCTCTATTGAATATATATATATCTTTATTAGTGGCCTGGCAAAAGCATAGGGGAGACAACTGAATCAGCAAAACTGAAGACATACATATATATATATATGCATACACACACACACACACACACACACACACACACACACACACACACACACACACACACACACACACAAATGTAGGCAAATTTGGGCATATTTTATTGGTTTGAAAATATAGATTTTTTTTTTTTACTAATTGTCATAAAACTTTAACCCTAGAATAGTATTATACTCTTCAAAAAGTCTGCAAATTTTCATGTAGTTTCGTCCCATAGAACCAAAGATATGAGCATTTCAATATTCAATTTGGTTACCAGTACACACACTAGCAGGCTGTTCGGCATTGCTCGGTCATAAAATACGCTTAAATATGATATCTTAATAAATACGAAATCTGCATTAATCATTATACTAGTGGGGGGTACCCGACGTTGCCCAGGTGTGTGGAGGTGTGTGTGTTAAATAAAAAAAAAAAAAAAAAAAAAAAAAAAAAAAAAAAAAAAAACGTTGGCCGGGTGTTGAGGTGTAAAAAAAAAAAAAAAAAAAAAAGGTTTTAGTAGGAAGGTAGGATTGAACCCCAAAGCTTGGCGCGAAGATGGAAAGGAAATGGAAAAAAAAAACCCGAGACCTAGCCATCTCACCCACGAGGAGAGAGGAATTGATAAGTATGTTAAGTTGAGGTTTATAAAGTGAGATATACAGGTGCAAGAAGGTGGCGCGATATTTGACCTAGTTTTGCGCTGCAAGCCAGTTACTGTTTCCCCCTGCATCATCATTCATGTTTCGAAGATGTGGAAAGCTGGTAAAAGTCGGGCAAATTAAATACACACGCAACCCCCGTTCTTAAGTCGTAGATATTACGATTTAGATGTGATATAAAAAGTTTTAAGAATGAGGGAGCAGAGCAAGAAGGCCGACGAAAAAAGACTTTTGCAGATATGCACAAAACGCGAACATACACAAATTTTCGCTTTTATATATATATATATACATAGATTATATTGGACCCAATATATAGTAAGGATTTAAAAAGTTAAAGAAAAAAAAAAAAAAAAAAAGGAAATGACTCATGCACCACTACAGAGAATCGAAACCAAAATGTTTAGCTAACAATTTATTTTTTCTTTTTTGACAGTAATGACTGACCTATAAACATATGCTTGCTGCAAGGTTAAAAATTAAAACATGAACCAATAGCTATTACGTTATGCATGCATATTTGTAATGCCGTCATTTGACCATCACCTGACAATTTAATTCCTTTTCATACCGATTTTTTCCGGCTAAAACCCAAATATAAAGTTTTGCAAGGGTTTGAAAGTTTCATGTCTGTAGACAAAAAAACTGACAGAGGAGCTTGGTAGGTAAAATTTTTTAAACAAATATATATATGCATACATAAATATATATAGAAAGCATAAGAAAACTGAAAAACACTAATAGGGAATTAATTAAAATGAATGTTTAAAAAAATATGCAAATTAGCTAGATCTTTTGCAGATAAATGAAATTCCATGACCCATATATAACTAAGTTGTATTTTGTTTTTAAATAAATAGAAAAGTGTTTTTAATATGAATCACTATGCAAAAAGCTCAAATTTATACTAATGATAGATCTACCACCTTTTTTTGGCAATTTTATAAGTTCCAAATCTCAGTGATCATGGATTAGAATTTAACAAATAAAGGCTTGTTGGAAAGCTAAGGACCTGAATGTGTAATGGGCTATGTGACATTTGCCCTTGAGGGCACACATTAAGGTGATCATCCAGAGCCTATTTTTGACACTTTTTTTTACAGCTATAACATGTTTCAATCATAGTCATTTTTTTTCCTTTTACGAATTACAAAATTTGTGATATTTCCCCAAAACCGCTGGCCTTGATGGAGGGGAGACTAAAACTTGCTACTATGGTTACAAATCATCTGAAATAACAGCAAAAGGAGACTTGATTCCAAATATTTCTCATATGTTATATCTCCTCTCTTTGGTTTTCATACATAATGTAAATTTCACAGTATATAAGGATTATTTGATACTGGAGATATTCATAATCGTACCATATTTGCAAAAGTAGGGAGATATAACATATGAGAAATATTTGGAATCAAGTCTGCTCTTGCTGTTATTCCAGATCATTTGAAATCATAGCAGCAAGTTTTAGTCTCCCCTCCATCAAGGCCGGAGATTTGAGGGAAATATATATGTTTATTCAATTACATTTCACCTTTTATTTATACCAATCATTTCATTTATGAAGCTCAATATAACTACAGAGCATATAACAAAAGTCTTTATTCCAAATTTCATGATGTTGATCATCTTACCGTTTATTTTCCTTAAATACGTTGCCATGCATAATTCTTAACAGCACCCGTTTCGTAATGCAAAATCACACACACACACACACACACACACACACACACACACACACACACACACACACACACACACACAGGATGACCCTAAAAAAACGGGTCCCAACTCTAATTAGGCCCCATTTCTTAGTGTTTTGTCTGAATTAAATGAAACTTTGCTCATAACTAGTTTATTATATTCAAAACATCACATCAAAACACTAGGGTCTTTGGCCTTTTTTTCTCCGTTGACTAAAATGCTCAGAAAAACAATTGAATGCCCTGATTTTTTTTGGTCACCCTACATATATATATATATATATATATATAGTGGTGCCAAAAAGAAAGTCCACACTTGTCAGTTTTTCCAAAAACTGCAAATTGAAGCTAAATTGAATGCAACTGTTTAAACAACTTCTACCTCATTTGATTTGTCTTTTATTCTTCTATAATTTTACTTGTTCATATTTGATTTTTAATTGAAATATTCTAGCGTTCACGTCAATTTAAAAAATTAACTTCAAATCGAGAAGGCAAAAAGAAACTCCGTACCATGGGAAAATGTTAAAATATAACTTTAGAACATTAACGCAAAACAAATACAACAGGAATACAATGAACTAGTTAATATTTAGTAGAATAGCCCTTCTGCAATTTAACAGCCTGCTATCTTTTGTGCATTCCTTGAATTAGTTTACGGCAATATTCTGATGAAAGGGCACCCCACTACTATTTAATTTTTGTCCAAAGTTCTTCCAGGGTTGAAAATTTATCATTGCATATCTGTTGCTTGATATGCCATACGTTTTCTATAGGATTGAGGTCTGGACATTGTGCAGGCCAATCCAAACACAGAATATTATGCTCTTCAAGAAACCTTTTGATCTTGCCAGCTGTATGAATGGGAGCATTATTCTGCATGAAGATGGGATTTTCATCCAAATTAATAGGGTAGAAAATACTCAGTCAACATATTAATGTACTTGGTTGAATTAATTCGATCTTCCAAGCGAACTATAGGCCCTGGACCATTCGCACTAATAACCCTCTGCATCAAAACTGAACCTCCACCACATTGCAGTGTTGAAACTGTGCACCTAGGATTAAATTCTTTGTCTCTCCTTTGACGAACATATCGCCTACCATCACTGCCAAGCCTATTGAACTTGCTTTCGTCGCTAAAAATCACTTTTCATCAATATGGAGAGCCATGATCTTCATGGCATCTGACGAAGTCCAGATGGCGTTTTCTGTTTTTTTACAGAAATCATTAGCTTGTGTCTTGCAATACAGCCTCGCAAATTAAATCGCTTCAATCTGTTCTTAACTGTAGAAAGAGAGCACTTTTTAACAAGATTACACTGTTGTTGGATTTGGGGAGCTTTTTCAAATCTGTTTCTGAGGCTGCAGATCTTGATAGCATTATCTTCCCTGTAAGATGACCAGATTTAGGGGCATCACGAACACTGCCAGTGTTTTGGTGCTTTTGCACAGTCATTCATACTGTTTTCTCATCATATTTCTATCTGCAAACAATTTCTTGATTGGATAAACCAGAAAGGTGGAGATTAATGAGCTCCTGCTGATCACTAAGAGAAAGTTGAGGCACATGGACTACATATTATGTTGTATAACCTGGAACAACAACAATTACGATTAGAGATGCTTTGTTGCCTAAAGGTGGATATTTTAAGCTGGTTTTAAACTCATTTGTTGCTGCAGAGTTTCTTTTTATCTTCCCGAATTTTAAATTGATGCGAACATTAAGATACTTCAATTAAAAGTCAAATATGAACAGGTAAAATTATAGAGGAATAAAAGGTGAATCAAATGAGGTATAGTTTTTTTTTTTTTTTTTTTTTACACAGTGATCACCACTTATCAAGGCCCGGAAGCCACTCAGGGATAAGGGTTATTGCAAGCACATTACGTTAGTGTGGAGATTTGATGAAGTGTTTAATTAGGGGGGGGGCGGTTCATTAGGAATTTGTTAACATTGGACTTGAAGACATCCAAGTTGTAGTCCGGAGGGAAGCAGGCAGACGGAACAGAGTTCCACAGGCGTGCAGTTCTAAGAAAGAAGCTTTGTTCATGGAATCCACGTTTTGATTTAGGCACAGATATAGAGTGGGGGAAATTTTTCACAGTGGATTCAGCTAGACGGGTGTTTTTCGTGAAAGATTGGCGAGGGGGGACCAGGGATTGGAGCTCAGACGAGCACCTGCCATGAAAATAACGATAAAACAAGGATAGGCTCGCAACGTCTCTTCTGTGGGAGAGAGGTTGCAGGGTAGAGAAAAGGGCAACCCCCACTAAACCACGAAGTCTATTTTGTACTCTGTCAAGGCATGATAGGCTGTTTTTGGCAGCTCCTGCCCAGATATGGCAACAGTATTCCATGACGTACTTGGCTTTTATATAGATAGAGAATTGCATCAGTAGTGAGATATCTTCTGGAGTGGTAGAAGTTGTTTAAACCGTTACATTCAATTTAACTTAAATTTTCGGTCTTTGAAAAAATGACAAGTGCAGACTTTGTTTTTGGCACCATATATATATATATATATATATATATATATATATATATATATATATATATATATAGAACCGATTTCAAAAGTTAAAAAAAGAAAAAATGACTTGAATGCCATCAGATAGAATCAAAGCCAAAGCATTTAGCACTCCAGCTGCATTCCCTATCGCTTGAGCTATCGAAAGATGAATAAGCAAGATTTAAAATTAAACTCTTCAAGCTATGAATGAATTTGGACATAATAGAAATATGGATGAATAACGCGTACAGAAATATGTCAGCAAGTTGAAATGCAAAATGTTCATTTCAACTTGCCAATATATTTCTGTACGCGTTATTCATCCATCCAAACAAAGATTTTACTTGTTATAAACCATCCTTGGTGTATGCGTTATGTGACCAGTAGTTTAAGAGTTTATTGGTTAAATATTTTCACAGACACACATACATACATACATTTACTGTTTCATTTCTACAGATAAATATACATAAGGATTTCATTGGAATGAAATGAGAAGGGGGTGGGGGTGATTTGGTTAGTAAGACTAGTAAGATACTTCCAACCATTTCTAAGTAATAAATAACCTACTGTTTTCTGATTTGTTTCGAACCGAAAACAAGCAGGACTCTTTTGCTCTTAGTCAGAAGACCAAAGAATATCTTTTTTGGACTTAAATCTGTAACAATAACAGCACCAGAAAAACGATCATTGAAATATGTAATATACATTTGGTTGAAATACTTAATACAAGGTGGAACGATAAAATTGCCACCCTAGAAAAGACGACATGATTCTATTTCCGTTCTGAAAACCAGTTTTCTTTTTCATCTACTAGTTGGCCAGTTGTGGACAAATCCCAAGAGCGATAGGAGTCTTCTATCATGTCTGAAATTAACACAATGTTAAAGGAGCAAGATTGGAGATGTGCCTCTGTACAACTCATGCTCTCAGAGTGATAAAAACAAAGTTTATGGCCATTGTTATGGTCTTTGGTATGGGCCACATCATGCCACCTCACATCTTCGAAGTTGGCTTGAATATCAACACCAAAGTGTTTCTGGATGTGCTGAAGAGTGTGGTGATCCCCTGGTGCAATCAAGAAGGGTGGGGGTCCAATCAAATTACATACACATTTCTGCACCACGGGCAGCTTTTGGGAAAGTGGATAATATCATGAGAAGCCGAAAAGCAAGTATGGCAATCAAAGCAAGATCTCCAATGAATATATACGACCTGCGATGATCTACGGTAGTGAAACATGGTCCATGACGTCTCGCCAAAGTGAAATCTTGGCAGTGGCATAAAGGAAGATGGAGAGGATAATGTTAGGCATCACTCTACAAGACAGAAAGACAAACATCTGGATCTGCCAACAAACAAGAATTATTGATATCAATACTGCCATCAAGACATCCAGAGCACGTAGCCAGACAACATGACAACAGATGGTCCATCAGAACAGAACGGACACCTCATGAACATAAGAGGTCAAAGGGAAGACCAAGAACGAGATGGAGGGACAGCCTTTTACAACACAGGAGTCCTACATAGCAGCAGATAACTCGTAACAGAGATAGATGGTTAAAGTCAAGGAAGAGGTTCCTCATTGAGTGATAAAACCCTGATTGATTGACTGATTCTGTATCCTCAAATGCAATAGGTTCACCATCCCAAATATGACAAAAGTACTCCATACATGGTCTGATAGTAACAAGAATCAAAAATGATTATTGCAAAGACAGTCTTCAAAATACCAAAGCTGTAGGTAGAAAGAAAACAGTGAGCAGGAATAGAGTTCCACAACCTTGCAGTTCTTGAAAAGAAGCTACTGGAAGAAGAAACTATTCACAATAGTTTCAAAACAGAAAATTGTTTAAGATCACTAGACCAACGAATCAAATGAGCTGGAACAAAGGAAGCAGGATATAGATCTGACAATTCTGAAGAACACACGCCATAATAGTGTTTGTAGAAAAGATCGAGACTAGCAACATCATGTCTATGAAAGAGAGGTTGCAGTGAAGAAAAAAGGGTGGAGCCAATCAAATTGCAGTGAAGAAATAGCTGAGCCAATCAAATTACAGATATCAAGAACCTTCAAATCAGACAGAGATTCACCAGATAAAATATAACAACAGTACTCCATACATGATCTAATAGTAGATCAGTAAATAAAGAATAGCTTTGGGTGTAAGAAAGTGCTTAGAGAACAGACTTTACAAGAAGCAGAAAGAGCAATGAATCTGATACCCCCCTCCTCCTCAAGGATTTGAGAAAGAACGATTGACAAGTTTCAGAGTCAATTTTTTCTCAAGAGCAAGAACCATCCTTAAAAATTTCAAGAAAAAAAAAAAAAAAAAAGAGGGGGTGGGCATGATTACAATTGAAAGATCCAAACTGTTTCATAAAACAATATCATAGCTGATGTGCAAAAAAAATAAAAAATAAATATATATATATATATATAAAGCTGAATGTCTGTGTGTGTGTCTGGTCATGAATAGGCTCCTATATGGTTGACTATTTTAAAAAACTGATTACATATAATAATAGATGTATCAAGACACAGGAATGGGTATGTTTGATTTGGCAGAACGGTGGTTCATTAAAATTGTGGGGTCTGCGTTCACGCCTGGTCCACAAAGTATGGAAATAAAAAATTTTAAATTAAAAAAAAAAAAACCTTTACAAGTGTTTTTGATATAGATGTACATAAGAATACTGTGATAAATATGTTTTAACTTAAATAGGGATGGTATAATAAAATTGTGGGGTCAGCATTCACGCCTGGCCTCCATAGAATGGAAATAGGCACAAACTTTAATAAAGACTTTTCATATCTATCTGCGTAAGTATACTTTGATAATTATGTTTCAGTTTGAAGAAATATGGTGTAATAAAATTATGGGGTGTTCATTCGCACCTGACCTTCATAGAATGGAAATATGTCACAAAGTTTAACAAGGTTTTTTAATATAGATCCACAGAATATTGTGATAAGTGTTTCAGTGTGAACAGGTACGGTATAATAAATTATGGGGTTTATCTATTTTATTTTTACTTTCATCATATTTTGCATTGGTTTTGATACCCCCAAATTCAACCCAAATTTACAACCCTTCCTTTTCATAACCTATCATACTTTCATAAATCAGAGTCCATTTTCTGTAGACTGTTTTTGAACCCAGTCAACGACAGGTACTTTTGCTAGTATATATATTTAGACGACGAGGCTATTGAAGTTGTTCCAAACTTTTGTTACCTTAGCAATACAATTGGAATATAGGGAGGAGGATGAGGAGCTGGTGGGATTGTAAGAGTTAGTAGTGCAAAGCCATCCATGAGAATCTCAGGAGAAAAAAGGGACACACCTACAATTGAATCCAGCTGGCGAAATAGGAGCAGTCTGGATTGTACTAACCAATACATGTACTCTTCACATGAAAAGCATGAAGCCACATGATGTATGGAGCTAACAAGAACAAAAAGACGATTACCAGAAAACAGGAAATGCTTTTGGCCTTAGTCTTGAAAAGATCAAGAAAACGGTCAGCATTTAGAGTTCTACAAGTCTACTGGAATTGGAAGCTGTATTATAATGATGTATCAAAACAGCAAATTGATGAAGACCACTAGACCAACGATTCAAAGGAGCTGGGACAAAAGAAGCAGGGAACAGATGGGACAATTCAGGAAAAAAAAACACTTGGCATAATAGTATTTATAGGAAAGACTGAGACTAACAACATCACGTTTGTGAGAGAGAGTGAAAAGAAGAAAGAGCGAGGCCAAGTAAATTACAGACATGTTTTTGCAATTTATCAAGAACCTCCAAATCGGACGGAGATTCACCAGCACAAATACAACAACAGTAAACTATACATGGTCTTATAGTAGATTTGTAGAGATAGAGAATATCCGCAGGTGTGAAAAAGCGTTTAGAGTGATGGAGAAAATCAATCTTTATAAGACACAAAAAAAAAAAAAAAAAAAAAAGCAATTGATTTAATATATGAACTTCAAGATTTGTCGAGAAAGAAAGATCGAAAAGTTTCAGATTTGATTTCTCCAAAGAAACATGCTTACAATTGAAAGACGCAAACTAAGACTAGACAGGATTATGTACCCCCACCACCACCAATTGTTTAAAAGATGCCAATTTGTTCATTTTTTTTATTGATGATTAAAAGCTTAAGGAGTCTTAAGAAAATAACTGAAATTCAAGGAATCTTGTTTAATTGCTGTCTAATAATTATGGATTAAATTTAATGTAAATCTGAAATATTAGACAGGTGACCAGTGAAACTAGTACGGCATAATCACATTAACACACCAGTTCTCGTCAGATCATCAAAGTTAAGCACCGTTGAGCCTGGCCAGTACCAGATGGGTGACCATTTGGGAAGGCTAGGCGCTGTATGTAACTTCTGGGAAGATTGGGCATGGGGCCAGCACCCTCACTCCGAAAAAAGAATTCCTTGCTAGAAAAGCATCTACAAAGTTGTGGATGGCCTATGCCTCTCCAGAGGCTCAAGGCTACGGATGGATGGAACGGTCAAACTAGGCAGAATTTGATTATTTACGAGGTCGGCTCAACAAGAATTGTTAACATAGAACTTCAATACGACCATGTTGTAGTCAGCAGGAAAGCAGCCTTGTGGTCTTGTGTTCCACAAACACGGAAAAATTTGTACTCATTTTCCAGTGTCAAAAACGATTCCTTTATCTTTTTTTTTTTTTTTTTTTTTCTTAATTTGATTTAGTTTAAAACAAAATCTTCCACTGCTGGGAATAATAATAAAACAAATATTTATTACTAGTAAATCTAAAATAAAAACAAAAAAAAAAAAACATTTTTTAATCAAATCACTTGATTGCCTGCTCTAGTTAGCCCCCCCCACCAGTGTACAATGAGGAAGCTTCACATGCCCCCCCCCCCCCAAAGTGACTTATTCCACAATGCAGTGTAGTCTATATTTCACTGTGGAGAATCTACTGTTATAAAATTATTTGTAAATAATGGTTTCACCTAAAGTTTAAAATGTAAAAGTTAAGTATCATGGTTCAATTGTGGTCTTAAACATTTATTTCAAAGTTAGAACACCAGAGTTGATTGGCCAAATAAAGAATTTCATAGATAACTGCTGACATGTGTTTATAAAGATAAGTGCACAGTTTGATGTTAGTGTGGGAACTGTACACACAATTATTTTCAAAGAACTGAAGATGTGGAAGATTTGTGCGAATGCACTAGTTCATAACTCCATCCTTGTCACAAACTATTTGACCAAGATGGGCATCAAGACAGTTCCTCACCCTCCCTAGAGTCCAAACCTTGCTCCCTCTGATTTTTAATTATTCTCCAAGCTCAAGGAAAACCTTAGAGGCTGACAATTGAGGAGATGAAAGAGGTTACGACAAGAGTCATCGATACGCTCACACAAGAGAACTTCTATGGGGCCTTCCAGAAGTTGTTGGAATGGTACAAGTGCATTGCAGCCAGAGGAGATTACTACTAGAATTTCATGTGTGTACTATCAATAAAAGTGGCCATACAAAAAAATCTGGAAACTTATTGAAGACACCTCGTATCTATTTATATAAAGTATGTTAATATATTTGTAATAACCCTTGTCCTTGAGTGGCCTCTGGGCCTTGATAATGTGGTGATGCCTTTGTAAAAAAAAAAAAAAAAAAAAAAAAAAAAAAAGCACAGGATTCACTTCTAAATTAATAATCAGTAGACATTTTAGAACAGAGCTCCTAGCCAGAAAAGTTGCAATGTGGGCTATATTTAGTTGAATTTAGTTTTAGTGTCAAAATGTCTAAAATGGTATTTTTTATCGTGACGCCATCACTAGTGGGGTGTCTACCATGGCTTAAGAGAGTCCCATCAACCTTCGAGAGAAGGACAGACTGCGCCAGTTTCTCAACCTATTTTACCTTGCGGTACATACCTTGCCTTCCCAAATGGCCATCCACCTGGTACTGACCAGGCTCGACGTTGCTTAACTTTGGTGATCTGGCAAGAATCGGTGTGTCAACATGACTTCATTATAAGGAATTAAATTGCTTAATATCCGTAAAACTATTTGTTTGCAGATGGTTTAAATGTGATATTCGCTTTCAGCATACCTGAAACTCTATGAAAGTCGTCATTTTAAAGGTGATTGTTAAGGTGGAAAGTAAGTAAAAATTTACCATATATATATATATATATATATATATGTTATTTATTTTTGTTCGCGATACTTTTTTAATTCAATTATTTATACATAAGTGCATTTTTACCTAAATGTGAGTTGGGAATAATTTTCCCTTTTACCAAATTGGGGTGCTAGTGCACTTACAGATCCGCACTGTTTTTTTAAATCGTATTTCCAAGTTTAATTAAAGTTTCATGATATGATTTTTTTTTTTTAAATTCAATTGTAAGGTTAAAGTATAGAATAGGTACAAAACACCCTTCCCTCCCCATGTTAAGAATGGCTTTTTAAATAATAACATTATTATTTCAGCACGAATCAATAAGTACACTAGTACTCAAATTGGTACTCCGAAATGGGGGAGCGGCGTATATATTGTTTTTTTTTTTTTTTTATATAAACCTGTGAAGTTACCGTAAATATTGGTTGAGAGTAAAGTAAACCCGGATCCCCAGGTCAGACATCTTGTTTAGTCACCGGAAGCAGGTCAATAGGTGGACGAAAATAAATTGTTTTTGACAAATTTCACAAACTATATTTCCGTTAAAAGTAATTTATGTTGCCAATATCTCCATTCCAACACTACATCTCAGGCGATCGGTAGAAAGAGAAGGCAATGCATGGGAGGATGGGCCTGCCTGGGGACGAGCAGATTTGTACTTTACTCAGACATAAGGCCGATGGCGTGCTACGCAGAAAAACTTCAAGCCGACAAGAGGATGATCAGATTTGAAACATCTCAGAAGAAACCAAGCATTTTAAAGACATTAAAAATACATATTGTTTTTCAGTTAAAAAAGGTTTATTATTGTATGCAATAAATAAAACAAATGAAAGTTTGAAGGATCAAAATACCATTCGAAATATTTATCAAATCGGCGATGATCGTCGATTTTGAAAAAATTAGTATTGTTCGATTTTAAAAGCAAAAGATGCGACACGTGTCCGCTTTTTTTTTTTTTTTAACCAGAAATTACAATGGGTCATTGCCCTTCGTCTTGCAGGCAAAAAATAACAGTTTCGACTGATTTTGAAAAGCACTTTTAAAAGCAGCAAATTACACATTTTAATTTATAAAATGAAACCAAACATAAAAGATCAAAAACTGACACAATTTAAAAAAAAAGGAAAAAAAAAAAAGCGAATTAAATGATGAAACCAATTTAAAGGTGGAAACATGGCGATATACGCCCTTTATTGGACATAAGCGACTCGATGGCTTGCTTTAAAACAAGAATCAAAAACTAAGCCAACACGAAACTTTCATCTTCGTTTTTTTAATAAGATTAAAGTTAAATATTTTTTAATAAGATTAAAGTTAAACGTTGAAACATTTCAATATAAATATTTAAAAGAACAGGAGGGAAATCGTTGAATTAAGACGGGAATCCGGCAAAAATGCCAATCGACAAGAATGAGTTTTGGAGATGAACAAAATGCGGCCGATATAGAAAAAAAAAAAAAAAAAAAAAAGATTTATATATTTTTTAAAATTCTATTCAAATATCATATCTTGTTTTAGTTTATTTTAAAATAAGTTTAGAGATGAAAAATAAAAACAATAAATTTAAATTATGGAGGAAGAAAATAAAAACAAAGGAAAACGTTGAATTGTTTTTAAATTGAATTCCATTGATGACCTAAGATTTACTTCGAAAGAACAGAAATAATGTTTATATTGGAAATTTAGCTTCTGCATACTAAACTAATATATATATATATATATATATATATATATATATATATATATATATATATATATATATATCGTAAATTTAACAAATCAAAATAACGTGTCTATAAAAAAAAATGGATCAAAACTATTTTTGTTTCCATTGAATTCTTTCTTTTTTTTTTTTTTAAATAAATAAATACAAAAATTTACAAATAAATATGCAAGAAAAAAAATACTTTGGTTGTTTTAGGGATCCAAAATGAAAAATCAGTTAAAAAACAAATATATATATATATATATATATATATATATATATATATATATATATATATTGCATGGGGAACTTAAAAATAAATCAAGCGAAGTTAAAAACATACCCGATCGGCTTCCAATGTGATTGTGTTGAATTTATATCCTAGGGTTACATTTGCTGGCTGAAATGAAGACGACGATGGCCATGAGACATATTATAATGGAAAAAAAACTTTAAAGATGGTTTGTAATATTGAAAATAGTGGCGGCTTCAAGAGTTGAAAGACACAAGTGCTCGTTCCCATTTCTCCATTTTATGTTTCGTCTTTCTCTCTTTCCAGCGGTAGCAGTCTTCTTCGCTGAGAAACCCGACTTCACAGTTGCCCTTTCTATTTTTAAACAAGGCAACCATTTCGTGGCTTTTTATATATATATATTTTTACTTATTGTTTGTACAGATTTAAAGTTCAGATCAGCCGCAGGAGGTTATCCTCCTAGGCGTTATCTCCTTTGATAAGATGTCTTGGCTTAATTGGTGACGAAGTCTTTTCCTAAACAGGAGAAAATACCAACGAGGTTGATCATAAACTTTTTTAGGTATTTTTTTACGACCTGCCTCAACCTACCTCCTCATGTTAAGAACGGCTTTCGGAATACCCCCACTAACCTCTCCATGTTAAGAACGGCTTTCGAGATTGGAGGTGTTTATATTACGCTGGGACAGGTCGCAATAAAAAAAATCTTTTGTTTTTGCAACCATCACCCCCCCTTTTTTTTTTTACTGACCTCGTTGTTTAACTTTGCCGTATTGCAAGACAAATAAACAAACATTAAAAATAACATCCGGCTAGAAAATAAATTCAAATATAAAAAAAATTTAAAAAAAAAAAAAAAAAAACTTTTTTATTACTTACATATCAAAAAACAAAAAAATGGTAGAATTCTTGGAGACAAAACACGAATGGCTTAGACGTTCGTTGACTTCGTTGGTGAATGGTGCGCAAGAAAACTTGCTTTCAAAAAGAGGTTACAGAAATTTCTATTGGGTCCTTTTTTTTTTTTTTTTCCTCAAACACGTACAAACTTGTATAGACAAATATAACTTCTACCTATTCCGTTATATACACACACGTATCTGCCTTACAGAGGCTCATTATTCCTTTCCGATTTCAGTTGGGTCTTGTCTGTGGTTTTCTTTCTCCTTTTCTTCCCAAGCACCATGGCGTGTCTTTCAGAGAATGATGGCGACTACTGGCAACAACGATGGTGTCGATCCGATATTACTCCCCTTTCTCGTTGTAATCTCAACAAATATTCATGAGTCGTCAGTAACGTCTCTCTGCAATCCTCCTCCGTCTGTATCTCTCGCTCTCCCTCTCTTTCAAAGTCTGCCCTCGTCACCAAACAAAAAAGCCGTCTTCACCATCCATACGCTCTTGTCCTCAGATCAACATATTTTCGCAATGAGCCTTCCTTCTTGTAAAGACTTGCGATCATGGAAAGAGAGGAAGAAAGAGTCACGCACTTTTGATGTAGTTAAGAATGTCCAATAGAAAATTAAAGAGAAGCCAGCAGTTTTGCTCGTTATTTGTCATATCTGCCAGTCTAAACGACCATCCCAATCTTTAAAACCGATTTCTTCATCAAAGATGTAGGCTATCTTGAACTTTTCAGCTTTGAGGTTGCTCCTATTGAAGCAGCATTCGAATTTTATTACAATTTCGTTTCCCATTACAAATTTTAAGATCACCTAATAATAATGTAATTATATGGTATTTAATATTTATGTAAAATTGTACACTGTCCTATTTTTTAGATAAGATTTTCAAACTAAATTCAATTTTTGCTGTATTTTTTTTATGATTAAATTGTCCCGTAAAAGTACAGAATAGTTTTAAAAACAAAACAAAATCCTCCCAGCCAGCTCCCTCCTCATATTAAGAATGGGTTTCTAAATAATAACGTTATTTCAGCACGATCCGTATTCTGCATAAATGTCCTCAATATTTAATGCGGCATTGTTTAGTCATTAAGTTATCAACTGAACCAAATAGCCATCAAACTTTTAAGATAATATTTCAATGGTAGCTATATTAAAGCTGAAAGGTTCAAGATAAACAAGTTATAATTTTAAATAGAAAAACGCAATAAAAAAAATTAACGAAAAACCTACTAATTTTCACACTGGACATTAAAAACTTACTTATGCAGTATACGGACAAAAATTTTCACGGTTTATTAATTGGGGTTTCTAACGTTATTATTTCGGCACAGTCCGGATTCTCGATGAGCACCTATAATTTTAAACCTTCAAGAATATTCTTTTGACAGAGGAGAGAAACATCTGGAAAAATGCTGCCTACGATTTATTTATATGTCATAACTCTGAAGAAATACTCCCCCTCCCCATCTTTAATTATCTTCATCGTATTTCACAAATATTTTTTGGGTGTATTGCTAATTCTGCGTAAGAACCAGAAGTTTAAACAAATATATTTAAGGGTTTGATGGTTTTTGCTCAGAATTACTCCTATATTTAAAAAAAAAAAAAAATCTTCATGAAAGTATCCATGACGGTACGAAAATGCTATATTACAAAAATCACGTAAAATTGATCAGGTAGTTTTATATTTAACTAAGAAAACCAAATTTATGAGCAAGCACAAAGGTCTGGATAATCACCAAATTTTTTTGTCTCCATCCAGAGTGGCCATTTGGGGGGGGGGGGCTGGATTTTCCCCACATTAAGAACTGACCTTGTTTCTAACTCTGCCCTTATGAAAATCAATTTAATAGGGACTTTTTAGAGCCCCCCCCCACCTATAATTATCTTCAATATAAAATTAAAACAATTTTTTTATCAAATATTGGACATCATTAAATTGTGTTAAACATTTCTTTTCTAAGATTTATCTCTAAATTCATCTAATCTGCGTTTTTGCCTTTGAGATCTGATCTGGCAGGGGTTTTGGGGATTTTTTGTGTTTTTTTTTTTGTACAGAAAAAAATTAGAAAAAAATCAATTGTATAATATTTTTTTTTTAAATTATTATTTTATACCTTTGCCTTCAAGATTGATAGCTCGTGACACTGGACATGCTAATGTTTCAGAGAGATGCTTGGTTAAAACCACAAGTCCTCCTCAGGCGGCTTTAAAAAGTTTGTCTTCCATAGAAGAAAACCAGTTAAAATCATTTTTTTTTTCTTGTGGAAAGCGATCATTTATTAAGTCGCCTGACGAGGAATTCTGGTTTTAACCAACCATATGTCCGAAACATTAGCATTCCCAATGTCGCGACCTTATAAATTTGTCTATATCAATAAAAATATATTTTGCTCTTCTTTTATTGAGCACTCTTAATAACTTAGTTAAATTAATGAGTTTCTTCTCTGGAATAGCTCAAACTTGATATATATTCAGAAGTTTAGATAAGATAGGGCATCGGTACCGTCGGTTTCAAATCTGATGATAGGGAAGCGTTTTAGGTCTCAATATCAAGCTCTCTTCAGCCGATCTATCTCATCATATCAGGTCTCGGTATTTTTTTACGACCTGCCCCGGCCCAGCGTAGTATAAACACCCAACCACCCCATGTTAAGAACGGCTTTCGGAATAACTCCACAACCTCCCCATGTTAAGAACGGCTTTCGAGGTTGGGTGTGTTTCTTTCAAAATCCGTTCTTAACATAGGGAGGTTTGGGGTGTTTATAATACGCTGGAGGGGACACATTGTAGAAATTTACCCAGGTTTCTTTATAATAGAGCACTCTGCTGGATCCCCCCTCCCCCCAAAAAAATATATAACTATATGTGTGTGTGTGTGTGTTGCACTGTTGCATGCAATACAATTTTTAACGTGTATATATATATATATATATATATATATATATATATATATATATATGAAATAAAAACTATTATTATTTTATTTATTTTCGATATTACCAGTTTTGGGTGTCCTGCTAAAACTAAATAATTAGCAAATTTTTCCCCCAAAATGTATTAATCTATTAGAAAAAAAATCTATTGTATAAGGTCTCCTTTTACTTTTCCTCTTGACTTCGAGATCGAAGAAAAATATATAAATATGTTGGTATTGTTTTTTGTTTGTTTTTCATTTAGAAAACGTTATTATTATTTTATTAATTCATTTTCAATTTTACCAGTTGGATGTCTTGTTAAACGAAAACAATCTAAAACTGTTTCCACTGTTTAAAATAAACCAGTTGGTCCATTGTTGCCTTGCTTGCCAAACATGCCTGCGTGTCGCTGGTATGGAAAGAGAGATAGGAAAACTACCAGGTGCTTTTAAAGCCATTATAGATATGACAAATTGATCGCATTCAGCCAAAACTTATTTTTAAAACATAATCTAGCCTCAGATAATGTTTACGTAGAATGGAATCAGGAACCATATGACCGAATTTTGTTTTTGTTTTTTGTTTTATCCTAGACATAAAAGACACGAAGAGTTTTGAAAGATTTGTGAAAGCCAGCAAATTTGTTGCGATTTTATGACCTCGCCTTCTGATGCCAGAATGCATTGTTTAGACATTTGCGTTATTTTTAGTCAGGAAATTTTGAAATCCGTTGTTAGATATGGTTTATTAATTATTCAAAAAAATAAAAAAATAAGTTCGAATATTTTGCTTTGGATCAGAAAAAGCATATTTAAAAATCTTCTTGCATCAAGTGACAACAATCACAATTGTATGCTAAGACGAGATAACCTACTTCTGAGATTTTTTTTTTTTCGAGCGCACATTTTTCTCCACTATACGATATCTTTATATTAATAAAACTATAAAACAATTTCACGTGTATTCGTGTTTTTTATTATAACAACAACAATAATAATAATAATAATAATAATAATTAATTAATTAATAACTAAATAAAACACAACACTACAATAGAAATAAACAGAATACGAAGTTAATTAGCACTTCCCCATTTTTCTTAATTGCATTAGTGGCATCAACTGGCACCACACCAAATAGTCGTGAAGGGTCAAAGAGAATGGAAAGACTCAGGAAAGTAAGCACTGACCAGATGTCCACTGAGTGCGAAGAGAATTGGGAGGGGGGGGGCTATTGCCAACCAAATTTTAGTGAAGACCAATGGTCAGTGGTAAACGGTCGTTGCAATAACGCAATTTCATTTGCAAAGGTTATCGGAAGAGGTGGAGACTGGAAATCTGGAGAGACATGTTGTCACTCAGACTCCAGGAAACACCACCACCACCGGTTGCTGTCAGCGAGTAAGTAACGTCTGATGGCCTGTGTGAGAACTCCTAGTGAGTACAAATAATAGAAATATTTTTTATTGATCGAATATTTATTGAAATCCAAAGTAGAGTAATTCAAATTAGTAAAACGAATTTTTTTTAATTGTTTTTTTTTTTTAAATAATTTAATGACAAAATTAAATCTTCCAAAATGCATTTCGGTTTCTTCGTAAATAAGTCATCCATGTTTTATTAATAATCGAGAAAGAAAGTGAATTAATTATTTTGCGGTCCTTCAAAATCAGAAAGGAATTTTAAAGCAACAAATAGAAAGTCCTGACTTCCAAATTCCTAGCGAATTCTCAAGATTAAAATTGTTTTTGAAACTATTAGCACCCAAAAATTTATAACTAGAGATTAAAACATTACCTTTAACGATTGGTTCTATCTTTTTCCTTGGCCTTTTGGCTAAGAACAAAGTGTAATATCTGTTCTGGTGCTACTTGCTACACTTAGTCTATTCTGTCCTCGGTCAGTGAAGGAGAAATCCTTTTAGATTTGGTCAATTTAAAAAAATTTTTGTTCCAATCCAAAGAGCTTCCTTTTGGAGAGCTGGGTTTTCCCTCACATTAAAAACTGATCGTGTGCCTAACTTTTCCCTCGTTGGGAGGCAAGTAAATAGGACCATTTTGATTCAATTAATAATTTAATAACAGATAAAAGTGCAGAATAGTTAACACTGGAGAATTCTGACCCTCCCCGTATCCCCCCCTCCTCCCAAATACAACATAATTTATACAAAACGCATATTCTCTGACAAACTCGGCTAATTTTTTGTAGGATTGTACCGTTTAAAAAAAATCTTAAAAATCATTTACACAAAAGAAAAAAAAAAAATGGCGGACACCGCCATTTTTTTTTTTTTTTTTTTTTCATGGGTTGAGGGGGTTTGCTCGAATTCTCGGGTGTTAAATTTTTTGCAATTTTACTGTAAAATAAAAATAGTTTCCACACATTAAAAGTAACCGGGTTCGATAGAGAATTTTATTTGAATGCGTTTTACATAAATTATGTACTGTGTTTTTGTGTAAGTGTGCGGTATTTATGAATTCATTTCTCGAGTAGTGTTAACTATTCTGGGCTTTTATCTCACACCCAAACAATACTGTGATTATTAAATTTAACTTTAAAATTTTTATTTAAAAATCGACAATTTAATCGAAAATTGAATAAAATAGTAGAACAATAACATTATATCTTCGCACGATTTGGTAACATTACCTGTACCAGTATTTTGTTTCATTTTTTACTTTCGAGCGATTATTGAGGGCCATAATAGCTGTAACAAAACCGCCAGTTATTCGTTTTAACTCAACAGAATAACACTATATTTTTTTTTTTTCAAAGTAAATAAATGTTTTAAAATAAGTTGAAACACACGATTTATCTAGGTAGGTAGAAGAGTACCTTATCTTGCCTTTGACAATATTTATTTGTTGTATATTTATTTTGTTCACCTTTTTGTTTTGTTTGTTTTGTTGGCTCTTGTTAAAAACGATCACGAATTCGGTCCTCCAGTGTTAACTATTCTGGACGTTTAACTAATAAGCAAACGATATCGTAATAATTGAATTTAACTTTCAAAATCTTATCTTTAAAAAAAAGAAAAAGAAAAGAAAATGAAAGTAAAAAGTCTCCCGGGCAACTCCGAGTAGACACAACGAAACTATTGTCGTCACCCTCGCGAATGATTTAGCAAGGTAAAAAAAAAAAAATGGCGAAATATTACACACACGCACAAAAAGCTATCAACTATTGTGATTTTTTTTTTTTTTTTTGGCTTCAAGAAATTTTATTTATTCCAAAAAATATTTTCGCCATCAACCTTTTAAAAATTGTATCTTGAGACTTTTATAAAACAATGAAAATAATGATTTAATTGTTTTATTACTTTAAAAAGACAAAATAAGAAACTACTTTAATTGGAACAAATCAAGTTCTGGCTTAGAGCGAAGTTTCAAATTGAAACATGTGTACGCTTTTAGCGTCCCTAATCCTCTTTTTCCAAAGACCGCCATCATTCGATTTGTAGTTATTTAAATTACGTTGTTTGAACAATTTTTTTTACGGTAGCCAACAAAAAAAAGTGTGTATATGGGGAGGGGGATATACAGCAGATAACTGTTACCAAAGGCAAGATAAGTTAATCTTTTACCTACCTTGATAAGTTCTTTTTTTTTTTGTAATTTAACGTATTTTAAAGCGTTTAGTTACTTTGAGAGAAAAGTAGTGCAAAGGTTGTTTGGTTCTTTCCCACTGCAAGAAATTAGACACCAGGGTCGGAAAGTGGGATTGAGAAGTCAGCGTCCCAGAGAAGGGGCACTCTGACCTGCAAAAAGTGCCTGGGCAACCCTGTCGGCGTTCCTTGGTAAGGGCGTATCAGGCGATTAGCAGTAAACTAATCCCTTCTCAAAGAGAGAAGGCAAGGCTTAGGAGAGTGGACCTCCTAGAACTGCACAGAACTAAACTCCTACCACAAAATCAACAGGGACCGGATCATTAGAGAAATGGTCTAATCTCCATTGATTTTGGGGACCCACGATAAAAATCCCTTGAGTTAGAATGAAATGAAAAGTAGCGGTTTTGTTATAGCCATTTGGATCCTTGATAATGGCTCAAAAATCCAAAATACTGGTAGAAACCTATCCAATAAACGTCACCAATTGTACAAAAATGTAATGTTCTGCCAGTATTTTGTTTAATTTTCAATTTATCAAGGGTCCAAATAACTATGGCAATTTTTTTTTTTTATATATAACTCATACTTGATGCTACTTTTGTTTCAAAGTAAATAAACATTTTTAAATCACAAAAATAACTTATCCAGGTAGGTAGAAGAGTAATTTATCTTGTCTTTAGTAACATTTATTTGTTATATATTTATTTTTCACATTTTTTTTCTGGCTATTGCAAAAAGAAAAAAAAAAATACCCCATTGGTTTAACATCCCAAATTATTATTATTTTTCTTTTCAAAAGATGTCAATTCCATATGATCATTCAGTTTGTAGTTTTAAAGTGATGCTGCAAACATTTGTTACCTAATTGCAATGTCATTTTAAAATTGGTGGGTGGGGGACAAGTACACTTTAACACGTCGGAAGTATTTTGTTGTTGTTGTTTTGTTTTCATTTTTGGAAGAGTTATACTAGTGAAAAAAGAAGACAATCCAAAATTAATGCTTTTTTATAACCAAACATTTTTTTTTTTTGGTAAAAAAAAGTTCAATAAAATAACGAGGTATCACAACAAAAAATAAAAAATAAATAACGGAAAATTTATTGAATTAGAATTGTTAATATTTTAGCAATAATAAATTCAAAATAAATTATATTTAAAATTTAAAAATGAAACATAACATTCCATATTTGAAAATATTTTCAAAATAAATATTTCTTATAATGCACACATAAAATATAACATTCAGTTTAGAATATTATGAAATGGAGGAAATATATGTTCCGTCTGCCTGCTTCCCACCGGACTACAACTTGGATGTCTTCAAGTCCAACGTTAACAAATTCCTAATGAACCGCCCCCTTGGGTGGACACTTCGTCAAATCTTCACACTAACATGGTGTGCTTGCAATAACCCTTATCCCTGAGTGGCTGCCGGGCCTTGATAAGTGGTGATCAATGTGTAAAAAAAAAAAATAAATAGATATTTTTTTGTATAACTTTTTTATGATAAATTTATTTAATTAAATAAAATAAATGTCTTAAGAATTGTAACAGTAACTTTGAAGGATTGTCTTTCCTTTCCACTAGTGTAACTCTTCTGAAAATGAAAAAAAAACTTCTGGCGAGTTCAAGTCCCTGCGTGCGTGCATGTGTGTGTGTGCATTTATATAAACATTTACTTAAATTCGACTTATTTTGACGATATATGTCTTCGTCAGAAATAGAAACAGTTTGCGTTTTTTTTTTTCCTTTTTCCTTCCTCGTGTTATGACGTCATCAATTTTTTTTCATCAGAATTTCTGTACAAAACATATCTAAGAACACTGCCAGACCTATAAATAAATTACCTTTGTGCGAAATTTGCAAAAGATAGGCTCAGCCATTTCGGAACCTATGAAGAAGGAACTCACACACACACACACACACACGCATGCACACACACACACACACACACACACACACACGCAAAGTTACTTTTATATGAGTAGAGATTTAAATTCTCCCTTAAATGCTGATGATTATGCCGTGATCTGATTTTGGTCTATAATCTCTCCAATGGTCATTATGATACACATTGAGACCTGTTATTCACTCCTGCATTAAAAAGAGGTTTACGCAGATGCTGCGAGAAACTATTTCATTACTGATTTCGATTAAAACAAAAGAAAACTGTTTTCTTAATCAGAATCCCTTGACCTTGGAATAGACTTCCAAGTAAAGTAATAGATACACCATGTCATCTGAAATGCTACCAAAAACAAAATAAGTTGCTCTTCTGTAATTAAATGCTTAAAAAATTAGTGTAAACATATTTGTCTGCAGTCTGTAGAGTTCCATGTAGACAAAATGAATGAAGAAAAAAAAAATGACCTCCTTTTCTCTTTTTATGTTTGCAATATTGTCATCTAATATGCAAATTAGATGCTTCCGGTTGGATATAAAAGCACGATTTTTCAAAGACTGTGTTTATTTTGGATTTGGATGACAGAGGAGCAAATGTTGTCAGTAGTGTGTTGTGTGGTAGAGTTGAGTTTTTACAGCGGCTTCAAGTTTTGGAGTTGAGTTTTGACAGCAGTGTCAAGTTTTGGAGTTGAGTTTTGACAGCAGTGTCAAGTTTTGGAGTTGAGTTTTGACAGCAGTATCAAGTTTTGGAGTTGAGTTTTGACAGCAGTGTCAAGTTTTGGAGTTGAGTTTTGACAGCAGTGTCAAATTTTGGAGTTGAGTTTTGACAGCAGTGTCAAGTTTTGGAGTTGAGTTTTGACAGCAGTGTCAAGTTCTGGAGTTGAGTTTAGATAGAAGAGTGTTGAGATTTGGAGTTGTAAGCTTTTGTCAGTAGTGTGAAGAATTTAGCATTTGATTGTTTTGTAGCAGAAACAAATATAACTGTTTTTAACTACAAGCTATTTCAGAGATCATGAAATCAGGACAACTGAGATTGGGAAGGGATGTGATACCAGGTTTTAGTGGAGAAGGTAATGTGGTCGCGTGGATCAAAAAGGTAAAATTAGTAGCTCAGTTACAAAAAATGCAAGGCTTTGCAAGTTTTATTCCCCTCTTTCTCCATGAAGATACGCTTCCTCTCTACCTTGAGATGAGCAAAGAAGACCAATTAGATGCAGAATAGATGGAAATGAGATTAGTGACAGCATTCACCAAGGAACCTTTTGTCACATTGCAAAATATTGTCTTCAGAGTCAGGGAAACAGACAAGGGGGAGCTTCTGCACCAGTAGCTAACTCAGGTTAACAAATTTACCGAATTTTCATTACTAACGATTACTATATTGTCCAATTGACTACTATACACTCTTAACCCTTATCCTCGAGTGGTCTCTGGGCCTTGATAAGTGGTTATACCTATGTAAAAAAAAAAAGATCAATTATTAGGGTGGCAGGAGGTAAAAAAGAAAAATGGAGACATCTTTGAGGTTACCTATCGGGGATGGAGAAGGGTCACTCAGAAACCTAATCTAGACACTTAAAGGGTCTGGAATCTAACAGGATCTGAAACCATGCACACCATATTTAGGTGGGGAACACAAACACTTGGCTCATCTATGTATGCATAGGCTAACTATTTTAATCCATCTTCTGTCACAGGACATGGGATGTAATCTTTTCCTATCACATCTGATCTTGACCTTAAGCTAGTGCTTAAAGAAAGAGATCAGCAGCTGTTAAATGGTGAGCCATTGTTGATTTTGATGGATACTGCTACTCCAAATTTGGCAAATAACTTATCTAGACAGGGTATGACTGATGACATTGAGATGAAGTTTAGGATGTAAAAGATGAGTACTTTTCCGTGTAATTCTGATTACTGTCTATGTGGCTGCTGGTAATGGAGACATTTGCAGTAACTTTGATGTTTTCTTTGACTAAGGGCTGCATTTTCTTCCATCAAACCTTTTCCCAGAGTAGGGCCATGGGCTTCACAATGCCTTGATATTTGGTATGTGTTATTGTGGTAGCTCTGTTTTGTAGTGTTTCAGGCAGTACTATCCGACGTCCACTGAGTATAATGCTATCCTTGTGTGCTTGCTGGCGATAGTTCGACATGCAAGGTGTTAAATGCTGCTTTGTTTATGCCATTATCAAGACATTGCCATTTGTTGGTGAGAATGTCTTGAATGATGGCGATATGTGTCTTATCTTTTACAGTTTTCTATTGCAATTCCATCAGTTGTCATTGCTTTGGGGATTGAAGTTGAGAGGATTTAGTTTTATTTTTCTGCTATTTTTTGTGCCACGTTGCTTAGTGGTAGGTGTATTTGATGGTTGCTGAGATAATCAGCTGGGTTATCGTGATCTGGGATATGACATTTCCTTTGTGCAGGATGAATGATAAAATTGTCGCTCTAGAAAAGACAACATGATTCCATTTCCAGTTTTATTTTTTGTTGCAGACCATCTTCTAGTTGGCCAGTTATGTACAAATCCCAAGAGCGATATGAGCCGTCTATCATGTTTGAAAGTGACACAATATTCAATGAGCAAGATATAACTCATGCTCTCTACCAATCCAAGTTGTGACAACAGGACCATTGCCAGCACCCTCAAAATGCTTTGCTGGATTGCCACAAATAACAGGGACATGCCTAGAGTGATGAAAATAAAGTTTCCCGCCACAGTTATGGTTTTTGGTATGGTTTCAAGTAAAGGCCACATAATGCCACCTCACATCTTCGAAATTGGCTTGAAAGTCAACACCAAAGTGTACCTAGATGTGCTGAAGAGTGTGGTGACCCCCTGGTGCAATCAGGTGACCGCTAATAGACCCTGGGTGTGGCAGCAGGATTTGGCGCCAGCCCACAAGTCCAAAGAGACCCTGGTTCGGCTTCAGAAGGAGTGCTACAACTTTGTACCCTTCTTTCACTGGCCCCCATCCTCCCCTAACCTGAACCCGATGGACTACTTCTTTGTTTAAGCATACATCGAAAACATCACCAACATGACCTCTCACAACACTAAAGCCAGCCTGATCGCTGCCATCCGCTGAGTATTCACCAAGCTCTTGTCGGCACTTGTGGAAAAGGCATGCTCACAGTTCCGGATCCATATCAAGGCAGTGATTGAGGCTTAAAGTGCCTACATTGAATAGATATCAGCTCTACTACATAATCAAGTTACCTGAATTGATTTTTTTTTGAATAAAAGTTTTAAAATAAAGCTGTAGTGTTGTTTCCTTTAGGGCGACACTTTGATTGTTCCACCCTGTATGGTTGTGTTCTCAAAATGCAACGTTCAATGCGTGTCGATAGTTGGGAGTGGTTGTTGTTAAAAATTGATGTTAAGGGTTTCTGACTTGTATGAACAGTAAACGGCCCGTCAATTTTTTGGCAGAGATACCTAAAGAGCTGATATCAGTATATATCTTGGTGTGTAGTTTAGTGATCATGCTTGGTATTTTTTTAGACATTCAGTGGGTCATTCAGTGCATGCTTTTGTTTCTTTTTTTGTTAATTGACGTTTTTCATGAGTCAAAGTTGAACAGGTTGGAATGAAGCGTGCACTGCAGAAGTTAGTCATCCTCAATAAGCTTCTGACCTTTGATGCGTTTTAGGGTCGGGTAATCCAAGGATTGTTTTTATTTTAAGGTTGCTTGGGCTGATGCCTCCATTACTGAAGGTGTTTTCTTTTTTCTTTTTTTTACTTGGAAGTCAACACTTATCAAGACCCAAAGGCCACTTGAGGATAAGGATTAATAAATGTATGGTGGTAGTATAGTAATTGTTAATGGTGTAAATTGGGTAAAATTTGATTACTTATAGAGACAGCTCAACAAGAACTTTACATTGGATTTGAAGGCTATCATATTGTATTCAACCAGGAAGCAGGACAGCTGAAGAGTGTTCCATAGATGGACAGTTCTGGGAAAGAAGTTCTGTTCATGGAATTTACGTTTAGATTTAGGCACAGATAGAGAGTGGGGGAAATTGTATATAGTGGTAACTGGTTGAGTGTTTTTTGTGAAAGTTGTGCAAAGTGTGTCTGACGAATTCCAATGACTTCTTGTTATACTCACAATTGTCGACGCATTCCTAATGATGGAGGTCTGAACAGACCAAATATCAAGATCTTATGCATGATATGAAAATCTGGAATATAATGAATCTTAGAAAGATATCGATCATACCAGTTATTATGGGTGCTACAGGGCTTATGAAGAAGAACCTGACTAATATTCTTGGTGAACCAAGTGCAAAATAGATCCAGACAATTGGACTTAAGGGAACAACGAGGATACTAAAATGAGCTCTCGGTTGGTTTCAATAAAAAACAGGGCAATGTTAGCAGCTGGTTTGACTGCTCCATACTCAGACATACAATCTGTTGTTGTTATTATTATTATTATTATTATTATTATTATTATTATTATTACTACTACTACTATTTATTATTATTATTATTACTACTACTACTATTTGCTGTTGTTATTATTATTACTATTATTATTATTATTATTATTGCTACTATTTATTATTATTATTACTACTACTATTTATTATTATTATTACTATTATTACTACTACTACTACTATTTGTTGTTATTATTATTATTACTACTATTTGTTGTTGTTATTATTATTATTACTATTATTTATTATTATTATTATTATTACTATTTATTATTATTACTATTATTTATTATTATTATTATTATTACTATTTATTATTATTACTATTTATTATTATTATTACTACTACTATTTGTTGTTATTATTATTACTACTATTTGTTGTTGTTATTATTATTAATATTATTTATTATTATTATTACTACTACTATTATTTATTATTATTATTACTACTATTTGCTGTTATTATTACTACTACTACTACTATTTATTATTATTATTATTATTATTATTATTATTATTACTAGCACTACTATTTATTATTATTATTATTATTATTATTATTACTACTACTTATTGTTATTATTGATATTATTATTATTACTACTACTATTTATTATTATTAATACTACTGTTACTATTTGCTATTATTATTATTATTATTATTATTACTACTACTTCTACTACTACTACTATTCGTTGTTATTATTATTATTATTATTATTATTACTACTACTATTTATTATTATTGTTATTAATATTATTATTATTATTACTACTACTACTATTTGTTGTTATTATTATTACTACTACTACTATTTGTTGTTATTATTATTACTACTACTACTATTTGTTGTTATTATTATTACTACTACTACTATTTGTTGTTATTATTATTACTACTATTTATTATTATTATTACTACTACTATTTGTTTTTATTATTATTATTTTTACTACTACTACTACTATTTATTATTATTATTACTATTTATTATTATTATTATTACTACTACTATTTATTATTATTATTATTATTACCACTACTACTATTTGATTGAGATTGTCGGACTGACTTCCTCATCTTGGTTGTTATGGTCACAACGTTTCGGCCGTTTTGCCCTCCGGCCTTCATCAGGTGTTTCGTATCGAACTGGGGAACCGTTTGTTAGGAGTGTCGAACACAACCCTTTTTTATTATTACGGGGTTACCGTGTTCAGACTCCAGCGAGCCTTTAAGTAAGGCCCGAAAAAAATAAATTGTCAGAATCCATATTTTCTTTTCAAGAAGTGGGGGAGGAAGAAACTTTGTTTTAGTAGTGCTTTTAGTAGGGCCTCCTTAATTTTAATTAATGCTTGCAGTAGTGCTCTGGAGGCATTTGAATATCGATTTTTAATGTGAGGAGTGAAGGGAGGGGGAAGGGAAAAAGGGGTCCAGCTCCCGAGAGGTGGGAAATGGGAGCTGGTTAATGGTCAGGCATGTGGGGTTGCCCCCACATCTGGTCTTTGCTAGTCATAGCTAGTCATAGCTTGCAGCATCTGCCGGAACAGATACTACACTTTGATCTTGACCAAAATCGTTATAGTATCGTTATTATTTGTATTGTATTCATTGTTAGCATTTTGGCCTTTTTGGCTAGGAGCAAAGTGTAGTAGCTGTTCTGATACTACACTTTGCCTTTTCTGACCCCGATCAGTGAAGGAGAAATCTTTCTAGATTGAGGCAATTTTTGTTTTTGTTCCTATCCAGAGTTCCCCTTTTTGGGGAGCTGGATTTTCCCCACATTAAAAACCAATCTTATGTCTAACTTTGGCCTCGTGGGGAGGCAAATAAATAGGAACATCATTATTACTTTTTCTATTCTTACTATTATCAATAATATAAGTTGTAATAATAATAATATTACAATTTTCGTTAATGTTCATCTTTGTATTAATATTGTTAACATCACTATGATGTAGTATTATTCATTATTAATTCTAGCTTGGGTATTGCAATTTTGTAACTTAATATGAATTACTGGGCTACGCCAGGATGCAGGTAGGCTAGTTTATAATTTTACGAGACTTTTCCTCAGTATACACCGGAAAGACTTGCCAAGACTTCTGCTGAACAGAAAGCAGAAATGAAAAAGAAAAAAAGTTTTATTTAAAAAAAGCTCCCAAAATGATATTGGCTATGAAAGAATTAGAAATATTTGGTAGAGTTATATAGTAAACTTATTGCAACTAATATAAGTGTTTCGTATGTGGCATAAACACACAGACACAAAATAAGCCACAATGTTGATCTGACATCTGACACAACAGTCATCGAGGTCACTTCCTTTTGACCTTCTGTTTCCGTCTCTTCTTTGTTTCTTCTTTCTCTTTTCCCTTTGACACGACGACGAATGGCATGCGACACACATCGCTTCCCCAAAAAATTATCCTCCTCATATGTTCAAACACACACACATATGTAAGTCCAACGTTAGTGAGGAAAGCTCAGCCTAATTTCACCATAAAAGTTAATGGACTGTAACAAACAATTTATTATCTAATGACTATTATCTATTCCTGATCACACGTGTTCGCACACACACACACACACACACACACACACACACACACACACACACACACACACACACACACACACACATACACATGGACACACACATGCACACATACATGCACACACACATAGACACATGGACACACACGCACACACACACACACACACACACACACACACTTATGTTTATCATAGCAAAGCAAATGGTAAATTAAGCACATAAATGTTTTTCCGTTGTTCAAAAGAAATGTTCTATTACGGCGTAATCACATTGACACACTTGTTCCTGCTGGATCACCAAAGTTAAGCAACATTGAACCTGGTCATTACTAAATAGGTGACGTCCAGGTGCTATATGTGCTCTCTGCTTATCTCGCCATTGTTTCTAGTCGTCCTGGATTTCTCCTTACCACTGGACTCAAACGGTGCCAATTCAGGAGAGGTGTGGTTGAGGATTGTGCAACCCTTGCCTTACAATACATGTGCAGCTGCCACTACAGGGGGTATCCTTTGTCTTTAGAGACTGAATGGAGGCATGTAATAAATGTTCTATTTTGTATATATATGTGTAACACGGTCCTACGTGTTTGATTTTAATGCCGGGGTTGAGGACAAGCATATTTATCCTCTACAGTTAATTATTAGGTACAGCAATTGACTTGTTTATGGAAATTGCTCTAGACAAAGCATGAAGCCACTTGATGTAAGGAGCTAAAAAGATGATTATCACAAAAGCAGTAGATGCCTGTTGTCTTGAAAATGCTTTGAAAAGACCAAGGAGAAAACATTCAGTAGTAAGAGAATTTCATAAGCTTGTAATTCTTGAAAAGCCACAACTGGAATAGGAGGCTGTATTACAATGAAATATCAAAGCAACGAATTGATGAAGACCACTAGAACAACGAGTCAAACGAGCTGGACGAAAGGAAGCAGAGGTATATAAGGCAATTTTGAAGAACACTTGCTGTAATAGTATTTATAGAAAAGACTGAGACTAGCAACATCACGTCTGTGAGAGAGAGGCTGGAAAGAAGAAAAAAGAGTGAGGCCAATCAAATTAAAGATTCATTTCTCTACGTTTTTAATATATAAAATTAAAAGATCATATTTAAGCATATTTTATGCCCATATGTGGCATAATCACATTGACACACCGGTTTCCATCAGATCACCGAATTTAAGCAAAGTTGAGTCATTACTAAAATGGGTGACCTATTTGGGAATTCTAGGCACTGTATGTCGGAGGACGTCGACACCTTCCTGCAAGAGTTGCAAAAACCTAATGTCGTCATCTCCCCTAACAGGGATATACATGTGATTCGAGACCGCTTATGAATTTCATACTCCCATGAAACTTCCTCCTCCATAATCAAATTCATGATATACTTCATATTTCAACTTCATGATCAACTTCATAATCAAATTCATGATATACTTCATATTTCAAATTCATGATCAATTTCATAATCAAATTCATGATCAACTTCATATTTCAACTTCATAATCAATTCATGATCAAATTCATGATCTATTTAATGATCCACGGTATAATCAACTTTATGATTAACTTCATGATCAGCTTCATATTTCAACTTCATGATCAACTTCATGAACAACTTCATGATACACTTAATATTTCAACTTCATAATCAACTTCTTGATCAACTTCATGATCAACTTCATATTTCAACTTCATGATCAATTTCATAATCAACTTCATGATCAACTTCATAATCAAATTCATGATCAACTTCATATTTCAACTTCATGATCAAATTCATAATCAACTTCATGATCAATTTCATAATCAACTTCATGATCAACTTCATAATCAAATTCATGATCAACTTCATATTTCAACTTCATGATCAAATTCATAATCAACTTCATGATCAATTTCATAATCAACTTCATGATCAACTTCATAATCAAATTCATGATCAACTTCATATTTCAACTTCATGATCAATTTCATAATCAACTTCATGATCAACTTCATAATCAAATTCATGATCAACTTCGTATTTCAACTTCATAATCAACTTCATTGTCAACTTCATGATCAAGTTCATGATCAACTTCATGATCAATTTCATATTTCAACTTCATGATCAATTTCATAATCAACTTCATGATACACTTCATATTTCAACTTCATAATCAACTTCATGATCAACTTCATGATCAACTTCATATTTCAACTTCATAATCAATTCATGATATATTTAATGATCCCCAGTATAATCAACTTTATGATTAACTCATGATCAACCTCATGATCAACTTCATAATCAATTTTATAATCAATTTTATGATCAACTTCATGATCAACTTCATGATCAAATTCATAATCAACTTCATGATCAATTTCATAATCAACTTCATGATCAACTTCATAATCAAATTCATGATCAACTTCATATTTCAACTTCATGATCAATTTCATAATCAACTTCATGATCAACTTCATAATCAAATTCATGATCAACTTCATATTTCAACTTCATAATCAACTTCATTGTCAACTTCATGATCAAGTTCATGATCAACTTCATGATCAATTTCATATTTCAACTTCATGATCAATTTCATAATCAACTTCATGATACACTTCATATTTCAGCTTCATAATCAACTTCTTGATCAACTTCATGATCAACTTCATATTTCAACTTCATGATCAATTTCATAATCAACTTCATAATCAACTTCATGATCAACTTCATGATCAATTTCATATTTCAACTTCATGATCAACTTCATATTTCAACTTCATGATCAATTTCATAATCAACTTCATATTTCAACTTCATAATCAATTCATGATCTATTTAATGATCCACGGTATAATCAACTTTATGATTAACTACATGATCAGATTCATATTTCAACTTCATGGTCAACTTCATGATACACTTCATATTTCAACTTCATAATCAACTTCTTGATCAACTTCATGATCAACTTCATATTTCAACTTCATGATCAAATTCATAATCAATTTCATGATCAATTTCATAATCAACTTCATGATCAAATTCACAATCAATTTCATGATCAATTTCATAATCAACTTCATGATCAAATTCATAATCAATTTCATGATCAAATTCATAATCAACTTCATGATCAATTTCATAATCAACTTCATGATCAACTTCATATTTCAACTTCATAATCAATTCATGATCTATTTAATGATCCATGGTATAATGAACATTATGATTAACTTCATGATCACCTTCATATTTCAACTTCATGATCAACTTCATGATCAACTTCATGATACACTTCATATTTCAACTTCATAATCAACTTCTTGATCAACTTCATGATCAACTTCATATTTCAACTTCATGATAAATTTCATAATCAACTTCATGATCAACTTCATACTTCAACTTATTAATCAACTTCATGATCAACTTCATGATCAACTTCATGATCAACTTCATGATCAACTTTATGATCAACTTCATAATCAACTTCATGATAACTTCATGGTCAACTTCATTATCAACTTCATATTCAACTTAATAATCAACTTCATGATCAACTTCATGGTCAACTTCATTATCAACTTCATATTCAACTTAATAATCAACTTCATGATCAACTTCATGATCAACCTTATGATCAAATTCATACTTCAACTTCGTAATCAAATTCATGATCAACTTCATGATCAACTTCATGATCAACTTCATGATCAACTTCATGATCAACTTCGTAATCAACTTCATGATCAACTTCATATTTCAACTTCATGATCAACTTCGTAATCAACTTCATGATCAACTTCATATTTCAACTTCATAATCAACTTTATGATCAACTTCATGATCAACTTCATGATCAACTTCATGATCAAATTCATACTTCAACTTCGTAATCAACTTTGTGATCAACTTCATGATCAACTTCATGATCAAATTCATACTTCAACTTCGTAATCAACTTTGTGATCAACTTCATAGTTCAACTTCATAATCAACTTCATGATGAACTTCATGATCAACTTTATATTTCAACTTCATGATCAACTTCATTATTAACTTCATAATCAACTTCATGATCAACTTCATAATAAACTTCATGATCAACTTCATAATCAACTTCATGATCAACTTCATGATCAACTTCATAATCAACTTCATATTTCAACTGATCCAAGAAAGATGGCTGAGAAGCAATAGCAGAACATAAGATGGTAGCTCTAGCATAGAGATTTTAATTTTCTGAATAATTTTCTCTGGTAGGTCATTTATGTCAGGAATAAACAAAGTTGGGCCTAGAATAGGGTCCGTTCCCCTCTTCCCTTTAAGTGACATTCACTCTATGCAGCTTGAACCAGTTTCTTCTGAAGGAGG
Source organism: Euprymna scolopes (assembly GCF_053919585.1). Classification (NCBI taxonomy): domain Eukaryota; kingdom Metazoa; phylum Mollusca; class Cephalopoda; order Sepiida; family Sepiolidae; genus Euprymna; species Euprymna scolopes. The sequence goes on along the minus strand of NC_136516.1, from coordinate 27,503,185 downwards.
AATGTTTCTCTTACGTACAGCTCCTGATATTCCTAAATGCTCACCAAGCTGATACTAACTAAACTTAACGTTGCTCTGAGGAACTTTGGCATTAATAAGAATGAATCGAGAATTACTCACGAACTTTGAAGAATTTACTTCTCTCCCACTGCAAGAACTGTGACACCTGGGTCGGAAAGTGGCTCTGAGTAGGTGCACTCTGACCTGCATAAAGTTCTTGAGCAGCCTTATCAACATTCCTGGTAATGGCGCCTCAGGCTATTAGCAGTAAACTAATCCCTTCTCAAACAGACAAGGTAAAGCCTGGGAGGGTGGACCGCCTAGAACTGCACAAAACGAGCATCCTACTGCAAAATCAACAGGGATCAGATCATTACAGGAATGGTCTAATCTCTGTTGATTTTGATCATAAAGAAAAACCGGTGCTTCTACACTATAACAATGAAATTTCAGAAGTTGTAAAACTGAATTTCACATGAAAACAATGCTATCTACGTATTCCTTGTATTTTTAAGATGATTATATCCAAAAAGTACGAAAATCGATAAGGTAGAAAATTATTTATTAAAGAAAATAGAAAATAGAATTTGAAGAAAATGATCATATTTGCTCATGTAAGACACAAAAATGGGAGGTAATTTTCCGTTTCGATTTATTTTATAAAACAAAATGATTTCTATTTTTCACCTGCTAAAATGATTAAAGTTGTTGTTTTTTAATAATTCAGTAATATTCAAGTAATTTCGACTGCATAATTTGGAAGATAACATTGTAATTTATAAGAATTGACAAAAAATCAGTTGAAACCATTGTTTTTTATCTGAAAACTCCATTTATCGACTACAAAATTTCGTTCTGATAGTGGAGAAGCACCGGAAAACCTAATAATGTCAAGAATCTCACCACAAGTAATATAACTCTGAAGTTTATGTAAAAGACCAAAATGCCATACTTTGTTGAACGTCTTTCAAATGTCAAACACGATGGCTCTACCCTCTACCCTCTCCTGAATTATTCAAATTTGCTCAGTTACAACCGTCAAAAAAGATCAGTAGTTGAACGAAACATTGTTATATATTTTTTTATTTTTATTTCTTAAAATCCTTTGAGATGAGGTTACATAATTTGTGTATTTATTTATTTTTTTTTTGTTGTGCTGACTGTTATCCTCATCTTCATAGTTGTGGTTTCACCACGTTTCGGGGCCCATGGTACAGTGGATAGAGGCATTGTCTCTACATCTCCAAATGAGCATTGTCTGAAGATAGCGGTTTCAATCCTATCCAAAGCAGGTCAGAGGATAAGTTGGCCAAAAGGTGGAGAAACAACAACAACTATGGAAGGCAGTATTTACTGAGGATAGTTACAAGACTCGGCATTCCTATCCCGTTGCGGTTAATCACCTGAAGAAGGCCAGAGGATGAGTTGGCCGAAAACGTGGTGAAAAAACAACTAACAAGATGAGGATAACAGTTCACAAAAATAAAAAAAATGAATACACAGAAAACATTGTTGTTATAAGGAGAGGAGGGTCCTGGATATGACCTTAAACTATATCCGATGGTGAGGCCCCAGCTTGTGGGCTTTGGGGAATGTGGAGCTACCCCTTAATTGCCATTGCTCCCAACTCCACTCTGACCTGGACGGGTAGTTAGGGTCCTAACTATGGGTTAAATAGAAACCGACTTTATGGTGGTAGTAGTGGTGGTGGTGGTGATGATGATGATGATGATGATGGTGGTAATGATGATGGTGGTGGTGGTGGTGGTGGTGACGATGACGATGATGATGATGAGGATGGTGGTGGTGGTGGTGGTGGTGATGATAATGATTGTGGTGGTAGTGGTGATGGCAATGATGATGATGGTGGTGGTAATGGTGGTGGTGGTAGTGGTAATGATGATGATGATGATGCTGATGACGACGACGATGATGATAGTGGTAGTGGTAGTGATGATGGCGATGATGATGATGATGATAATGATGGTAGTGGTGGTGGTGAGGATGTTGATGATGGCAATGATGATAATGATAATGATGATGGTACTGGTGGTGGTGGTGGTGGTGGTGATGATGATGATGATGATGATGATGATTACGATGGTGATGATGATTATGATGATGGTGGTAGTGATGATGGCAATGATGATAATGATAATGATGATGGTACTGGTGGTGGTAGTGATGATGATGATGATGATGATGATGATGACGATGATGATGGTGTTGATGGTGTTGATAGTGATGGTGGTGATGTTGATGGTGGTGATGTTGATGGTGGTGATGATGATGGCAATGATGATGATGATAGTACTGGTTGTGATGATGATGATGATGGTGGGGGTTAGTGATTATGATGATGGTGGTGGTAGTTGTGATAATAATGATGATGATGGTGGTGGTAATGGTGGTGGTGATGATGATGATGACGACGATGATGATAGTGGTAGTGGTGGTGGTGATGATAATGATGGTGATGATGGCAATGATGATGATGATAATGATGATGGTACTGGTGGTGGTGGTGGTGATGATGACGATGACGATGATGATGATGATGCATATCATTATTGCTTCAGCATAATAACGGTGGCACAGATCGCTAAAGTTAAGGAAAATTGAACCTGGATGATACCAAATGAGTGACCATTTGGTAATACCAGGTGCTGTATGCAGGAGGGCATCACTACTTCCCTACAAGAAGTACAGAAACCTAATGTCATCATTTTCCCTTACATATACAAGCGACTGAGGACCACTTGTGGATTTATTTATTGCTACGAGACTTACTCCTCTGGAAGAAGTCGTTTCAACCCACCTAAGGAGAGTGTCCCATTTGGTACCTATTTGGTAGATGAGTTGTGAAGTGATGACATTTATTAATAGCCGTCATCAGGGAGTTATCTCTCTTAAACCAGATCCAAGATATTTACGTCGAATTTGCAATACAAAAAAACTTTCACAAGAACTTCTTTTCATTGACGCCACAATTTATATCAACTCAAACCGTAATTAATAGCACAAACTTTCTACACTTATGCTCTCTCTTGGCAGGACTCCTCTTCTCTCCCATTCGTCCTTCTTATAACCGCTACTCCTTTCATATACAAATTAATGCTATCCTTTTTTTGCAGCAGCAGTTACTCTTTTTCATCCCAAACATGGAGAAATGCCACTGGGAATGTAAGGAGCTACTATTTGAGATTGTGTCTAACGGGATACTGTGGGAAGTTGAGCAGCAAGATGTATGTTTACATTACATTTAAACTTCTGCAAGTTAGTACAGTTAGGGAGGCAGGAAACAGGGAGGGAATTCCAAAATCTAGCAGTCTGAAATAAGAAACTATTAGACTAGAAGATTTTCTGGCATCTAGGAACCTCAACAGTGAAGGGGTGGGATTTTGCTGCTTGTCCAGATATGTATGTCGAGGGGGGGCACAAATCCTACGAGTTCATCAGAACACATTCCATTAAAAGCTAACTTTATTCAACGTCTGCAAATAAAAGATTACAAACACTAGTTCTTCAGTGGGGAGTTGAGCAGTGAGACATCTCTTTCATTTAAGTACTTGTCAAACAAACAAAAGCTGTTACCTAGAGCGGAAAGCTGTCTTCCTTCTAATGTGCATCTTTTGCTGTATCCTGTGGCGATCATGACTTGTTGCTCAGGTAAAAAAAAAAACTGCTTGAAAAATAGATTTAAATTCTATCACAGCTGAATTCTCCGCAAGAACATCATTTATTCCTCGGTAGGTGCTAATGTATTAGAGGGGTACCAAATTGAAGAATGAATTTGGGATGCAAAAAACCTACACAATCAAAAAATGGTCTCAAATTCACGGTCTGCCTTTGTTTTCTTCATGCATATTAAATTCAATCTATGGTGCCCCCTCGCCAATCTTTCACAAAAAAACACTCGTCTAGTTGAAACCACTATCAATAATTTCCCCCGTTCCTTATTGGTGCCTAACTCTAAACGTGGACTCTATGAACAAAGCTTCTTTCCTAGAACTTCCTGCCTGTGGAACTCTGTTCCTCTGGTCTGCTTTCCAGCTGACTACAATATTGTTATCTTCAAGTCCAACGTTGGCTGAAACATGATACTCCCAGTCTTTCGCTCCTAGACAAGGTTCAAAAGAGAGTCACCAACCTGATAGGTCCTGAACTGTCATCTAAGCTTCAGCCTCTGTTCCATCGACGAAATGTTGCATCCCTCAGCCTGTTCTACAAGTATTTTAATGGTGAATGCTCCGACGAACTGAAAGCACTTGTACCCCCTTGGCGTAAATACCCCCCGACAAACCCGACAAGCAGCTAAATCCCACCCCTACACGGTAGAGATCCATAGATGTAAGAGAGCTTTCTACTCAAGTAGTTTCTTCCCCAGAACTGCTAGACTTTGGAATTCCCTTCTGGGTCCCTGCTTCCCCAACTGTACTGACATGCAGAAGTTCAAGTGTAACATGAACCGACATCTTGCTGCCCAACTCCCTACATAGTACTGCTGTAGCTTTGATCCCTGATAGTAGCCCCCTACATCAAAGTGACAATGCGCCTTGTTTGGGGTGAAAATGTAATAAAAAAATAAAAAAATATGGAAATACGTCACGACTACGCGTGCTAAAAATAGCAACAATCTTTCCTTCAACAACAAAAAAAAAAAACACAAAATTTTTTGCAATGAAACAAAATAACAAACTTTTTTATTTTTAAACAGAAATTTAAATAAATACTTGCAATAAATACCACATATTTTTTTGCTCGCAAGAAATCCAGCCTAAAATTTATGAGAGCCATTCGTTGTTTAGGAACACCATCACTGCAGTACTGCACGCCTATGGAACTCTGTTCTGTCTGCCTGCTTCCCACCTGACTACAACTTGGATGTCTTCAAGTCCAACGTTAACAAATTCCTAATGAACCGCCCCCTTAAGTAAACACTTCATCAAATCTCCACACTACGTACTGTACTTGCAATAACCCTTATCCCTGAGTGGCTTCCGGGCCTTGATAAGTGGTGACCAACGTGTAAAAAAAAAAAAAAAAAGACTCCAGCTCATCCCTGCAGTTTCCAGCTAACTTCTGCAATGACTCCAGCTGGAGAAGGGGAGCTGGCTGAGCTCCCCTTCTCCACATTTGAGTTCTCATCCATCTCCATTGTCATACATTTCTTGCACACAAATTGGTTATATAATTAATTTCTACTGCGTTTCGTATAAGTCATTCGTTTTTTTTTTTTTTGTTTTTTTTTTATTTATTTATTTATTTTTTTTGATTTTTTTTTTTTTTTTTGAGGGGGCGACGTAGGGGATACAAATGCTCCATTGTTAACTATTTTGCACTTTTACGGACATAACTAGTCCATAAAATATGGTAGCCTTTTTGGGAGTTAATAGTTTAAAGATAGACATAATGTTTTGTAGAAACAAATATTAATAGATTTTAATGAAAAACAAGTCTATTAATTTTAGACGATTGATTTCTGTTTTCAGTTTATGAAAAATTTAATTTTTTTTTTAATGCAAATATTTGTTCGTTTAAGGAAAACCGTAAGAAACTGGTCGAACGCGAATCCATCTCGTGTTAAGGAAAAACATGGCGTCGTCCATAGTGTCGGCACTTCGTCTAAGTCGCTCTTCAGCGAGGAAATACTTCTCAAATGTCTCTTACATGAAAAATGGTAAGCAAATTAACCTGGTTGAAAATTTGTTGATTTTAGTTTCTTGCCATTTCGATTTAAAATAAGAAATATCCATTGAAAATTGGTTCATGCAAATGAATGTCTTAACCAAAATAAATGACCTCTTCTTCGGCTCAAAGACGAAAATAAGGAATAGTGAAAGATCTCCCTTTTTTCTTTTTTTTTTAAATGTGGACCAAAAATGTATTAAGTTTATTATTCTTTTGTGTGTGTGTTTATATAGATATTACCCTCTCCCTCGTCATACACACAACATGACTGCCGGTATTGGTTCTGTAAAAGCTGATTAGTTGCAGGCAAAAAGCGACCACACAAAATGAAACCCGGGTTCCTGGAAGTCGTGATAACAGTTTATTTTGTTGGTAAAAGATGAGTTCGAAGACGTAAACCTAATGCGATAAAAAAAAAAATGTGGGGTTGTCCCTTCATAATACCCCTGCAACTTATGCCCCCTACTTCAAAGTGGTACTTGTGTGCCTTGTTTGGGGTGAAAATTGAATAATAAAAAAAAAACAAAAAAAACTATACACATAGATTTGAAGTTGTCAAAAAACAAATATATCTATCTATAAAAGTGAAAGTGTCTGTCTGTGTACATTTCCCTACACAATAACTCTGTCAATTTTCAGTCTACAGACTCGAAATTTGATATACAGCGTATTGAGATTTGGGAAAATCTTTGTAATCCGTTTGAAATTTAGCTATTAAGGGGCCAAAGTTCAACGATTTGTCCTTTGAGAACTCTACCAAATTCAATTTTAGGTATAAACACTTGAAATTTTAGATATAGGTTCCTTGGGCATGGATCTAACTTAATAACTTGATTTGAGCCCAAAAGAATAAATGTTTAGGGATCATAATAGGGGTCAAAGTTTAAAAAAGTTTTGGTACTCATGCATAGAGTGAGCCGTGCTGAAATAATAACATTATTATTTAAAAAGCCATTCTTAACATGGGGAGGTGAAGGTGTTTTGTACCTATTCTGTACTTTAACTTTATATCATGAAACTTTAATTAAACGTGGAAATACGATTTAAAAAATAGCGCGGATCACTCTCTGCATTAGCACCAAAATTTTACCTCTGCGGTCTCTACCAAATTACTTAGACAATTTCTGTTCTAAACACTTGAAATTTTACATAAAGGGTATTCAGAGATAAGGCAAGCTTTTTAATCGGTTCGAGTGAAAAATTAGAGCTACCAAGGGGTCAAAGTTCAAAAGGTTTGACATTTGCGGTGTCTAGCAAACTACTCAGCCAATTTTGGGTCTGAACATTTGAAATTTATACATAACGTGTATTCAGACATCCGGCAAGAATTTTAATCAGTTTTGGGGCAAAACTGTGGCTGCCAAAAAGTCAAAGTTGAAAGAGTTGACCTTTGCAGATTCTACCAAATTCCTTTGCCAATTTTCGGTCTAAAGACTTGAAATTTTAGATGTAGGTAACTTGGACATGGGTAAAACTTTTTATTTTGATTTGAGACCAAAATAATAAATGTTAAGGGGTCAAAATTGGGATCAAAGTTTAAAAAAAACTTGACCTATGCAGTCTCTACGAAATTACTTGGACAAATTTTGGTCTAAACATTTGAAATCTTACATAAAGTGTACTCACACATAGACCAAGTTATAAACAGTACATCGGGCCCGAGCAAAGCCGGGCTGGACTGCTAGTAACAAATGTTATCAAAGGCAAGATAAGTTACTCTTCTACTTAACTGGATAGTCTTTTAGTGTTTTTATTTAATGTAACATGTTTATTCAGCTAGAAAAAGATACAATGTTTACCGATGTATTTGAAAACTGCAAATGGCGGGGCACTCTCTGGTGAACATGGTAAGTTTGAAAAAATGAGTTAAAACTAAAAAAATACACAAAATACTATTAAAAACCCACCGAATATGTCAGCCTATGTTACGCTAACATATATTGATCGAGTTTCTAACAATATTTCTTTTTAGTTTTAACTCATTTTCCCAAATTTACCATGTTCACCAGAGAGTGCCCCGCCATTTGCAATTTTCAAATACATCGGTAAACACTGTATGTTTTTCGAGCTGAATAAACATGTTACATTAAATAAAAACACTAAAAAATTATCCAGTTAGGTAGAAAAGTAACTTATCTTGCTTTTGATAACATTTATTTGTTATATATTTGTTTTTTTTTTTGTTTTTTTTTTTTTTGTTTTTTTTAACTTTTTCGAATTTGTGTATAGTAATACAAACCCCAGATTATTATCGAATGGACACTAATTTACCAAATTAACAAAAAAAATAAATAAATAAAACAAAAGTCAATATTAAATATTTGTAGGGGTGCACACTTTCTAAAGCGGCGATTACCCATTTTAGAACCACTCAATATTTTTAGGCCAAATTTCACAAATTTAGCCCTTTTTAAAGCAGTTTGTAGTCCGGTGGGAAGCAGGCAGACGGAACAGAGTTCCACAGGCGTGCAGTTCTAAGAAAGAAGCTTTGTTCATGGAATCCGCGTTTTGATTTAGGCACAGATATAGAGTGGGGGAAATTTTTTCAGCTAGACGGGTGTTTTTCGTGAAAGATTGGCGAGGGGGGGGGACCAGAGATTGGAGTTCAGACAAGCACCTGCTATGGAAATAGCGATAAAACAAGGATAGGCTCGCAACGTCTCTTCTGTGGGAGAGAGGTTGCAGGGTAGAGAAAAGGGCATCCACCACTAAGCCACGAAGCCACGAAGTCTATTTTGTACTCTTTCAAGGCAGGATAGGCTGTTTTTAGCAGCTCCTGCCCAGATATGGCAACAGTATTCCATCCTTGGATGTACTTGGCTTTTATATAGATAGAGAATTGCATCAGTAGTGAGATATCTTCTGGAGCGGTAGAAGGATCCCACCATCTTTCCAGCGACCTTGGCAACAGACTTGATGTACATGTTCCATTTCAGATCAGGAGTAAAGGTCAAACCCAGAAGCTTGTCGAAACACGGGGCCTCACCCAGACGAGCGCCATCCATCACAATTGATGCCAATTGGGGATCAGAGCGTTGATGATGTAAGGATAGGAGTTTGGTTTTGGATGCATTAAAGGTAACCAGCCACATCTTCCCCCACTGAACCACGCGCTCGAGATCAGAGGAGAGAGAATCAGAGAGAACTTTGTCATTTACAGCCTTTGATGTGTTGCCGTAGATGGTCGTGTCATCAGCATAGATGTCAACGAATGATTTAAGTATGTGTTTAGGGAGGTCATTGATGTAGATCAGGAAGAGAGTTGGGCCCAGGATTGACCCCTGAGGGACTCCAGCATTTATATTGCAGGCCTCCGATTTTTGTCCATCTACCACTTCTCTTATGAGCCTATTGGAGAGAAATGACTTAATGATTGAGAAAACATTTCCAGTTATACCGTAGCTGGAAACCTTGTGAAGTAGACCCTTATGCCATACCTTGTCAAAGGCCTTTGATATGTCAAGAGCAATTGCCCTAGAAAGGAAGCCTTTGTCAAGAGATTCACTAATCCTGTGGGATATAACCGTCAGCACATCTGCGGTAGATCTTGCAGAATGGAAACCATATTGTGTGTCGCTAAGAAGGTTATTCCTGCTGAGGTGGTTGACTATTTCTCTATTTAATATGGATTCCAGCAACTTACTCATAACACACAGGAGACTTATTGGTCTGTACTGAGAGGGAGATGACTTATCACCTGAATTCTTAAATACAGGGCAAACTGATGAGGTCTTCCAGGGAGTCGGAAAGCACTTCTCCTTAAGGCAGCGCTTAAATAGTTTCGTAAGTATGGGAGCAAGTTCTGGTTGAAGATTTTTTAACACTTGGATGCCATCAGGGTCAGTTGCTTTACTGGAATCTAGGTTCTTGATTAGCTTGGCGACCTCATGCACGGATATTTGTATGTTACCTAGCTTGTTCTGTGTTATAGGAGGAAATATGGGGAGTTAATGGCTTTCGTCGCATAGGATAGAATTAGCTGCAAAGTTCTTTGCAAATAGTTTGGCCTTGTCTGACGCTGACGAGATGACCTCTGGTCCATTGATAATGGTTAGGATAGAACGCACACTTCTGTTCAGGATCCTATTTGTTATAAACTGCAGAAATGTCTAACAATCTTTATGCCATAATCTTGTGTTGGGATGTTTAATCGGAATTAGGAATCGAAAACATAGGAATAATTCGTGCCTATTTTCCAATGTCAAAAACGATTCTTTTCATTGTTTTTGGTAAAAACTTAATTTTCTATTCTATTAATGACGAAATGATAAATATTTGTTGATTTTAAAATTAAAATCTCTATTAGTATATTTCTACATTCAGGAAATTATGTGTACATATTTCATGGTTTTTGTGGTAATTCCCCACCCACCCCCCAAAATATATCTATATTTTAAAATTTAAAAGAATCAGAATCTGTAATTGTATCTGAATCGAAAAATTGGAATCGTCCCATCACTAATATATATGATTACTTCATTTAATCATAAATTAATATACAAAGATATAATTTTATGCATAAATTTTTCAGTGTTTACTTCAACAGTGCTCAATACATAGATAGAGCTCGGTAGTAAGTTATGAAAATATATATGGCAATTAAGCTACACAGAATATTCTGCATTTCATTCTTGTGAGAATTCGTTAGGCATGAGCCTAACGAAGTCTCACGAGAATGAAACACGGAATACTCTGTGTAGCTTAATTGCCATATATATTTTCATAACTTACTATATATATATATATATATATATATATATATTATTTATAAAATATAATTATTTTTAAAATATAATTATCCACTGACATGTGCTTCGTCGTCCACAACTTATCAGAGTGGCTGAATCTAGCGTGGTTAAAAATCGGCACCTCGCCGGACTACTAAATGTATCACTTTTACGTAGATGTATATATATATATATATATATATATATATATATATATATATATATATAAAGTAAATTTTTGGTACAACAAAATGGAAGGAGAAATTTCAGAGGAAACATAATTTAATTTAAATACCAAAAAACAAGAAATGGGCAGGTGAAATTAAAATTTCCTTAAGGCCTTATCGTCTGACCCTCTAAGAGGAAACGTCAGAATGATAAATTAAAAACTAAGAAAACGAATGAGGGAAGAGGGGAATTTTGGTTTCAGTTGGAAGAACAGTGAGAAAAAAAAAAAAAAAAAAAAAATTCTCACTGTTCAGGTGGTTTTAAATCAATGAATATCTCCAACTGCTGTTTCAGAATCTTTTGTCTACACAGGCTAGGTCGAGAGTTGTTAATAACTAACGCCTCAATGATATTGAGATGATAGTTCGACCTAGCACTGTATAAAACAGAAAACCACCCATCGGAATATTGATCGGCACACCTATTTATACTCAACAGGTGATTGCCAATGGCGGACTCATGAGCTTGGGAGTGCCCGGATGTTCTCGAAACCTGGTGTAGTCGAATATCCCAAGGGATATGTTGGGATATTCTCATTTCTAATCTTTGGGATGTTTTGCCAACGTAGTCAGCTCCACACTGACAAACGAATTTATAAACAACAGAGTTCTTTTGAATGGTTGGCAAAACATCTTTACGAAAAGAAGAGAAAAAGGTTCGAGTTGTGTAAACTACTCTAAGCATAGTAGCTGGAAAACAACGTTGAGTAGCAGAAGAAATCCTTTTAACAATATGAAGGCCATCAGGACCCAACCATGGTAATTTTAGATAAATGGGACAACGTGATGGACCAATATGTTTACCACTATTAAATGTAGTAATTTTACGTTCAATAGTAGATTTTATTATATTAATGGGATATCCATTATTAAGAAAAATATTTATGATTTCACCAAGTTCCGTATCAAGACGGTTTGGTGAACAAATCATAAGTGCACGATGCGTAAGAGCGCTAATGAGGTTTATTTTTCTAGACTGAGGGGCAAAAGAAAACCAATTAAGATAGAGCCCTGTAAATGTAGGTTTTCTATAAACAGAGGTCTCAAACGTAGTACCAACTTTAGAAACACGAACGTCGAGGAATGGGAGAGAGCTACAGTCTTCAACCTCCATAGTAAATTGTAAAGATGGATGCAGGTTACAAAGAAGACGAAGAAACTGTTCAGCTTCGCTCCGAGAGGGAAAGCATGCAAAAGTATCATCAACGTAGCGTGTGTAGAATGCTGGCTTAGTAATTTTGGAAAATAATTCGTTTTCCAAAAATCCAACGAAAATGTTGGCTAACGAAGGACCAAGAGGGCTACCCATAGATATCCAATCAATTTGACGGTACATAATGTTGTTGAAACTAAAGGAGACTGATTTAGTAGCAAGTTCCATCAGTTCAACGAAAATTCGTTCAGGAAATTGTGGAGATTTTAAGGGGCCACGGTATAGATAGTCAGCACAAATACCAATGGTTTCATCCAAAGGTATATTAGTAAAAAGACTATTAATGTCAAAGGAAGCCAAGAACTAGGTATTTTTAGATAAAGGTAATTTTTGTATCTGAGATACGAATTGAAAAGAATCAGAGATACAATGGACCGAATAAAAAGAAAGCACAGGTTTAAGAAGATCAACCAGCCATTTACCAAGTTCGTGTTGTGCAGAACCCAGCATAGATAAAATGGGTCGCAAAGGAATGTTGGGTTTATGGACCTTGGGTAAACCGTACATTCTAGGCCTTTGAGAACCGATGGGTCGGATTCTATCATAAATCTCCTTAGAAATAAATCCGCTTTTATGAAGTTGGAGAAATCTTTTCTGGATTTTTATTTCCATACGAAAAGTATCATCATGGCTTAAATCACCCAAACGGAGAAATTTACTTTTATCGTCCAAGATTTGTAACATTTTGGAGATATAATCCGTTTTGTTAAGTATAACAACGCCCGATCCTTTATCCGGGCGAGAAAGATAAATGTCGGGATTAGACCTAATTAATTTTGCCGCTTCAAAATGATTTTTCTGCCAAACAAAATCACTAGATTTAGTATTTATGGCAGAAAACCTCCGACCTAATTCGCCCAACTGAATTTTAACACTAGTTAATTCATCAGTAGAGATAGGCGAATGGTGTTTTAATTGAGTATACAATAATTCAATTTCACTAAATACTGAGATTTTATCAACAGAAGGGGGAGGAATGCAAAATTGTAAGCCAGCAGATAAAACAAATTCTTCTGTATTGGACAAAACATGAGAAGAATAATTAAATATATGTTTATCCAAATTTGTTATAATCCCAAACTTCTTAGTAATTAAATTTTTTAAATATTTATCATAAGAAGAAGTACATTTAATACGGGTAAAATTATCGCCGATGGATAAAAACCTAGAAAAACGGAGTTTATCAAAGAAAGATAGTTCTTTCCAAACCGTGGCCCAAAGTAAAAGGTGTTTACTACGTAACGAATTATATGTATCAGAATTAAACAGGATTTCATCTTGTAGGAAAACACGTTGAACTACCAATGTATTTCTACATTTAATTTTAGAAATACGATGGCAGATATAACCGGGAGCAACATGATTTAGGCGGCAAGATTTAAGAAATTCCATCCTACACTTCAAAACGATTAACTTATTTTTAATACGTATAACTTTGTTTAACGTTTTGATAAATTGTGAGTTGTACCGACCTCGAAAATATGTAAGTAAATTTTTGGTACAACAAAATGGAAGGAGAAATTTCAGAGGAAACATAATTTAATTTAAATACCAAAAAACAAGAAATGGGCAGGTGAAATTAAAATTTCCTTAAGGCCTTATCGTCTGACCCTCTAAGAGGAAACGTCAGAATGATAAATTAAAAACTAAGAAAACGAATGAGGGAAGAGGGGAATTTTGGTTTCAGTTGGAAGAACAGTGAGAAAAAAAAAAAAAAAAAAAAATTCTCACTGTTCAGGTGGTTTTAAATCAATGAATATCTCCAACTGCTGTTTCAGAATCTTTTGTCTACACAGGCTAGGTCGAGAGTTGTTAATAACTAACGCCTCAATGATATTGAGATGATAGTTCGACCTAGCACTGTATAAAACAGAAAACCACCCATCGGAATATTGATCGGCACACCTATTTATACTCAACAGGTGATTGCCAATGGCGGACTCATGAGCTTGGGAGTGCCCAGATGTTCTCGAAACCTGGTGTAGTCGAATATCCCGAGGGATATGTTGGGATATTCTCATTTCTAATCTTTGGGATGTTTTGCCAACGTAGTCAGCTCCACACTGACAAACGAATTTATAAACAACAGAGTTCTTTTGAATGGTTGGCAAAACATCTTTACGAAAAGAAGAGAAAAAGGTTCGAGTTGTGTAAACTACTCTAAGCATAGTAGCTGGAAAACAACGTTGAGTAGCAGAAGAAATCCTTTTAACAATATGAAGGCCATCAGGACCCAACCATGGTAATTTTAGATAAATGGGACAACGTGATGGACCAATATGTTTACCACTATTAAATGTAGTAATTTTACGTTCAATAGTAGATTTTATATATATATATATATTGAAAATAGCAACATAAAAATGTTAATATAAAGATTTGAACATAATTTACATTTTGTATTTTTGAAAAATAAATTTTGTAAATTTTTATTTGACCTCAGTTATATATATATATATATATATATATATATATATATATATATATATATATATATGATAGCATGAATAGGTTAGCTGAATTACTCTGGAACAAGAAACTAGGTCCAATATCTGGAACATTTTTGTTCTTGTTTTTGAAGAGAGGTGAGATTTTATCAACATGGTTTTAAATACTGTTTAATTTTTAAATCCCCAAAACAATGTTTCATAGTAAATTGAAGATCCCAGAAATAACATTAGGATTAATGTTCATTCATGAAAGCAAATGGATTCAACGATTACAGGAAGTTATTTGACTTAATAGCAAAATAATTTTTTCCAACAATAGATTTTTTAAAAAAGATTTATTTTTTAATATAATTTTAAAGATTAAAAGGTCCTGGATATGACCTAAAACTATATCCAATGGTGAGGCCCCACCTTGCGGGCCTTGGGGAGTGTGGAGCCACCCTTTAATTGCCATTGCTCCCAGGTCCACTCTGACCTGGAGTGGTAGTACCTGTTTGGGCCCCAACTATGGGTTAAATAGAATCTGACTTAAAAAAAAATATACTCCATTAAAAATCAATCCTCAAAATAATTAGGTTCGGCATTAAATAACCTGAAAAAGGTTGATATGCCGTAAAACAAAAACAACCAACTAACCAAAGATTAAAAAACTTTCCAGACTGTAAATATGAGAGTGGATTAAAGAAATGTTGAAAGATATGAAAAGCTTAACAGGTGGGGGTGGAGCATAACCATATAAAGAAAATTATATTGGTGTATATGAATTTGTTTATCAGTTCAATAAGAAAAAAACATCAAGGGTTATAAATGCTTTTTATGCCGAGGCATTTCGAAGGCATCCCAAAAGTAATGCCTCCTATTTTCTTGTTTCACCAGGACAGATCAGGGAGATATGCAAATTGCATTGTTATGATGACTGAATTTATGGATTCATGACCTGAACGTTTCATCTCCCTGTTGCTAGATATTGACAATGTGAAATTAAAAAAGCAACCTCTCACAGATGTGCATCAGAAGCAAAAATACATTATTGAATTCCTGGCAAAAATGCGTTGAGAATTGTGATGACTACGTAGAAAAATAAATTCTACAGCATAAATGGTTGTTTGTTTTAATTGTACCACTCTCGTCTTCGTAGCTCTTCAATTTTTTTGAGTTCTAAAAGAAAATAGAAGGCTTTACTTTTCGAATGACTCGTGTGTGTGTATATATATATATATATATATATTTATATATATATATATATATAGTCATCCACATACAGTACTGTTTCGTTGTATCACAACTCATCAGTGTGGCTAGATAATAAAAAGGAATAAAAATGATTAAAAACTAATTAAAAAAAAGAAATAGAATGATTGTGTAGTGTCCAGATACACTAAAACTCCTCAAAAAAAAAAAAAAATTATTTGAACTTTAGATTTACAGTATTATACAATCTGTAATCCTTCGTCCGTACAGATTGTATCATACTGTAAATCTACATTTCAAATAAATATGCGTATAAATATTTATACGACAATCTCAAGTAGATAAAGAAAGCTCAATATCCGAAATAGAGTAATAATAGAAATGGAAATTTTAAATTAAATTATATAGAAATACAACAAAATTTATTTATATATATATATATATTATATACTTTGTGTACAGAAAGTTGTTAGTTGAGACAGATCATTATTACCGTCGGTTTCAAGCCCGATAATAAGGCCCGTTTAAGGTATCCTTATCAAGCTCTCTTCAGCCAATATTCGTCTATCTTATAACCGACGAATATTGGCTGAAGAGAGCTTGATAAGGATACCTTAAACGGGCCTTATTATCGGGCTTGAAACCGACGGTACCAATGATCTGTCTCAACTAACAACTTTCTGTACACAAAATATAAATACGCTCTTACAATTTGGATTTTCCTTTTAATTGAGCACTCTGCTGGAATTCTTTTTCCAAAAAAATCTAATCAATTATATATTATATACTGTATAATATATATATTATAGGTGCTTATGTCAACGGATCATCAAATCTAAGGGAGGTAACCAGCATAAACATAGCAAAAATAAGCATATTTTGCAAGATATAATTTGGGACGCTGAAATAATCAGTAGAACAATGAAATAATGTTAAACGAAAAAAAATGATTGGACACAAAAAAAGAAATTTGTTTTTCTTTATTTTAGGTAATCAATCAGCGTCATGATGATTAAAACTTTTTTGAAAGAGATTTTGAAGTATTTAAACTGCCAATAATTATTATTATTTATATTATATATTTATTTATTTATTTATTTATTTTACTATTCTGTAGTTTCATTTTGCAAGTTATAATTTGGAGCGTATAATAATTAACGTGCACAGAACAACGAAAATAGAAAACTTTTTTGAAGGAGATTTTGAAGTATTTAAACCGTCGATGTAATTTTTTTTTTTTAAACGAAAATAAAAAATTAAGAAATAAGAAATTTGTTTTTCTTTATTTTAAGTAATCAGTCATTTCTGTCTATGATTAGGAAAAAATAACAACGTTCAAAGATTCTCCACAAGATAAAGTGTTCGGGGTTTTTTTTTGGGGGGGGGGTCTCTTAAATAAGGGAAGCATTTTTCTTTGACTAATTGGACAACAATTTCTTGGTTAATTAACAAGTTTATTTAATTTTTGTTCATTAATTAGCATAGTTTCATTGTAACAGGTTGTTTACTTTTGTTTTGTGTAATACGTTAATTAATAAGTTTAGTTTGTTACTTAACATGGTTATATTTTTGATTAACTTCGCTAACTTATTTCCTTTTCATAAACTGCTTCAGCAATTTCCGGAACTCGGCTACAGTAATCGTGTAATCTTTTTTTTTTATATTTTAACATTCTTTCATTGTTCTACTGATTATTTCAGCGTCCCAAATTATATCTTGCAAAATATGCTTATTTTTACCATTTCTATGCTGGTTATCTCCCTTAGATTTGATGATCCGTTGACATAAGCGCATAATAATAATGTCTATATCTATAAAAGTGAAAGTGTCTGTCTTTCTGTGTACGTTTCCGTACACAATATCTCTGTCAATTTTCAGTCTACAGACTCAAAATTTAATATACAAGGTAGTGAGATTTGGGAAAATCTTTGTAATCATTTTTCGGACAGAAGTTTGGCTGTTAAGGGGTCAAAGTTCAACGATTTGACCTTTGAGAACTCTACCAAACTCCTCCGCCAATTTTGGGTCTTAACACTTGAAATTTTAGATATAGGTTCCTTGGACATGGATCTAACTTAATAACTTGATTTGAGCCCAAAACAAATGTTAAGGGGTCATAATTAAAAAAAATTGACCTCTGTGGTCTCTACTAAATTACTCAGACAATTTCCGGTCTAAATATTTGAAATTTTACATAAAGGGTATTCAGAGATAGGGCAAGCTTTTTAATCGGTTTGGGTCGAAAATTTGAGCTACAAATATATAAATTTATGTATGTATGTATGTTTGCATGTCTGCCTAAAAGTTTTGTCAGAGGCGGCAGATTTTCACAAGATTAGTATCGTTTGAAGCTCGACCCTTCAGACGACAAATACCGGAAAATTGGCTAAAAACATTAATTTCTTCACCCTCAACTGGGCACTTTTCTTCAGGGAGGGAGTCGCTTTTTTCGCTGATATTTTCGAAAGTCATCCCCTCTTTTTGATTGTCTAGCCTTAATTTAAACATACGTCACTTCCGGTTTGGCGGTGGTCGTAACAGCAAAGATGTCACGTTTTTTTCCTGTTCTTTTCCTCCTTCGCGGTACAGGTTCGAGCCTGCCTTCCTACTACCACTTCTTTTTTTTTTTTCTTGCTCAACACACGCCTCCAAACACCCGGGCAACGCCGGGCACCCATGCTAGTATATTATAAAAAATAGAATTATTTTTAAGTTTATTAATTTTATCCTAACAAATAAACGTTGAAGTATTTTCACTAAACATTTCAATGTCGCAAGTAAAAATGAGAATGTTGCGTTAATTTGCTATCTTTTTTTTTTTCTTTATCTTCAGAAAGGATGGATAGATTCCCCCTCGTCTCTTATTATCATGCCAATGAAGCCTTCAAACATTTGTGCGCTCATCGTCAAGCTGAAGCAAGGCGAAGCATTTTGATTGGCATCGGCAGCAAATCGGAGGGAGACTTTGTCTACAGACATTGCGAACAATTTGGAAACATAAAAACAGCGCTGCACTTCAAAAACAAAAAAGTAAATATTTTTTACGTTAAAAAAAAAATTCAGTTTTTGTTTGTTTTACATTGCATGAAATGGCTTGTTCAAGCATCGTCCACCACGTGTAACATTGTTCGGGAACCGACATGTTGTATGCTCAGTTACAAAGTAGATAAAAAATGAAAAAGAACTCCAACTCGCTCTTTTCTGTTGCACGGGAAGGTGCGTATGGGTTATCTGGAAGATATGCTCTATACTAGCACCTGTACTTGCTGTCTGAAAATTCTTCGTTCAGACTCTTTTTTTTTTTTTTTAAATTACATTTTCACCCCAAACAAGGCACATTGCCACTTTGGTGTAGGGGGCTACTATCAGGGGCAACAGCTACTGGGGTACTATGTAGGGATTTGGGCAGCAAGATGTCTGTTCACGTTACACTTGAACTTCTGCATGTCAGTACAGTTGGGGAAGCAGAATGGAATTCCAGAGTCTAGCAGTTCTGGGGAAGAAACTACTGGAGTAGAAATACCTTTTACATCTAGGGATCTCTACTGTGTGAGGGTGGGATTTAGCTGCCTGTCTGATTTGTTGAGGGTGTCTACGTCGTGGGGGCACAAGAGTCTGCAGTTCACCAGAGCATTTACCATTAAAATACTTGTAGCAGAGGGATGCAACATTTCGTTGATGGGACAGAGGCTGAAGCTTAGATGCCAGTTCAGGGCCTATCAGATTGGCGACTCTCTTTTGAACCTTGTCTAGGAGTGAGAGACTAGTAGCAGATGCACCAGCCCAAATGTGACAGCAGTACTCCATACATGGGCGAATGGTGGCCTTATAGAGGTACAGGATACTTTCGGGTGTTAGTAGCTTTCTAGCACAGTAGAGAGAGTCTACCTTCCTTCTTCGTAACAGCCCTGGCAATGCTTTCAATGTAATTGTTCCAATTCATGGCTTTAAATTTACAGGGAAGATGAATCGGAACAAATACATTGAAGACATTGTCAAGGTTGCTGCAAAGAGGATGGACTCCTTCTACCTTACTAGAAAACTACTTGCACTTGAGAGTATCCCATATCTTTACAAAGCCACCATTCACCCATGCATTGAGTTGCCACGAGTCTTTTTCTCTCTCTTTCTTAGACAGAGTCCAAAAAAGGGTCTCAAATCTAATAGGTTCTACATTATCAACCAACTTCCAACCCTCTGTCCCATCACCACAATGTTGCATCCCTGTGCCTATTTTACAAGTATTTTAATGAGATGTGCTTTGACGAACTCATAGCATTTGTGCTCCCTCGATGTAACTACTCCTGACTAACCTGACAAGCAGCAAAATTCCACCTCTTCACTATCGAGATCTCTAGATACCGGAAGATATTCTACTTTAATAGTTTCTTCCCTTGAACTGGTAGACTTTGGAATTTCTTCCCGGTTTCCTACTTGACTTTACTGCCATGCAGAAGTTTAAATGTAATGTGAACAGACATCTCGTTGCTCAACTCCCTCCATAGTGTCCCTGTAAATATGGTTCCAAAGAGTAGTCCCTTAAATCTAAATGGCACTGTGCTTTGTTTGGGGTGAATAAGAGTTTAAAAAAAAAAAAAGGGTGCTTGTTAAGAAAGAGTCTATAGATTGATTTTTTAAAAAACTTGTAATGTCAAAAATGGTACGAAAAATCATCAAATAGAAAATTATTTCCAGTTAAAAGTAATTTTTATGGAAAATTGGGTGAAATTGCATTTTCCCCAGATGTAAACATCTTTAAGATTGCGAATACAGTAGACATAATTATCTCCCTTTTTAACACTTTAATGGCGGACACTTTTTTTTTGTTTAAGACCATAGCGATGGACCTTTTTTTTTTTACTAAAAAACAATAACAGTTATTCTACTCGATGAATTTTCATAATTTTTGGATATATTACTATTTTCGACATGACAAATGTGTATTGTCGTTTTTTCTTAAAATGACATCAATTTTAAAAATCA
Organism: Euprymna scolopes; assembly: GCF_053919585.1. Lineage (NCBI taxonomy): Eukaryota > Metazoa > Mollusca > Cephalopoda > Sepiida > Sepiolidae > Euprymna > Euprymna scolopes. The sequence goes on along the minus strand of NC_136516.1, from coordinate 27,482,703 downwards.
ATTTGTTGGCTCTATTTTAACAAGCCCGGAAAAAATTATGTAGGTAATAGCGTCGGAACACACTTGTGTAACTGTAAGAATTACGAGAGAAGATGGAGTTGGACACTTCTGTCATTACTAACTAGCAGAGCGTTATCACTCTCAACCAACAAAAGAGTTGTTTAGGCAAAAGTATGTAGTTTGATGTATGGAAGTGATTGTCTTCAAATCTGATGTAATATATTCTACTCCATAAATAATCAAAGCTATTTCATTCCATTAATCATTTTTTTCAATACTCCCATAATATTCTTCATATTGTTACATTTTCATCCGTGAACAATCAATAAATAAAATGAAAGTATTTTTATACATACATGCACGGGTGTTTATACATACTCGTCTTTTTCATTATCTTTATCGTTGATTTTTGTCATTTTTTACATGTTTCGTGTGTGACTGTGATCGTCTCATCTTTTACACTAAGACGGATGAGGGTGAAACTCTAGTCTTGCACTTCTGATTTGTTGGTTTTCATGGTTCATGTGAGCTACGACATTGATTGACTGTGAAAATATTTTTTGTCTTCTCTCATCAACCCTGACTATATCTCATTCCTCGCATTGTGATAGCCTTCTAAATCTCTACTACAGAATATATATATATATATATATATATATATATATATATATATATATATATGATGTGTTCGGTGGAAGAACGATGTAAGCTCCATTTTCTGTATGTAGCTATTTTTGCTCGTAATTTTCTATTTTCCAGAATGATTTGAATATTAATGCAACCCTTTTCCGGGACACCTATTTTTGCGAAACATTTTTTCTTGCTGGAACATGGTTCTCCAAGTCTGCGTTTTCATACAATTCATTTTGAAGAGCTACTGACATTGTCATCTCTACTATTTCGCTTCCGTTTTATTGTTTCTCTTTCCCACTGGTCAACCTTCATATTTGAAGAGGCTTACAAAATTAAATTTTTTATATGTTCAACTTTAATGAACAACAATGATGTTTGTGCTCGTTGATTTGCAAGTTTGAAAAAAAAATTAAAATAAATAGAACATAATTAGGTAGAGAATTTAATGAAAATCTATGGTCTCAAGTATCCACATTTTAACAGACGTATATCAAATATTCAAACACTTATTTTCACATAAATATTTTGAATTCAGCAATGATTTTGTTGTGATTAGATTTTCCTTGATATTTTATGAGGTTTGCGACAAAAATCTCAAAATTTCAGCTTTTGGCGTTTACATTGTTCTTCCACCAAACGCGTCATATATCTATTTATATATCTACTATCTATTTATCTATCTACTATCTATCATCTATATAAAAGTCACTTTGTGTGTGTGCGAGTTCCTTCATCATACATTCCAAAATGGCTGAACCTATCTTTTGCAAATTTCACACAAAAGTAATTTATATGTCTGGCAGTGTTCTTAGATATGTTTTGTACAGAAATTCATCCAATAAGTATCAAAAAAAAATCCAATCTTACAAATAGTCTTTCATCTCTTATAGATAAAAAAAAAAATTTTGTACAGGGGAATATTTTATGTTGCACCAGTGTAACCTTGGCCAGTGTAATGTATAATATTCCCCTGTACAAGTTGGTTTTTTTTTTTGTTTTTTTTTCTATAAAACTATTTTTAAGACTGTCAAGCCCAAATATCAGCTGACATGATATTGCAAACAAACACAGACAGAATTTAATGAACGACATTATCGTTATTATTTTTTAATTTTTTTTGTATTTTAGTCCACCAGGCAAATTATTCCTTGCAATATATAAAAATCAATAGAGGATTGATTCTATAATAATGCATCTGCATAAAGTAAAATATCATGTTTAAGTGTATTTTACGACTGGGTTACGCCAGGTGTCCATCTCGTATGTATATATTAGGGGTGTTCCTAAAGTAATACCGGCTATTTTTTATTCCACCTAAGATACCAAATTGATGCATCATTGAAATTCATGGCAAAAGTCCATTGAGAAAAATGAATTCCGGAACACAAAAGGTCAGTCCTTTTAATGATACCACTCCCGTCTTCGTAGCTCTTCAACTTTTTGAGTTAAAAACTTTTAAAAAGTAGAGGACCCTTGCATGATAAACACCTATGCACAGCCATTGTTCATCGCTGGTAAAAGTGCGTTAAGAATGTTGGCGACTATGTAGAAGAAAAAAATTTTGCAGCACAAAAGGTCCCTCATTTTAATAGTACCTTTGAAGCTTGTTGCCCAGTCATAAAATCCGCTTAAATATGATATTTTAACATTATTAAAAAAAAATTGACTTGAATGCCATCAGCCAGAATGGAAACCGAAAGCAAAATCCGTAAGCATTAATTGGAGACAAACAGTCGGGAAAAAATAAATAGAAGAAATGGAGGGGGGGGGGTGCATTTTAATTTTAAAACAAAAGATACAGTTAAAAAGATAAAAAATGCCGTGTCATGGTGTAAAACGAATAAAAACGCAAAAAACGAGATTGTTGGGCTTTTTTAAAAAAGTTTAAAAAAAAAAAAAAACTTTTTATATTTATCATATGTGCGTAATGTTGCCAAGCAAATCAAAAACCTTGATTCCAGTTAAGCAACTGGCCCTGACATCATTCCTATTATAGTGCTCAAAAAGCTTCAACAAGAACTAGCTCCCATACTTACAAAGCTGTTTAAGCGTTGTATTAAGGAGAACTGCTTCTCAACATCCTGGAAAACCTCATCAATATGTCCCATATTTAAAAATTCAAGTGATCGGTCATCTCCCTCTCAATACAGACCTATCAGTCTCCTGTGCATCATTAGTAAGTTGCTAAAATCTGTATTAAATAGAGAAGTATTCAACCACCTCAGCAAAAATAACCTCCTCAGTGGCATGCAATATGCTTTCCATTCTGCTAGATCCACAGCAGATGTGCTTACAGTTATTTTTCATATGATTAGCGAATCTCTCGACGGAGGCTTCCTTTCTAGGGCAATTGCCCTTGACATATCAAAGGCATTTGATAGAGTATGGCATGAAAGTCTACTCCACAAAATCTCCAGCTACAGTATAGCTGAAAATGTCTTTTCAATTCTTAAATCATTTCTCTCTTATATAGGTTCATAAGAGTAGTGGTTGACGGACAGAAATCAGAAGCTCAGAGTATTAATGCTGGAGTCTCTCAGGAGTCCATCCTGGTCCCAACTCTCTTCCTGATCTACATCAATGATCTCTCAAATCACATCCTAAGATTATTCACAGACATTTATGCTGACGGCATTACCATTTATGGCAACACTTCAAAGGCTGTAAACAACCAAGTTCTCTCTGATTTTAATCACGTGGTGCAATGGGAAAAAGGTTAGCTAAATTTTAATGCGTCTAAAACCAAGCTTCTATCTTTCCATCAACAATGCTCTAATCCCCATCTGGCATCAATTGAAATGAATGGCTCTCATCTTGGGGAGGCACCATGTTTTGACAAACTTCTTGGTCTGACCATTACTTCTGATCTGAGATGGAACGTACAAAAAAAATGGTGGGATCATTCTACCACTCCAGTAGATATCTCACTGCTGATGCAATTCTCTACTTGTATAAGAGCCAAGTATGTTCAAGGATGGAGTACTGTTGCCACATCTGGGCAGGAGCTGCTAGGAGAGGGAATATCATGGGCAGATAACTCTGCCAGAACAATCAATGCTTAAAAAATGTCTTTCGGCAAGGAAGGTAACTTTTGGGTACAGAGTTATTTCCCTTTAAATAGAAAAATACTTGGTGCTTGTTTACAGTGTTCATCTTTTTAAACCAACGCATTTCAGGTGAAAACATTATTACATACATACGATACATGGCAAAATTAGTATAAATTACAAAAAAAGGAATGATTCAGTAGAAAAATAATTACAAGTAAAATTAGAATTTATTGAATTATCAAGTTTTATCATATGCTTTAATGTGGAAGAGGTGCGTGACCAATTCAGTATAACAAACAAGGGAGATAACCCTTGACTTAAATTAAGGGTTTGTCATCTTTCAATACGATATCTGGGAACATAATTGTAGTTTGTTTTTTTTCAAATACTTCCAGCACATCATCTACTTAGATCGTGTTCGTGATATTTGGAACTTATACTAAGTTCGATATGACACATAAGTAATAATGTTTTCACCTGAAATGTGTTGGTTAAAATATCGCCAACATAAACAAGTATTAAATATTGAAAGCTATTTATATGTACTAGCAGGACCTGTGGAAATTCCCTGGAATGAAATATATTTAATTAACGAACATATTTTGATAACGCTGATATTTTTCGTGATATTGCAATAAATTAGTTTTTTGCACAGAAAAACAGATAACACGCAGCAAATATAGTTTCTTAACATTTTTATAAAAATAGTATCCATTGTATTTTAAACATAAAACTGATCCAAATGAGATAAATTAATAAATATTCAGAAAGTAATATTGTGCTACATAGTTCAATACAAATAATAATAATCATATTGTAAAAGACAACCTTTAGTTTACTTCTTCAGTCCAACACTTCTTGGCAGAAGATTTTATTTGTGTTTTTGTGTTGTTTCTTTCAAATGTTCTCCTCTTACATAACGATTTGCTGACTTCTTTCTTCGGTGAAGGACTGTGTCATGTCGAAATTAACACTATTACAACAACGATCATATATTATTATCATGATAATTAAAATCGAAGCTGCATCAAAGGGAGATCACTCTCATATACTTATCCAGGATTGCGAGATAGTTGGTTTTTTTTGTTTTTTTTTTCTGTTTTTTTTTAAGCCAAATTTTGTGAATTTAGTATGTGCATTGAAAGGGCACAGGTGCTATGAGTTCATCAGAGCACATTTCATTAAAGTATTTGTAAAACGGATACAGGGATGCCACATTGTGGTGATGGGACAGAAGTTGGAGCTTGGCCAATAGTGCGAGACCTATTAGATTGAAGACTCCTGTCTATGAGGGAGAGACTAGTGGTAGATGCCCTAGCCCAGATGTAACAATATTACTCCATGCATGGTTTTTTTGTAAAGGATGGTGTGAGTAATTTTCTAGCATGATAGAGGGAGTCCACCTTCTTTGCAGCAGCCTTGGCAATGTCCTCAATGTATATTTTCCAATTCATGTTGCCTGTGAATGTTACGTCTGAAGGATGGACTCTCAGGTAGGGTGTTATTTGTCATGGCACTTGGTGGTTGAGAAGATTTTTATATTTTTAATTGTGAGTTGAGCCACACAGAAATTGTCTTTTGTTTGAAAAATAAATGCCTGATTAAATGGGAAATCATGCTAAGATTTGAAAAAAGTAATCTTCCTAGATTCTCTGCAGATAAGCCTTGGATGTCTCTAGTAGTCAGCTTTTGGGTGGTTGAATGATATTCACTGAGAAAGCTCAGAATCTTAAGATTTACAGTCAAAAATACATATATTCCAGTCTAAAGGCAGAGAGGGAGGAGAATCAGTCAGTTTGGGTGTGAGACAGTCAGTTGGAGTTGGACATTTGAGATGTCAGTTGTAGAGAGTGTTGACTTGTGTTTTTAGTTCGATGGAATAAAAAGTCTCATTTCACAAGTTTGCTATTCAACCTAAAAAATGAGTATCATTTATAATCCTTAAACAACAAAATAAGAACAAAATGAACATCTGTTAATTGTATGTAAACTGGACTTATCGTTTTTCTTCAGATGAGAATACTTTGCTATTGCGCTAGCAGTCGAGCAAAACGAGCAAGACAATCATGGCCAGCGCAGTGAACACATGTATGCATGTTTATAAATAGACAATCCTTTCTTTTCACGTTTGTCAATAAATCAAATCGTTTTTTTATTTGTTTTTTATTTTTTTTTGACATTTTCTAATTTTAGGATTATGTTTTGATTGAATTTGCAAATGAAGAAAATATCCCCGATCTTTTATCGACCGTGGGTCACTTTCAAAATGACCACAAAGTTCCAGCAGAAAGCCGTCTCCTTTTCCTGACGCACGTTCCCAATGAAGGCAAATCGAAAACCACTTTAGTTCATTCAACAAATGATCCGCCATTATTGCTCTCGGATTTTCTTGCAATCGACTCCGTAAGAATTTTCGGATATTTTTTTCTCTCTCACAATTTTATGCAAATGTACATTTATCCTTAGATACAAAAGAAATTGTAACAAATCTGATTGGTTAGTTATTTAGACTAAACACTATTTATAAAAACAAATAATATTATAAATTATATAAAACAATAACAAAAGTCTGTGCAATTGTCATGACTATTCCCCCGTGGTGATGAAACCTGGATGCATCTGTGTTAATTGCCATAGATATATTTTCGTACTACTATTTATATATATATATATATATATATATATATATATATATATATATTAGTACACCAAAGCTGGAGAGATCTCTCTAGATGCAGGCCTGGGCAGTTAATAAGAGAACCTTGGTTTGTCCATTTATCATGGTTCTTCTTTCGGCGTTGCAGGCAGACTCCAACGGAAAGGCAAACCAATGCAGTCAGTACCAGCGCAGCTGCAGGGGCTGCCAAAAAGATGTTGCAGAGTTTCACCATCTGTCTATCGAGACTCCAGACCGGATTTTTTGTCAGGGTTTACTCCCTTAGCCTTTGCGTTTCCCAAGGCATCCACAAGGCAGTGGGTCTATTTGCCCATAGCTGGGGGATTCTTCATGATACATAACAGCCGAGTGAATGTAATTAAAGCAAACTTCTTCCACCTTCCCTTGCTTGTTGCTGCAAATCTAAAATTGGACTATTTACCCACAGCAGATGCTGCAGTAAACCAAACTAGGTGCAAAATGCCATTGTATCAAGAGACAGAAGGTTGCCTGTATATATATATATATATATATATATATATATATACATATATATATATATATATATATATATATATAGTCTTTGAAGTTTTTAACCTTTAAAACTATACGAAAAAAATATTTTTTATCATTCGTTAAAAAAACCATCTAGTCAGTAAGTCATTTAATAACCTGCAATCACTGCATCAACTCGCTCTCGAATTTACTATAATACCAATAATTTATTTTTCAAGGGATCATCAGTTGTTTACCATAAAACACTGTTTCGGGGACTTAAAAACAAAACAGTATATTACATCATAGCTCCCCAGCAGTGTTGATCAAACACCACCACCCTTAATCTTAGGAAGAAGACATGTTACAAACATTTGATCCAATTTCCTATTCTTAATTTCAATTACTAACCTTGTCATACTATAAAAATGAATTTCTTACCTGTGCGATTCATCAATTTCCACATTTAAAATGGATACATGTTTTAATTTATCAGTCTTGTATTTATAAGATTAGGATTAATCCATTTAACTAATCACCCCCACTATGATTAGTATTTAGTATATTTACATTCTTATTTAAAATTAAATATATAAAGGTTAAAAATATTTTTACATATATACATTTTTATATATATATAATTTCTGTAGAAATATTTTCTTATTATATATCAATCCTTATGTAAGAAACTCAATGTAATTACAGAGCAATATAGAGAATAAATGACAAAAAGTTATATTCCAAAGTTCATGATGTTGACCATCTTATAATTTATTCCTTTAAATCAGTTGACATACAATTCTTGACAGTATCTGTTTTGTAGCACAAGATCAATCACAATCAGTGAATCTATTTTGTCCTTAACTCATTAGAAAAAATAGCAACAATCAATACATCAAAAGGAGATAAAGTGCGTTTTGACATGATTAAAAATCCGAAAATTAGGAGAGAAGCTGTAAACACCTTATAATATGTTTACATTGTGCCATTTTGAATTTCAAAACCTGGAACCATCTAGTTAATTGGCAGGGGGCATGATAAGGGTTAAAATTTCCCCAAAAATGTTTGTCCGTTCATTTGTTCACACTTTTTTCAATAACCATATCTTTGATTTTTTTTTTGTTTTTTAATATTGCATAAACATTAGTCATGGTGAATGTAAATTTTTTCACTCGTTAAGAGTAACCTCGTATGCTCGGCTTATTTATTTACAAAAAGCTGTATATAACCAGAAGAAAACTGATTTCAAGTAAAATTAATTACTTTTACATTAGCTTTTTGGCTCTTTATGAAGATTAGAATCAACATCTAATGATATTTAACCTTATGTCTAGAATCCTTACTCTAATTTTTATGAAAATTTATTGCATACATGATTTTGATTCTAATAAAAATGTGTCATGGTTTCAGCTTAATGATTGCTAAAACAAAATTGAAATTCAACAAATATTGCATAATCACTGACTATGAATCAAATTTAATGTAAATCTGAAATATTTGAATTTTCAAATAAATTTGTGTCCATATTATGCACTGTATAAGTCCTAATTTAAATGCAAAGTGTGGACTACATTTAGTTTTTGTTTTATACAAAGCTTTTTTCCAAGAACTGCCTGCCTGTAGAACACTGTTCTGCTGGCCTACTTCCTGGTTGAATACAACATGGTAGCCTTCAAATCCAATATAAACAAGTTCTTGTTGAGCCGTCCCCAAAAATAATCAAATTCTATCCAATTTACACTATTAACGATTACTACACTACCAACTTACTTCATTAACACTTATCCTCGAGTGGCCTTCGGGTCTTGATAAGCAGTGACTCCTAAGTAAAAAAAAAAAAAAGAGGAGAGTTTTAAAAGATTGACAGGTGGGATACAAAAAGTTATCCTCTCTTTTCTTCCGATTGCATCAGCAGATAAAATCACTTTTTAAACTTTAGTATGAAAACACCTTTCTTACATAACTACATGATCTCTGAAGTTCAACATTTGTTTTTCATTTTTTTTTCTTTTCTTCCAAATGTTTTTTTATTTTTTTTCTTTTCTTCCAAATATCAGCTATCCGACCAGATGCAACTGCTTTACGAACATTTACGATTGACAGACCTCGGTCAACGGCTTCGGTTTTTCATCTGTTCCGTTCTTGAAGACATGCTTTGCGGTTTGTTTCCTCATTGTCATATCGACCCATTTGGGTCATCCATTAATGGTGTTGGTCGAAAGGATTGCGATTTGGACATGATTCTTAATTTATGTCCGGATAAATATCAGGTGAGTTGAGTGTTGAGAAAATTTGGACAGGAAAAAGAAAGTGAATTTATATGGAAGAGGGAGAAGGAGGAGGTATGTAGGGAAGTGAGAAAAGAAGGGGGTATACTGAGGAGAGAGAAAGGCGGGGGGGGGAATATACAGGGAAAAAAGAAGAGGGAGTTATGTAGGGAAAAGAAATTGGGGTTATAAAGGGAAAGAGGGAGTTATATAGGGAAAAAAGAAATTGAGGGGTTATAAAGGGAAAGGGGGAGTTATATAGGGAAAAAAGAAATTGAGGGGTTATAAAGGGAAAGGGGGAGTTATATAAAGGAAAGGGAAAGGGGGTTATATAGGGAAAAGAGAAAGGGGGAGGATTATACAGAAAGAAGTTAGGGCATACAGGAAAAAGAGAAAGAGTATAAAAGGAAGAGGAAAAAGGATTACAATATACAGTAGAGAGGGGGAGGAAGAGAGGAAGAAATATACAATCGCAAGAGAGAGAAAAAGAAAAACAGAAAATTGACAGTTTGGAGATGAAGAGAGGAAAATAAAAATACAATTGAGAGATAAAAATATGGAGGAGGAGTGGAAGGAGTAAGAAATGTACAATAGAGAAGAGCATAGGAGGCTTGACAGGAAATCTTTTTTTTTTTTTATGAGTCATCACTTATATAGATAAGCCACTCGAGGTTAAGAGTTAATGAGATTGATAGATTGTCCATTTAATGATGGTGAATATTATGAGAGGATTGAAAATGATTAATCATGAGAGCAGTTTATGACGAGTATTTGTTAACATTAAATTTGAAGACAATCATGTTGCAGCCCAAAGGGAAACAGTCCTATGATAACATTTTCCACGGGGGAATTTTTTGCAAAGAAATTAGTTTATGTTAGGCACATGGAGAAAGAAAGAAAGTTCAGGCAAGCACATTCCATGAAAATAACAATTAAGTGGAGAAAGGCTAGCAATATCACTAAGAAAGAATTGATTTTGAATTTCTGTCACGACTAAAAAGAGTGCTGAGACAATTTGTAATTTTGTTTCTATCCAGTGCATGTCTTTTGGATTTTCCTCTTCTTAAGAATTGACTTTGTGTTCTTACTCTGCCCTTGTCGGAAGGCAATTAAATTGGGACTAGCAATAGAGAACAGAAGAGACCATCTCACTAGATTGTGAAGTTGGTTTTGAACTCTGTCCAGACTAGAAAAAGTGTTATGAGCACTACTTCCCCAAATGTGGCATCGGTACTCCATCTTAGCACGTATCTGACTTTTATATGGGTATGTACATGAACATCTTAAATCGTTTTTTTTGTTGTTTTTTTTTTAATTTTAGAAATTAAATGGCATATATACACTGACTGTATACACATTAGTAGCCTTTATATGATACTAGCAGGATGGCCCCCAGCATTCCCTGATCGTTAAATATGGTTAAATTTAAAAAAAAAAAAAAAAATGGGACATTTTCGGGGGGGGGGGGGTATTATTTTTTTTTTTTACAAAGTGTAACACTAAAGAGAGGCCACATCAGACCTATAGGGTTGATGTGACGTTTCTTTTGGTTAAAAGTAATTTTTTGTTCCCGGACGATGATCGGGTTGAAGGAATAAAAATTATTATTAATTTTTTTTTTGTGAATAAATTCTGAGCTAAGTCTGTTGTTGAAATGGTGGCGGCAAGAGTGCCTTTGTAGCGAGAGGTTAAAGCACATTCTAGACTTCAAAAGCGAAAAAGAATGCATAAAATATTTTTGATCTACGATGGCCGGAATCATAGTGGTACAGTAGCCGGAGGGGTGGGGATTTCACACCCGCAATTGGCAAAACTATGAGCCAAAGTTGACCTGTGAATTTGACAAGTTGAAAAGTCAGGTTGCTTTTGATCTAAGAGAAACACACGCAGTGACTCGGCATTATGGTTGAGAACTAAGGATAGGAAAAAAATGAATTGTCCGAAATTTCAAAACAATAAGATAACGTATCGAGAATTGTCATTTGGTGAATCAGGTCGACCGAAAATGTAAGTTATGAAATATTTTTGCTCGGATGGGAAAATGTGTTGTCCGATAAGTTCAAAGCGACAAATGCATTCTTGGTCTTTTGACGTAAACAAAATGTCTGATATAATAGAATGGCCGACAACCAGAACTTAATTCAAAGATAAACTAAAATTCCTTTGAATTATCAAAGCGAAAAGTGAGATCAATAGATAATTTTAAAACAAATAAAATCGTGTGATTTACTTTAAGTCAAAGGAAAAATAATTTTCCTGTATATGAAAAATTCCATTAGTAAGCCAGGGAGGAGTTAATTAATACAACGTGTAAGTTTGGCGTTAATTAAGGGAGGAGTCAATCCAATTTTGGAAATGGACCAATGAAAAAGGGCTCTGTCGAAGTATAATCAACCAATGAGAAAAGGCCCCGTCGAATTATAATCAAGCAATTTGATTGGTTGATGACGAACATGGGTGTCGTCATCATTCCATAATTGTATTATAAAAGAAATGGAAAATCAAAGAGTAAGTAAGAAGTAAGAGTAAGAGAACAGAAGAGAAGAGAGAGTCCGGAATCAGAGTCTCGGCAGAATCACCTCTCCTCTCTCTCCCCCTCGCTTGTTGCCTGATAACTCAACGCTTATAACGTGTAGATTACTTAACGAGAATTACGCAAAGTCCGCGATACCGACCAGGTATTTCAACAACAGAAGCTCAGTTGTAGAACTAACTGCTTGCTTGAATTAATTGTCAACTCTATGTATATGCTGTAAATACTTCTTTTATGAATTTCCGAAATATATATTATATTAACTAACCTCCGGAGTTTTGTTGCTGATGTGCGTTGATCCATATATATATGTACATTCTTTATTTGCCATTTGTGACACCGTATCCATCAACGAACACCCAGGATAACTAGACGATCCACAGAGAACAGGCCTTGAGGACCGAGCATCCGAGAAGAATCCCCAACGCCTTAACAAAGAACTCACTGGGTGACGCGACGTACTAACGGTTGGCAGACCTGGTTGCCCAGTCGCCATATCATAACTGTACCGACCAGGGTGCAGATCATAACTGGGCCGCGATCAGGGGTCAAGGACGTGTAAGCACACGTATCAAGGTCACAAAGTAGACATCACTTATTAAGGCCTCGAGGTCACTCGAGGATAAGGGCTAATGAGTGTACAGTGGTCAATGGGACAATATCGCAGTAATTGTGAATAGTGAAAATTTGGTAAATTAGATTACTTAAGGGAAACGGCTCATCAAGAACTTATTCACGTTAGACTTGAAGAGAACCATTTTGTAGTCAGCTGGAAAGCAAGAAAACGTAAGAGAGTTCCACAGGCGTGCTGTTCTAATAAAGAAGCTTTGTTCATGGAATCTACGTTTAGGTTTAGGCATAGATAAAGAGTGAGGGAAATTATTGATAGTGGTTTCAGGTGTGCGAGTGTTTTTCGTGAAAGTTTGGCGAGGAGGAACCATAGATTGGAGCTCAGATCTTTTTATTAAAAGTAAAAAAAAATTCATTGTGGGGGACACGAACTTGCACAACTTAACTTCGTAAGTGAACACATTAGGAATTGGACCACGATGACATTTTTTTTTTTTTTTTTTTTTGATTGTTGGGGAAGAAAATTTTTCCAGTATTTGGTGTACTTCTGAAAGCAAAAAGAACAAAGTTATTAAGTTTTATGAAAAAAATTATGCATTTTGTTTTTTGTTTTTTTATTACCCTGTATATGAGATATGAAATTATTTTTTTACTAGAACTCGTTTCTTTGCTGACATGATATTTTTCTTTTGATCAATTTATCCCCCCTTGACGTTGCAAATTTAGCTTTTTAAAATAAAACAAATTGACCATTCATGTATGTGCAATTTACAAACAGCGTCAAAAGCAAGAACTTTTACCTGACCGCCCCCTTCAAACAAAACAACATTTTTACATGAAATAATTGATTTTTTTTTTCTAATTTTTTCATATTAAGTATCCAAGAGATTGCTTTTTCTAACAATACCAGGTTTGATGCAAATGACCGCAGTATTTAGCAGATATACAAACGCACACACAGACGGCTGAGATTTATATTATAGATGATTGCAATGAATTTTATAGTTACTTCTTGTCTAGAACCCCCCCCCATATTAGAAAAACAGAAAATAAATAAAAATCTGTTCGATGTACGTAACAACTACAAAACAAAAATATCATATTCCAAAAGTCACAGAAACTGATCAGTTAGTTTTAATTTTTAATTAGAAAATCAAATTTTATAAATAACAGATGAGCGGCTGTCTAGTCAGCCATTTTGAAAACAATCTTTTAAAAAAAAAACAAAAAAAACAAGGGAGATAACTCAATAATTAAAACTTGTTGGATTTATGTTGTAATACCTATAAATTTCCATTTATTGCTTAAAAATGATTTTCTTATCAATTCACATAATTTTTGGAATACGATATTTGTGTTTTATCATGGGTATATACATTATCCAGATTTGTATTTATTTTTATTTTTTTAATAGCAGGAGAATTATGGATAAAAACTCGATTGTTTCTCTTGAATTTTAAAGATTGAAAACAATTTCTTTTTTTTTTTTCCAGGTAAAAAAGCCAACTTTAAAATTTTTGACAAAACGAAAACAGGAAGATGACCGCAGTTTCTCTCAGCGCCATTTACACGTCTTTGCAAAAATGATTGAAAATTTCATCCCGTCTTGCATTGGGGTGATGCCAGTATTGAATGCTCGTGTTCCGATCATCAAATTCCAGCACGAATCCTGTGGGGTTGACTGCGACCTATCATTACAAAACGAGTAAGAACATATTTCTTTTTCACATTTCTAAATTTTTGAGATGAGGATTGGTTATTCGTATTATTTGGATTCTTTGGACTACTGTTTTCTTTGGACTACTATTCTCATTTTGAGTGTCATTTTCACAATCTTTCCGCCGACGTAACCTCAAATCTTTTTCAGGTGTATTTTGTCAAACTCGGGAATGTTTCTGTCGATACAAAACTTACATAAGAACACTCCCAGACAGATCAAGTACTTTCGTGTGAAATTTCAAAAAAGTTGGCCCAGCCATTTCCAAGTTCATAGGAAACAAACTAACAAACACACACACACACACGGACAAAGTTCCTTTTAGGTGCAAGAAGATTTTAAGCTCGGTAGAGGGAGCCTACCTTCTTTGCAGCAGACTTGGCAACATCTACATATTGGTTCCAATTCATGTTACATCTTATTTACTGTTTAATGCAATCATATTCTTTCTTTTTTTAGCGAACAAAGGTTAACTTCACTTCCAGTTGTCCCTCCTCATGTTAAGGATTTTTTTTTTTTTCTAAATATTATTATTATTTAGAAAAAATTTCTTAACATCCTTTACCTATTCTGTACTTTCATCTAACAATTTAATAAACAAAAGATACCGAAAAAAAATATCAATTCAAAACAAGGGAGCAACAGGAAGTGAAAAGGAAACCTCAATTGTAAAGATAATCAGAATAAACAAACTTCCTCTTTTATATGCAATCTCCACCCAATAAAACAAACAGAGCCCATATAAATATTCAATTTCATCAACATTTATAAAATTCCAAGAAACATTTTAGATTCGAGTATGACTATTCTTCAAAGTTTCAGGGCACTTCTATATTATAATAACAGTAAAAATTAAATTTCAAGTGAAACAACTGGTATCTACGTAATTATCAAGTCTCAATTAGTAACATATCCAAAAATGATGAAAAAACGATAAGGTAGAAAAATAGTTAATGAAAAAAGAAATGTGGGAAATGAAGCAAAATCATTATGTTAGGGTTACTAAAAAAAAAAAAAAGAACTCTCTTCCGTTTCCCTGCTTTCCAGCTGACTACAATTTGTCTTCAAGTCCAATGTAAACAAGTTCTTGATGAACCGTCCCCCTAAATTTCCACTACTTATGATTACTACACTATAATCCCATTGACAATGTATACCCATTAACCCTTATCCTCGAGTGGCACCCGGGCCTTGATAAGTGTTGACTCCTTTGTAAAAAAAAAAAAAAAGAAAAAAGAAAAAAAAAAAGATAAACTAACAGGGGAGATAATTAAATTCTGTTGCTTACGTCATGTGAGGAACGCAATTCAAAATGTCAGACAAATTTTATTTCTCATCTAAACTTTATCGAAAACTGTTTTTCGTTAGCAATTATTTTCCTGCCTTATCGTTTTCCGTGATTTTTTAATATATTACTATTTGCGACATGACAATTACATAAGTACCACTTGTTTTACTTGAAATTCAATATTTTTTCGTTACTTAAATATAGAAGCACTAACTTTCAGTTATTTTGATTGCTTTGCATAAAAGTAATTTCCTGTTGAAAACTTGGTTCGAATGGGCACAGTGGTGTTGAAGGCAAAATTGTACGAGTTGCGTGAAATTCGCATTCACTCAAATGCATTCTTAATTTGGAATTGCTCTGATTTTTAATTGCTGTCTTTATTTCACTAGTTGTTTCAGTATTGATGTATTATTTCACTGGTTGTTTCAGTATTGAGGTATTATTTCACTAGTTGTTTCAGTATTGAGGTATTATTTCACTAGTTGTTTCAGTATTGAGGTATTATTTCACTAGTTGTTTCAGTATTGAGGTATTATTTCACTAGTTGTTTCAGTATTGATGTATTATTTCACTAGTTGTTTCAGTATTGAGGTATTATTTCACTGGTTGTTTCAGTATTGAGGTATATTTCACTAGTTGTTTCAGTATTGAGGTATTATTTCACTAGTTGTTTCAGTATTGAGGTATTATTTCACTGGTTGTTTCAGTATTGAGGAATTATTTCACTAGTTGTTTCAGTATTGAGGTATTATTTCACTGGTTGTTTCAGTATTGAGGTATTATTTCACTAGTTGTTTCAGTATTGAGGTATTATTTCACTAGTTGTTTCAGTATTGAGGTATTATTTCACTAGTTGTTTCAGTATTGAGGTATTATTTCACTAGTTGTTTCAGTATTGAGGTATTATTTCACTGGTTGTTTCAGTATTGAGGTATATTTCACTAGTTGTTTCAGTATTGAGGTATTATTTCACTAGTTGTTACAGTATTGAGGTATTATTTCACTGGTTGTTTCAGTATTGAGGTATATTTCACTAGTTGTTTCAGTATTGAGGTATTATTTCACTAGTTGTTTCAGTATTGAGGTATTATTTCACTAGTTGTTTCAGTATTGAGGTATTATTTCACTAGTTGTTTCAGTATTGAGGTATATATCACTGGTTGTTTCAGTATTGAGGTATTATTTCACTGGTTGTTTCAGTATTGAGGTATTATTTCACTGGTTGTTTCAGTATTGAGGTATTATTTCACTAGTTGTTTCAGTATTGAGGTATTATTTCACTAGTTGTTTCAGTATTGAGGTATTATTTCACTAGTTGTTTCAGTATTGAGGTATTATTTCACTGGTTGTTTCAGTATTGAGGTATTATTTCACTAGTTGTTTCAGTATTGAGGTATTATTTCACTGGTTGTTTCAGTATTGAGGTATTATTTCACTGGTTGTTTCAGTATTGAGGTATTATTTCACTGGTTGTTTCAGTATTGAGGTATTATTTCACTGGTTGTTTCAGTATTGAGGTATTATTTCACTAGTTGTTTCAGTATTGAGGTATTATTTCACTAGTTGTTTCAGTATTGAGGTATTATTTCACTAGTTGTTTCAGTATTGAGGTATTATTTCACTGGTTGTTTCAGTATTGAGGTATTATTTCACTGGTTGTTTCAGTATTGAGGTATTATTTCACTAGTTTCAGTATTGAGGTATTATTTCACTGGTTGTTTCAGTATTGAGATATTATTTCACTAGTTGTTTCAGTATTGAGGTATTATTTCACTAGTTGTTTCAGTATTGAGGTATTATTTCACTGGTTGTTTCAGTATTGAGGTATTATTTCACTAGTTGTTTCTGTATTGAGGTATTATTTCACTAGTTGTTTCAGTATTGAGGTATCATTACACTGGTTGTTTCAGTATTGAGGTATTATTTCACTGGTTGTTTCAGTATTGAGGTATTATTTCACTAGTTGTTTCAGTATTGAGGTATTATTTCATTAGTTGTTTCAGTATTGAGGTATTATTTCACTAGTTGTTTCAGTATTGAGGTATTCCCACGGATAAAAGTTTGGATTAGTTTCACTAATGTCACAAAACAACATATTCTTAAGCATTTATTTATTTATTTATTTATTTATTCATTCATTCATTTATTTATTCATTTATTTATTCATTCATTTATTTATTTATTCATTTATTTATTTATTTATTCATTTATTTATTTATTCATTCATTTATTCATTCATTCATTTATTTATTTATTCATTTATTTATTCATTCATTCATTTATTTATTCATTTATTTATTCATTCATTTATTCATTCATTTATTTATTCATTCATTTATTTATTTATTCATTCATTTATTCATTTATTTACTTATTCATTTATTTATTTATTCATTCATTTATTTATTCATTCATTTATTTATTCATTTATTTATTCATTCATTCATTCATTTATTTATTCATTTATTTATTTATTCATTTATTTATTTATTCATTTATTTATTTATTCATTTATTTATTCATTCATTTATTTATTTATTTATTTATTCATTTATTTATTCATTCATTTATTCATTTATTTATTTATTCATTTATTTATTTATTTATTCATTCATTTATTTATTTATTCATTTATTTATTTATTTATTCATTCATTTATTTATTTATTCATTCATTTATTTATTCATTTATTCATTTATTTATTTATTTATTCATTTATTTATTCATTTATTTATTTATTCATTCATTTATTTATTCATTCATTTATTTATTCATTCATTTATTTATTCATTCATTTATTCATTCATTTATTTATTTATTCATTTATTTATTTATTCATTTATTTATTCATTTATTCATTTATTTATTTATTCATTTATTTATTCATTCATTTATTTATTTATTCATTTATTTATTCATTCATTTATTTATTCATTCATTTATTTATTTATTCATTTATTTATTTATTCATTTATTTATTCTTTCATTTATTTATTTATTCATTCATTTATTCATTTATTTATTCATTTATTTATTTATTCATTTATTTATTCATTCATTCATTTATTTATTCATTCATTTATTCATTCATTTATTCATTCATTTATTTATTCATTCATTTATTTATTCATTTATTTATTCATTCATTCATTTATTCATTCATTTATTTATTTATTCATTTATTTATTTATTCATTTATTTATTTATGTATTCATTCATTCATCTATTTATTTATTCATTCAATTATTTATTTATTCATTTATTTATTTATTTATTCATTTATTTATTTATTCATTCATTTATTTATGTATTTATTCATTTATTTATTTATTCATTTATTTATTCATTCATTTATTTATTCATTCATTTATTTATTCATTCATTTATTTATTCATTCATTTATGTATTCATTTATTTATTTATTCATTTATTTATTTATTCATTTATTTATTTATTCATTTATTTATTTATTCATTTATTTATTTATTCATTTATTTATTTATTTATTCATTCATTTATTCATTTATTTATTCATTCATTTATTCATTTATTTATTCATTCATTTATTCATTCATTTATTTATTCGTTTATTCATTCATTTATTTATTCGTTTATTCATTCATTTATTTATTCATTTATTTATTCATTTATTTGCGCACTGTCATCCTCATTTTCATATTTGTTGTTGTTTCACCACACTACTCCTCTGGCCTTCTTCAGGTGGTTAACCGCAACGGGATAGGAATGTTGAGTCTCCTAACTGTATCCTCAGTAATTACTGCCTTACATATAGTTGTTGTTGTCTTACCATGTATTGGCCAACTAATCTTTTGACTGGTTTTGTTGGATTGAAAACGCTATCTTCAGACAATGCTCACTTGAAACTGTAAAGATTCAACACATCTGTCCACTGTGCCATAGGTCCACTGTGCCATAGGTCCAGAAAAAAAAAAAATTAATCTATAAATATAAAAGTGAAAATGTATGTATGTGTGTTCGCTTTTTCTGTATGTCCGCGAAAGGTTTTTTTTCCGACGCCTTCTTGCCGGGGTCACTCCTTTTTAAAACTTTTTATATCGCGTCTAAATCATAATATGTACGAGTTAACAATGGGGGTTGCCCATCTATTTAATTTGCCCGACTTTCAGAAGTTAAATATTCAACATTTTTCGATCGTCACATGTTTCTTTCACTTTTCAGTATGATTCGAACCGGATGTAAACGTCGCAGTCAACTATCCTGCAGTAAACGAGTTGACCTCATTAAAAACTGCGGATGTTTGACATTCACTTTTTAATCGCTCTTACATTGCTAATGTCGACATAGCGCAGGTGTTCAGGCTCGGCTTATGGGCCTCAAGGCTCCGGGTTCCAGCCTACCTGTCACCTCACCCTATTTTTTTTTATATTTAAACAGGGTTAAGTTTCCTTTTTGTTCTTTACCCCCCCCCCCCCAAATGGCGGGTACCCCCGCTCGTTATATATAATACATTCTTACACGTTTTTTCCATGTCTGCATACATAATTTTTTGCTTTATTTAGATCTTGTAAGGATACAATTAAAGGCTTGATGTAAAAAGACAACGCAAAGATTCTCGACATTCAATTTTTATTTATTTTTTTATTTATAAAACTAGTAGGTGAAAATACAGAATAGTTAAAATGTTCTCTCCCTATGTTAAGAATAGATTTCTAAATATTATTTTAGCACAGTCCATATTCTGCATAGGTATAAATAGTTTAAAAGTTATCAACTTTCTCTGAATAGTTCACACGATGGAGACATAATGTCAAGATAAGAATTTGACTGGTCGTTACATTGTGAGGTGGTGGCAATATGTCTGTTTTCTGATGCGAATAAAAATTGTGGTCTAAAAATAAAATAAAAACGTTAATTTCATACAAAATGATGCTAAAAATAAAATAAAGCTACTGGACGAATACTTAACATAGTTAAATCTTTCTTAAATAAGTGAAGAATCCAGGTTGTCCTCGACGGTCGTACATCTAAACAATATGTGCTTTGTTTGGGGTGAAAATGGAATAAAAATAAAATTTATCTAATTTCATCCGAAATGATGCTTTTAACTACGTCGTCAAAGCGATTTCTTTGAATCTTGTAAGGATACGAATAAAATAAAATTTGTGTCATCAAAGTGATTTCTTGTGGTTCTGCCTCACCAACTCCCATACAGCACCAATGTTCTGTGCTAGTGTTAGAGAGAGCAAGGTGGGCCTGGAACCACCAGGACACAATGATGTCATAATCCCTGTGAAAAAGCTGACCGATATTATATGTTAATCATGGTGTCTGGATCAGCCAGGATCACTGGAAAAATGCGTCATAATGATGTCAATCGCCACAGAAACTCTGATCCATATAAAAGTTGATCAGATAGAGTTCAAAATAGACTTTGTAGCCTCGTAGGAGATGTCCTTTTCTCTTCCTTGCAACCTCTATCTCACAGAAGAGATGTTGCGAGTTTGTCTCTGATGTATCGTTATTTTCATGGAAAGTGTTCGACTGAGCTTCAATCTATGGTCCCCCCTCGCCAAACTTTCACAAGAAACACTCGTCTAGCTGTAAACACTATCAATAATTCCCCCCACTCTTTATCTGTGCCTAAACCTAAACGTAGATTCCATGAACAAAGCTTCTTTCTTAGAACTGCACGCCTGTGGAATTGTCTTCCGTTTTCCTGCTTTCCGGCTGACTACAATATGGTTGTCTTCAAGTCTAGCGTAAATAAGTTCTTGATGAGCCATTCCATATAAGTTATCAAATTTTCATTACTAATGATTACTATATTGTCCAATTTCTACTGTACACTCTTTAACCCTTATCCTTGAGTGACCTCTTGGCCTTGATAATGTGGTGATGCCTATGTAAAAAAAAAAAAAAAAAAAAGAACAAAACCAGCTGTAAACAAATAAAGGTTATGCAAAAAAGAAGGTTATGAGGTCATTTGACAATATAAAAGGACAAGCAACATAGTCAGAGGCACAGAGACAGACAGACAGACAGAGAAGAGAGGTGAGAGAATTCTGCAACCCACCTCCATCCTAATCTCACCGCGTTCTGATCTGTGATTGTCACTTGTATTTTAATGAATGGAAAATGAAAAAAGGCCATATTTCGTAATCGTAAAAAGTGTCATTTAGTATTCATTGAAAACAAAAATAACTTTTCGTTGATATGACCAAAAACTGATGATCACAAACTCATTTATATATGTAACACTAGCACTTACTCTCTAACTCGAATAAAGGCCTGATTTTTCAGTTTCGCAATTTCTCAACGAAGTTAAAAAAAATTTTTTTTTTTTTTTTGATGGTGCGTAGAAACATTCAAACTTTCTCCGAAATTTGACTTAATTTGTTAGTAAAATAACCCCCCCCTCCCCCCTATAAAAGTTTTTCCTTGATTGACTATAGCATCTTGGGGAAAGATATTTTTATCATGTGCTGTGCACAAGGTTGACTATTATATTCTAAAAAGTGGAAGAATATTTTCTAAATATTTTGTGCACTTCTTATTAAGAAAAGAAAACATCTATATTTTAAAAGTTTACAGTTTTTGCTTTTTTTGATACCACATAGGGACGTAGAATCTTTCTCCGAAAATTGGCTTGCATTACATTGTATAATTTGTTGGCAAAATAAGCTTCCATGAAAAACGTTTTTTATTTATTTTTATTTTTTTGATTGACCATATGTTGGGGGAGAAAATTTTTCCAGTATTTTGTGTACTTCTGAAAGAAAAAAGTTATTAAGATATGAAAAAAATTATACATTCTGTTTTTTTTTTTTTTTTTTTATTACCCTGTATATAAGATATGAAATTTTTTTTTTACTAGAACTGTCTGAATCGTTGTTTCTTTGCTGACATGATTTTTTTCTTTTGATCAATTTATCCCCCCTTGACGTTGCAAATTTAGCTTTTTAAAATAAAACAACAAATTGACCATTCATGTATGTGCAATTTACAAACAGCGTCAAAAGCAAGAACTTTTACCTGACCACCCCCTTCAAACAAAACAACATTTTTACATGAAATAATTGATTTTTTTTTCTAATTTTTTGATATTAAGTATCCAAGAGATTGCTTTTTCTAACAATACCAGGTTTGATGCAAATGACCACAGTATTTAGCAGATATACAAACGCACACACAGACGGCTGAGATTTATATTATAGATGATTGCAATGAATTTTATAGTTACTTCTTGTCTAGAACCCCCCCCCCATATTAGAAAAACAGAAAATAAATAAAAATCTGTTCGATGTACGTAACAACTACAAAACAAAAATATCATATTCCAAAAGTCACAGAAACTGATCAGTTAGTTTTAATTTTTAATTAGAAAATCAAATTTTATAAATAACAGATGAGCGGCTGTCTAGTCAGCCATTTTGAAAACAATCTTTTAAAAAAACAAAAAAAAAACAAGGGAGATAACTCAATAATTAAAACTTGTTGGATTTATGTTGTAATACCTATAAATTTCCATTTATTGCTTAAAAATGTATATAAGATATGAAATTTTTTTTTCCCTAGAACTGTCTGAATCGTTGTTTCTTTGCTGACATGATTTTTTTTATTATTTGATCGATTTATCCCCTCTTGATTCCAAATCTACTTCAAAATCAACTTTCATAAAACAAATGCTTTATTTTTCTTATGTTTCAGTTCCGCTTTAACCATGTCAAAATTAATCTATATTCTTGGAGAGACGGATCCACGTATTCGACCGTTGATCTTTACCATTCGTCATTGGGCCAAAGTAAATTTCTTAAGCCATAAACATCCGGGTCCGTGGTTGAGTAACTTCATGTATTCGTTTATGGTCATCTGCTTCTTACAGTTGAGATCGCAACCCATCCTTCCCCCGCTGAAAGATTTACTCACAGGTAGGTATAACAAAGCAAGACGTAGCAATAAAACTATATGAAAATGAATTAAGTGAATGCTTCTGTGATTTTGTAATGTTTAATAAAGTTTTATATATGCATATATATATATATATATATATATATATATATATATATATATATATACTAGCAAAAGTACCTGTCATTGACTGGGTTCAAAAACAGCCTACAGAAAATGGACTCTGATTTATGAAAGTATGATAGGTTATGAAAAGGAAGGGTTGTAAAGAGATAGCTTCGAATTCGCAGGTATCAAAACCAAAGCAAAATATGAAATTAAAAATAAAATATATAAACCCCATAATTAATTATACCATACCTGTTTACACTGAAACACTTATCACAATATTCTGTGGATCTATATAAAAAAAACTTGTTAAACTTTGACATATTTCCATTCTATGGAGGTGTGAACGAACACCCCATAATTTTATTATACCATATTTCTTCAAACTGAAACATAATTATCAAAGTATACTTACACAGATAGATATGAAAAGTCTTTATTAAAGTTTGTGCCTATTTCAATTCTATGGAGGCCAGGTGCGAACGCAGACCCCACAATTTTATTATACCATCCCTATTTAAGTTAAAACATACTTATCAAAGTATTCTTATGTACATCTATATCAAAAAAACTTGTAATCGTTTTTTTTAAATCTTTTATTTCCATACTTTGTGGACCAGGCGCGAATGCAGACCCCCACAATTTTAATGAACGACCGTTCTGCCAGATCAAACATACCCATTCCTGTGTCTCGATACATCTTCTATCATTATATGTATTCAATCTTTTAAAATAGTCAACCATTTAGGAGCCTATTCGTGACCAGACACACACACACACACATTCAGCTTTATATTATATATATATATATATATATATATATATATATATATTGACAATAAGAAATTATTTTGTTTTTCAATGCCTAGAAGCAAAGATTTTCATTTAAGATAAATTCTGCCACTGCCCAACTTTTTTTTTTACTTGGGAGTCACCACTTATCAAGACCCAAAGGCTACTCGAGGATTAGGTTATTGAATGTAAGGTGGCAGTGTAGTAATCATTAATGATGTAAACTGGGTAGAATTTGATTAATTATGGGAACGGCTCAACAAGAACTTGTTTACATTGGATTTGAAGGTTACCGTGTTGTATTCAACCAGGAAGCGGAACAGTATTCCAAAGGCTAGCAGTTCTGGAAAGAAGCTTTGTTCTTGGAATCTGCATTTAGATTTAGGCACAGATAGATCTGGGAAAATCATTTATAGTGGTTGTAGCTAGTCAAGTGTTTTTTTTTTTTGTGAAAGTTTGGCAAGGGGGACCATAGATTGGTGTTCAGTCGAGCACTTGCAATGAAAATAATGATAGAGCAGAAACAGGCTCGCAACGTCTTTTCTGTGGAAAAGAGGTTGCAGAGAAGAAAAAAAGGCATTACCTACTAGGTTTCGAAGCCAGTTTTGCACTCTATCAAAGCAGGATAGGTCACGCCAAGCAGCTCTTTCCAAGATGTGGCAACAGTACTCGATTTTAGGACTTACCTGGCTCTTATACATATAGACGACTGCATCAGCAGTGACAGACTGGAGTAGTAGAGTGATCTAACTATTCAGCAATCGTGCCAACGCATTTGATGTATGTGTTCCATTTCAACTGTTAGAGTGAAAAGAACCCTTGATATCAATTTCAAAAGAGAAATCAACTCCTACTTCCCTATCCATATTTCCAGATTTATGTTGCCTTTGATAAGAGATTTGATATTGTCTGGCTGCCCTTATGCTAAGTCATTTATGGTTTCTTTCTATATCTTGTTAGAGTGCTTGGTTTTCTTTTTGCTGTAAAATCTTAGTTTTTTGTAAATCTATATATCTATAAAAAATAAAAATTGAGAATGTGTGTGGACACTACTCAACCTATAAAGTCAACCAATTTTTGATCTACAGACTTGAAATTTAATATATCGGATATTCAGACATATGGAAAACTTTTTAATCGGTTTTCATCTGGAAAAAAGGGCTGCTAGGGGTTCAAAATTAAAAAAATTGGTACGTGGGAGGTCGTCGGATTTTTAATTTTGCTGTTTCATGAATGTGCATGCATGAATGGTTCACATTACAGATTAATTATATTAAGAATAAGCAGTTTGAAAGCACTAGTTAAAGATTGCGTCATGCTGGACTAATGGTTATCGTACTTGCTGTCTTTAGGTTTTGGTTTCGATCTCAGCTCAAGTATTTTTTTTTTTACAAGAAGTGAACTGTTTAGAAAAAACATAATATTAGCATGCACATGTCTCAGTTTCTGTATGAATTAAAATATAATATTTATGCATATTTAACGACCGGGCATCGCCAGGCAGCTTGCTAGTACTGTTATATTCCTTTGCTTCTTTCAACATACGCAAACTATCGAAGATGCTTTGCCTTTATTAGGACATCAAGTTTTAGGATAGGCAATTTCTTAAGTCCTGGTAAAGTTAATTTTTGCCAGAACAAATTTTTCAGGATAACTTCGGTTGCTCTCCCCCCCCCCCCTCCCCTTCTTACACAGCTATCATTATCCCCTCATCAGAAATATGATGACTCAGGATGTTACGACCAAAACTCATGGTTGATTATTGTTGAACATAGTTTACAAATTGCAGAGAATTATTGTAAATACGACTGAAAACATTTGGATAATTAGACATTCAGTTCTGTTATATGAAATGGCTTTTGGGTATGTGTACCAGTTTTCCTGCTTTCCGGCTGACTACAATATGGTTGTCTTCAAGTCTAATGTAAATAAGTTCTTGATGAGCCGTTCCATATAATTATCAAATTTAACAAAGTTTCATTACTAATGATTATTATATTGTCCAATTTCTACTTTAACCCTTATCCTTGAGTGGCCTCTTTGCCTTGATAATGTGTTGATGCCTATGAAAAAAAAAAAAAAAAGAAAAAGTCCAATGTGAACAAGTTCTAATTAAATCGTCCCCCTAAGTAATCCAAGTTACAAAATTCCCACTGTTTACTATACTAAAATCACAATGACTAATGTATACCTATTAACCCTTATCCTCGAGTGGCCTCTGGGCCTTGATTAGTGGTGACACCCATGTAAAAAAAAAAAAAAAAAAAAAAAGGTGCCGGAAAGTGCCTGTCGGACGAGGCCACCAGACGGCACTTCTGTTATGTGAAATGCTTTTTGGATAATTCGTGCGTCAGTTCTGAGTATTCTTAAAACTGAAGCAACAAAAAAAAAAAAAGAAGTTTTTATTTCATAAAATTTTTGTTTTTTTATTTGCAGAATCCAAATCGAATGTACAGAAAGAAATTTTGACGCACAAAGATGACACAAGCAGCAGCAGTGGTAAGTCGAAGGCTTTTTTATAAAATCTCATTTTGCATATAAATTATCTATAGTAAAAAAAAAACATAACTTCATATTTTGAATCATTCTAACTCTCCAGAAATAATATTATATATACTGTATAAGAATATGATATGTCCTTGAATAAAATAGTTGCCACATCCATAGAAGTGCCGCTTGAAGCACTTTTTCTAACCTTGACAGCATACAAAATGAATTTGCAATCTAAGAGATGATTTCTTCTGACCTCTTTCTTACGGTAAAGATGTTGCTGGTCCATCTCTAATTTTTCTTCTCTATGCTTAACATTAAACTAAAATTCCATGATCAGAGTTTCTTTTCATCTATGGAACATGTTACCATGGAATTGCTTCCCTATGATTTACAACTTGGTTGGTTTCAAATATAATGTCAGAAAATATTTTTTGTAAATTTCATTTTCAATCCTCTCCATAATATTGTCCATCATCCAATTGAAAATCTCGTTAACCTTTATCCTTAATGTACCATAGTTCCCTGGGTTGACCCAAAAACACATGGACACATAATCTAGTGGGTAGGTCTGTTTGCCCAATCCTGCTTCACAGGACCAATTAGTGTAACCAGGATGTCTCCAATCCTTAAATGCAGTGGCTAACCCTAAGTCCCCATGGCTATACTTTTATCTCCGTTTATTAATGGACCCTTCAAAATGTGACCAGACACTTACGTGTTACTGGAACTACTGCCCAACTGCTCAGGTGGCATAAAACACACATGACCCTAAGTCCATGTGGCAATACCTTTAGTACACTGGCTGGCTGTTCGTCATCAGCTTCTGTGGCTTGAGTTCTTCTCGTAGGTATTTTGGTGAATGGCTGGTTGTGATACCGGTGCTGCAAATAACTGGCTTTTCAATCAAAGCAATTCAATAACTTAGAAATCATTTTCTTATAAATGAGAATAATTATTCGTAAGATATTTCAGGATACAATTTGTGAAAAGTAAAGTTTATTCTTTGGATTCTTAACGGTTTCAAGATGCAGGATTTTTTTCCACTTTACTAAAGATTCGTTCAGACATTCTCAGTCAGAGGAGCAAGAGCTTTTCAACTTAACTTTTTCGGGGAGATATCTAGCTTTTTCGGGGAGATATCTAGCTTTTTCGAGGAGATATCTAGCTTTTTCGGGGAGATATCTAGCTTTTTCGGGGAGATATCTAGCTTTTGGGCAAGAGCTCTGTTAAAATGTTTTTGATTGTGTACTCTTCAACGGCAACAAAATCTTTTCTTTTTCAAACATAATTGTTTTTTATGGAACCCTAATTCCGACCATCATCTCTTTGAGATTAACATTTCCTCCTCTATCGTTTTGAGATTACTCTTTCCCTTCCATTGTCTTTTTTTTTGCTTTTCTTTCTTCTTCTGAATCTCTTTTCTTCCTTTCTTTCTCTTAAACCCATTTTTCTCTTTAATTCTTTTTTTCTTTCTCTCTCTCAAACACAATTATTTTTCAAAGAAATCTTGTTACCAACTATGCCACGGGCGGGGGTCATTCCATCCTTCAAATTAATTCTTATCATCTACAAGGTGGTCTGATACTAACATAAAACATGTGGTGTACTGCCGACATCTTCATGGTTTTCAGCTAGACTCCTTGTCGCCAACGTCAACTTTACTTTGCTGAGAAATTACATTTTGTCTACCATATCAGTCATAAAAACATATTCATTTTTATTTATTTATTGCGGACTATTATCCTCATCTTTCTTAGTTGTTGTTTCACGACGTTTCGACCAACTATTCCTCTGGCCTTCGTCAGGTGGTAACCGCGATGAGATAGGAACTCCAAATCTCCTAACTGCATTCTTAGCAATTACTGCCATCCATAGTTGTTGTTGTCTCACCATGTTTTGGCCAAGTAATCCTCTGTCCGGCTTTGGGTAGGATTGAAACCGCTATCTTCAGACAATTCTCACCTGAAACCATAGAGATTCAACGTCTCTATCCACTGCACCACGGGCCCCAAAGACCAAAAAAATCCAACCTTGATCACCCTTTGGTGAAGTGGATAGAGATGTTAAATCTTTACGGTTCCAGGTGAGAATTGTCTGAAGATAGCGGTTTCAATCCTACCCAAAAGCCGTCCAGAAGCTTACTTGGCCAAAACGTGGTAAGACAACAACAACTATGGAAGGCAGTAATTGCTGGGAATGCAGTTAAGAGATTCGAAGTTCCTTTCTCATCACGGTTACCACCTGACGAAGGCCAGAGGAATAGTTGGTCGAAACGTTGTGAAACAACAACTAAGAAAGATGAGGATAATAGTCCGCAATAAATAAAATTAATAAATAATACACATCTCAATAATGAATTCCAATTAAATAATATATATATTCATTCTTTTCTTAACAATTTAATCTATTTCCAAACTCATGTTAAACACCCCACCTAACCCCTAGCCCATAAGCAAGGTGAGTTGGTATTGCCCAGCGCATGCATCAGTCTTACTCATTTGTAGAATAAGATATGATTTTTTTCATCATTATTTTTTATAAACAAAACATTTTATTTTAAGATTTTCAACGCTTCTCCAGTTTTATCCCAAAATTAACAGCTGCTCATAAAAAAAGCGACAAAATTTTATTACGTAATTACTATGGCTGTGACAACAGCATATTCTTTTCACTCTTTTGACTCTCAAGTATACATCCGACACAGTAAGACACAATCAATAACTGAGAACCACATTAGTCTATATAAAAACATATAAGATATCAACGAATATATACTCAAGAGTCAAAACAATGAAAAGAATATGCTGTTGTCACAGCCCTAGTAATTACATATTAGATTTTAAAAAAGACAGTACCCCAAAAATTACACAAATTCATAAGTATTTTTGGTGCTTATTTAAATTGGTACTTATGGCAGCCATTAAAAATATTAAAAAAATGCAAAAAAGTCTGTATGATGTACATACTCGTTACAGAACAAAAATGTCATATTCCAAAAATGATGTAATTTGATTAAGTAGTTTTTTTTTTTATTCAAGGAAATCAAATTTTATAACTAAGCAAGTCAGTGTTTTCATCAGGCATGATGAAATCTGATGAAATAAATAAGGGGAGATTACTCAAATCAAAGTATCAAGGTAAAAAATCAGCCTTATGTTCAATACACTTTAGTAGTAAAATCGCTAAAAATCATTTGATTTTCTAAAAAACAAAAATATTACTAATTAGTAATTTTTGGGATATTTTTGTGGGGCAGATTGCTGAAACAATCTTTCACTTGGTGATACAAGCATCAAAATTGAAATTTGTCAGGTTTGCTTCTGCAGCCATCTTGATAACTGGCAGTCATATTGAATTTTCTGATGGCTAGCATTCTTTTCTTAAAATGTATGTTCTGAACGTCATTTGTGCCAATTTTGGTGCTTGTATCACTAAGTGAAAGATTCTTATGGAATATTGAGATAACCTGCCCCACTAATATGACATTTTTGTTCTGTAACAAGTTATGTACATCATACAAACTGTTCTATATTTTTTTTACTTTTAATTGCCACCATAAGTGCCAATCTGAATAAGCATCAATTTTTTTTTAACAAGAAAAAATATTTTAATGGCGAAATGTTTCTTCTGTCATTTTCTGCTTACATTAACGTCAACATCCAAGGGAGATAATTCCACACACAGTCATCAAAATAATACTGACTAGAAATACTGGATGAATTTCCATAAATTTTAGTATACAGCCCCCCCCCCTTTTTTTTTTACTTAATAGATAAGTACACAAAGTTTTTCTGTCATTATATTTTTTTCAGTATTGGGGTAAAACTGGATATTTTCTTACGTTTTTGAATTTTTGAGACGAGGATTGATTATTCGTATTTTGATTCTTCAAACTATTGTTCTCATTTTGAATTTTATTTTCATAGCAGTCAGTGTAACCAACCTTCTGCAGATGTATTTTGTCAAACTTTGGAATCTTTCTATCGAAATCTGTACGGAATTTTAGGCAACACTAAAAATAGAATTGCTTCGGACTTCAACCTAGTCATGGCTGACGGAACGAGAGTATGCTACCCCCATGGATTAAATAAAGGGTTCCATTTGAAATTCCGTGCAGATTTGCGAGTTCGATAAAAGATGCTTCGAATTCAACAAGATACACCAGAAGGTCGGAAATTACATCACCCAAAATGTTGTGAATATAAAATTTTCCGAAACTAATTTTTATAAATAAATCTTTTTTTTATTTTATTTTCAGGTGATTTACTTGAAGAATTTTTCCATTTTTATTCTGAATTTGATTTTATGTCAACGGCTCTTTCACCGCTTCATGGGACCCGCTTTCAAAAACCTGATTATTCTCCTTTGTACATTGAGAACCCGTTAGACTGTGATTTGAACATTTGCAAGAACGTTAATGACCGTGAATTGATTAAACTATGTGATGCGATAAAAGGTGCTGTGTGGAGGCTGAACACGTCTGGCTCTTCGCTGTTGAGCATCTTCCAGAATGAAGATTCAAAACGCATCTTGAAAAAACGTTTCAATGTAAAAGAATTATTTCACAAAAACAAATAATGGAAGAATATTTTAGTTCAAATAAAAATATAAAATATATGTTTGTCTTGTCTCGTCGAGTGAAAATCAATACATGCACAAAAAATATAGATTTTTTCGATGAGGTACAAGAATAAAAGTCTCTGTCAGGTCGCAACAACTGATAAATAAATTCGCAATTTACAATTGACTCAAACAAGTTATAGTCAGCTAATGTACTTCCTAACTTCTCATGTAGTGTCTGCTACTGGAACACTTTTATTGTTCTTCAGTATTTCCATTTTGAAGTGATTGATTGAAATAAAATATAAAAAATGACATTATTCAAAAATATACAATGAAAATTAAAAAAATTATAAAAAAATAAAAATAACACAATTAGTTTTTAGTTGCACTTTTAATAACAAAATTTTTAAAAATTAGTTTTTATTTTATTTGAAATTTTATAAGAAATATGTTTATGAAATTATAAAAATAAGCTTTTTATTGGAATTTATAAAATATATTTTTATGAAAGTATATAAAAATAAATTTATCGATATCAAAATCACAAATGAAATTTATCGAAATCAAAATAACAAATGAAGTTTATCGAAATCAAAATAACAAATGAAGTTTATCGAAATCAAAATAACAAATGAAGTTTATCGAAATCAAAATAACAAATGAAGTTTATCGAAATCAAAATAACAAATGAAGTTTATCGAAATCAAAATAACAAATGAAGTTTATCGAAATCAAAATAACAAATGAAGTTTATCGAAATCAAAATAACAAATGAAATTTATCGAAAAAAAATCTCTTAATAAACCATCCGTGGTGTGTATGATTACTATTTCCTGTTAATCTCTGTGTTATGTGACCAGTAGTTTGTTTATCGGTTAAATCTTTTTTTTTTTTTTTTACATAGGCATCACCACTTATCAAGGCCCAGAGGCCACTCAAGGATAAGGGTTAAAGAGTGTACAGTAGTCAATTGGACAATATAGTAATTGTTAGCCGACATCACATCAATCCGCATATTAATGTAACAATTATTATATTGTAAAGGTGAATTTAACTTAAGTGGAACGGATCATCAAGAACTTATTTACGTTGGACTTGAAGACAACCATATTGTAGTCAATTAGAAAGCAGGAAAACGGAAGACAGTTCCACAGGCGTGCAGTTCTATTTGTCCATGTTAGTACAGTGAGGGAAGCAGAAAACAGGGAAGGAATTCCAAAGTTTAGCAGTCAGAGGGAAGAAACTATTAGTAAGAAGGGTTTTGGGCATCTAGGGACCTCAACAGTGAAGGGGTGGGATTTTGCTGCTTGTTGAGTTAGACTGGAGTATGTATGCAGGGAGGGCACAAGTGCTGCAAGTTCACCAGAGTACAGTTCCATTAAAGTATTTGTAAAAAAAAAAAGTACTTGAATGCAGCATTGCGGTGATGGGACAGGGATTAGAGCTTGATTGATAGTGCGTAACCTATTAGATTTGAGACTTTCTTTTGGAGCTTGTGTAAAAAGGGAAAGACTAGTGTTAGATGCACGCGTTCAGATGTGGCAACAATACTCCATGCATATGGTTTTCTAAAGATTTAGGATATTCTCAGGTGTGAGTGATTTTCTAACATAGTAAAAGGAAACCACATTCTTCGCAGCAACCTTGGCAATGTCTTCAATGTATTTGTTCCAATTCATGTTACCTGTGAATGCTGTTTTCACAATATTTTGGCATATGTAACTTCTGACTTCCTTCCCATCGTAACCTATTGTTAACTCTTTCTTGTTATTCAGGCCGAGTTTACAGCAACTATGTCCATAGTGCCACGTTACATGTAAACCTGAGCTTTTACTATCTTGATCGTTGTGAGGAGTAACATGGTTTGATGGATTTGCCTTCCAAAAAAAAGAAAACAAGTTGAAAAAAAAATTTTTGCCTTCCAAAAATAAAAAAAAGTTGAAAAAAAAATTTCTGCCTTCCAAAAATAAAAAAAAGTTGAAAAAAAATTTTTGCCTTCCAAAAATAAAAAAAAGTTGAAAAAAAATTTCTGCCTTCCAAAAATAAAAAAAAGTTGAAAAAAAAATTTCTGCCTTCCAAAAATAAAAAAAAGTTGAAAAAAAAATTTCTGCCTTCCAAAAATAAAAAAAAAGTTGAAAAAAAAATTTCTGCCTTCCAAAAATAAAAAAAAAAGTTGAAAAAAAATTTTTGCCTTCCAAAAATAAAAAACAAAGTTGAAAAAAAATTTCTGCCTTCCAAAAATAAAAAACAAAGTTGAAAAAAAAATTTCTGCCTTCCAAAAATAAAAAACAAAGTTGAAAAAAAATTCCTCAAAATTTTTTTTTTTTTTAAATTTTCATGAATGACAAAAGTTTGAGTTCTTCGATCATCCTTCATCACGATTGTTGTGAACCAATAATGGAAAAAAAAAAACACAACTCGGTTTTTAGTGTAAATAAAAATACAACAAATAAAAAAAAAAGTGGTTACATGTCAATCCGACTGCTAAATGTGTGTCATATTGAGAGACATTGTCTCTTGGTCTTTATAATAAGTGGAAGACTTCATTGTTATCTGTAGGGTGGGCACCACAACCCCCCCCCCCCCAATCTTAACTCTGCAAGGGTCTAAGTATCATTTACTTCAGGATTTATCATGATAAGGTCATTGAATTATGTAGATCAGGGGTGCCCATTATGTTGATCACGATTGACTGAACGAGTGTAGAGACATTGTGGGTAGATTGCATGATATTGAAAGAAAAAGTTAATGCTGGCAAACTTCCACAACTTCGCAGCAGAACTGGAGACACAAGATCAGTCGTATTCGCAGCTTAACAGTGCATGCTAAATAAAACAAATTGACCGTTGTCCATTAGAGTCCGACAAACGCTTTAAAGATATTGCTTCACTCGAGCTAATCGCTATATTCGTGTGCTGCCCTTTCGGAAATTGCAATACTGTTTCACCTGAACTTTTCTGGAGTGAGAGATGAGATTCTGATGCTCTAAGCTGACATTTAGCTGCTGGGGAGCTCATGGAAAATTCTAGAACTCACAGAGGACCCCAACATCAGTAAATGTGCTACCTTGTTGACTGCATTATTTGGTTTCACTTATTTACGTGAGTCAGCCATTTCCCACATGAAGATCATTAAGTTCAAATACCACTCCACCATGACTGATGAGCAAGTCTGTAAGTCCGTTTGATGCTGGTTATTAGCAGCTACTGTCCGGACTATGCATCCCTGGCTGATTCCATCTAATGCAAGTCATCAGAGTAACGTAATGACAAAAAAATGTACAGAGCTGAACTGATCTACCACAGAAACTTAAGAAATGCTTCAGACTGCTTTTGGACCATCTTGCATGAATCGAGCATCAGTTTTTGAGTGGCAGAAGAGATTCAAGGAAGGCAGGAAGTCTGTGAGGGGTAGGAGGAGTAAGAAAGTCAGAACACCAGAGTTGATTGGCCAAATAAAGAATTTCGTGGATAAGAACTGTCGTGTGTCTATAGAGACAATAAGTGCACAGTTTGATGTCGGTGTGGAAACTGTACACAATTATTCATGAGGAACTGAAAATGTGGAAAATTTGCGCGGATGCACCAGTTCACAACTCCGTCTTTGTCACAGACTATTTGATCAATTAAAACATTAAGACAGTTCCTCACCCTCCCTATTGTCCAGACTTTGCTCCTTGTGACTTTTGGTTATTTACTAAGTTCAAAGCAAACCTTAGAGGCTATCATTATGATACAAGTAAAGAGATGAAAGAGGCTGTGACGAAAGTCATTGACATGGTCACACGAGAGGATTTCCATGAGGCCTTCTAGAAATTGTTGGAACGGTACAAGTGCATTGCAGCCGAAGGAGATTACTCTGAAGGGGATTAGAGTTTCATGTGCATACTATCAATAAATGTGTCCATACGAAAAACATCTGGAAACTTATTGAAGTCGCCTCGCAGATGGTGTCCATTACTCCATCTTCTTCCTGTGGCATACTGTTGGCATTATCCAACAGCCATTTCCTAATTTGATTAAGATGTTTTTCATGCAAGAACTGGGAAGGGGGTGGGGCTCGGAATATTTAGACCAATTGTTTATAATTAGATTTAAGGTGTACATTTCTTAAATAAGGCAGAACATAAAAATCAGAATCTACCAGACCCTTGTTCACATCATTTTCTTTTCTTTTTTTTTTTACATGGAGTTCACCACTTATCAAGGCCCAATGGCCACTCGGGGATAAGGGTTATTGTGTGTACAGTACTGAATGGGATAGTGTAGCAATAGTATTGGAGAATTGATAAGGTGTCATTACTTATTCTCCTTTATGGCCGCAGGACTTAGCCTATGCAAGCCAGTGATTTATGCAAACTGGAGGAATTCAACGGTCACTACCTACACTATATCCTCCATGTCCGCTGGTAAGAGTTTATATCCAGCAGTACAATTTGAACCTGTTGTAATATCTACTCCCTCCAAAAATCTCTCCTTTAATGGTTTGGTTACACCCTTTGACAACACTCAGGTGATTTAATCCGCGAACTCATTAACCCACCACCACTACGAGGCTGGAAGAAACGTTTCAGTGGTCAACTCAGAATCTGGCTCAGGATGGTGAAGCAGGATGCTAAACTGATTCTGGACTCTCACCTTTTCGAAGTCCGTCGCTAGAATCGCGAATGACTTACACTCAGCCTTGAATGGCCGTGCTTGGTCAGTCAGTGTTCGGGACGTGCTGAACTTGTTGCAAAGAGCCAACCAACCCAGGTTGAATGCCACAATCATAACTGCATCTCCTTATTAATATCATTCATTAGTTTCTTAATGACATCCCAATTCCGTTCTGCAAGTTTATCAATTGTTTTGGTATTTCTATTTCAACGTTCATACACAGAAACTGAATCACTTAAACAGTTTATGCTCTGTTCATTAAGCTTTTACATCAATACTCGGGACTGACTCTGTCAGTCATGAAATCCTCTGGACATCCCTACTGAAAAACATTTCATGCAAGAAAAACAAAGGTACAATTGAAATAAACGTGTGATTCCCATAAAAATATGTTCATTTAAATTTTAACATAATTTTTTTCTGAAGAAAATTAAGTGAAAAAAGATATTTGTTCTATCATTACTTTTATCGCAAGTGCTCGACTGAGCTTCAATTTATGACTCCTCTCGTAAAACATTCGCAACAATTACTTGTCGAGCTACAACAACTGGCAACAATTCCCTCACTCTCTATCTGTGCTTATAACTAAATGAGAATTCCATGAGCAGAGTTTCTTTCATAGAACGGTCCGTCTGTGAAACAAAATACTGTAGGGCTGCTTCCCAGCTGACTAAAACATGATCGTTTTCAAGTCTAATGTAAATAAGTTCTTGTTGAGCATTCTTCTTACATAATTAAGTGCTACACCATTTTCCACCATTACTGATTATATTGTCTCTCCATCTACTGTACACTTATTAATCCATATCCTTGAGTGGCTTCTATGTCTTGATAAGCGATGACACCAATCCAACCCCGAGTAAAAAAAACAAAAAAACAGAAACAAAATTGAAATAAATGTGTAATTTGTGGAAAAGTATGTTAATTTAAATTTTAACATTATTTTTTTTAATGAGCATGAAATGAAAGAAGGCCCTGCTTTTGTCAGTTATCTATCCGGTGTTGCCAGGGAGACTTTTACTTACATTTTTGTTTCATATGAACTTTGAAGAGAACAATAGAAAACGAGATTGATGTTTTTTTAATAACACACACCGATATTTGCCCATTCTGACAAACAAAAAAGATTTTTCATCCATTTTTTTGTTAATAAAGTCATTGACCACAATTATAGAAGGAATAAGAATTATTTTTATTTTATTTATAAAATCTTGATAATTTTTTATAAAAGATTTTGATAAAAAAATTTTTTTTGTTGGTTCATTTTAACAAATACTCAGAACTGACTGTAAGAACTGAAAAAACATTTCACAAAACAGAAACAAAAGTAAAACTGAAAAAATAGACTCCTTATTATGAGATAACCGGCAGAATACCCGACTTCTCAAAAATGCACATTTTTGGGTTGGTGTGCTATGCCGACTCTAACACAAAAGGAGGAAAACTTGACCCAAAATGCCAGAGATGAATATTTATCGGATATGACAGAAACAGCCCAGCATACCTAATCTACTACCCAGAAAACAGAAAAGTGCATAAACACAGACAAGTAAAATTTATCAACAGCACTAGTGAACAACACACTCAAACCTCCCCACCAAATGATGACGATGGGGACTTTCCACGAGAGACGTTTGACAAAAAACCCAAAACAATCTAGTGTTGATGAACCACCCAATGCCATGGGAGAGGATATCCATACACGGAGATACCCTGAGTGGAAACACAAGATACCCAGCTACTTAGAGGACTATGTAACAACAGTTCAAGACGAGAGCAGTCACATACTAATCAACGTCGATTACTGCTACAAAGCCACACATAGTGTACCACGCACCTATAAAGAAGCTACAACCTCCCCAATGGCACACCATTGGATCAAAGCAATGCAGGAGGAAATCAATTTCCTAAAAGAAAATGACGTGTATAAACTAATATCTTTACTTAAAGGTAAAACAACAATCAGTGGCAGATGGGTATACAAAATTAAAGAAACCCTGACGGAACTCCAAAATACAAAGCAAGATTTGTCGCAAGGGGCTATGTAGATTATACAGAGACACTGTATAGGAGTAGATTATACACTGACAGCCGACATCACATCAATCTGCAAATGACTACCCAATACAATCTCATCGTACATCAAATATACGTAAAAACAGCATATCTTCATGCCCCTATCGACCATGAAATTTACACAGAGCAACCAGAAGGATTTGAAGTAAAATGGAAAACAGGCGAGAAACCAGTCTGTATGTTAAACAAATCCTATACGGCCTAAAACAATTGGGCAGAAACTGGAACCAAACCCTACATAATCGGCTCACCAAAAATGGCTTCACTCAGAACAAAGTGGATCCTTACGTCTACATATGGCACAGCAGTAAAGAACGAGTCATTGTCATCTCATGGGTCGATGATTTAATTATTGCGGCTGATAATAATGATTCACTAAACACTACCAAGCAGATGCTGATATCTGAATTTGAGATAAAACACCTCGGAAAACTCTGGCATTTCCTAGGAATAGATTCCAACATAACCGAAAAATATACATTAATGGGCTAGGAACGGTATGCAGCAAAAATACTGGAATGGTTCGACATGCCCGACTGTAAGCCCAGGACAACACCATGTGAGCAGAAGTTAGATTTAACCGACAATAACTCCAACGACACAATCAACCCCAGAAAATACCATGAAGTCGTCGGGAGCTTAATTTTATTTAATGATCTGTACACGATCAGATATAAGTTATATTGTTGGAAAATTATCCCAGTATTTATCCAAGCTGTACGAACAGCACTGGACCACAGCCAAGCATGTACTGAGATACATAAAGGGTACTGTGCGATATCAATTATGCTATTCAAAAACAAACGACCAACTCCAGCTAATTGCGTACAGCGACGCCGACTGGGCGTCAGATCAATGCGACAGACGCAGTACGTCTGGGTACTGCTTCAGTTTGACAAAAAACAGCCCACCCATTTCATGGAAATCAAAAAGGCAACCTACGGTAGCATTATCCACATGCGAAGCCGAGTATGTAGCATTAGCGAAGACCACTCAAGAAGGTATGTACCGCCTACAACTACTCACAGAAATGGACCTATGCAAAAATTACGAACCGATTAAGATATTCGAAGATAACCAGAGTGCAATAGCCCTTTCCAGAGACCCTGTGCACCGACAGAGATGCAAGCATATAGATATAAAATACCGCTTCATCAGGGACGCCCTAAACAACAGCGACATAAAATTATCTATTGTCCTACAAATGACATGCTAGCGGACATTTGACGAAACTCCCAACCCGAGCAAAGTTAGATAAATTCAAAGAACTTCTTTTTGGAGTTTAAATACAATGCTCTTATATAATGTACACAATAACATTCTAAGAGCAAGCGGGGGTGGGGTGGGGTGTTGGAACTCTTCTTGTGATTGTCTCCCTTTATTGTAAAAATCCCACAATCCCTTTTTTGCCCCATAATAAAAATTTTCTTCTCTCATGTGTTTATATTTCCTCCTTTGAATCTTAATCCATTTCCTATCTCAATTCTACCTAAAATGCACGACTCAACACTATATATTTTTTTTTTTTACACAGTGATCACCACTTATCAAGGCCCGGAAGCCACTCAGGGATAAGATATGAATGATACTATATGTTGGGTACCATATAACAATCAACAGAGAATTGACTCTATAAAAAATACAAAAGCTGCATAAATTAAAACATTTAAGCATATTTTACAACCTGGCAATGCCGAGGTGGCTTGCTAGTACTTACTATTAGTAACTGTTAGTATTAGTAATATTTACTATTACTAATATGTAATGTTAGTAATAGTTAATAAAATCTAGCATGAAATAATAATGCGTTTTACGTGTCGCGTATCCTGAGTTTCCAAATTCCTCCTAAATGGCATTTGTTGACTAGGCTTTACAAGGCAATGATTCGTCCCCACTTGGAATGCAGGTCCCTCGTGTTCACCGGAATTGGCAAGATGTTCTTTGATTCTTTTGAACATCTACAACGTTGTGCCATCTATAATATAAGTCTCACCTATCTGTTTAAATGTATGTATGTTTGTATGTATACCTTAAACTTTCGACAGATGCAACGGATTATCACGAGATTAGTATCGTTTTGAAGCTCAACCCTTCAGATGACAAATATCGAAAAATTGCTTAAAACCATTAATTCCTTCACTTTCAACGGGGCAATTTACTACAGAGAGGGGTCACTTTTTTCGCTGATATTTTCGAAAGTCATCCCCTCTTTTTGATTGACTAGCCTTAATTTAAACCTTCGCCACTTCTCTCATCAAGAACTCATTTATTTCAAAGTTCTGTCCAATTCTCTCTCCTCTGATCTTGAGCACGTAGTACAATGGGGAAAGGAGTGGCTGGTTACTTTTAATGCATCTAAAACCAAGCTTCTCTCTTTACATCATCAACATTCTGATCCACATCTGGCATCAATTGAAATGAATGGCTCTCGTCTTCAGGAGGCCTCAAGTTTTGACAAGCTTCTGGGCTTGACCATTACTCCTGATCTTAAATGGAACACGTACATCAAATCTGTTGCCAAGGCCGCTGGAAAAATGGTGGGATCTTTCTATCGATCCGGTAGATATCTCACTGCTGATGCTATTCTCTATCTATATAAGAGCCAGGTACGTCCAAGGATGGAATACTGTTGCCACATCTGGGCAGGAGCTGCTAGAAAGGACTTGGCCTGCCTTGATAGAGTTCAAAATAGATTTCGTAGCCTCGTAGGAGATGTCCTTTTCTCTTCCTTGCAACCTCTATCTCACAGAAGAGATGTTGCGAGTTTGTCTCTGATGTATCGTTATTTTCATGGAAAGTGTTTGACTGAGCTTCAATCTATGGTCCTCCCTCGCCAAACTTTCACAAGAAACACTCGTCTAGCTGTAAACACTATCAATAATTCCCCCCATTCTTTATCTGTGCCTAAACCTAAACGTAGATTCCATGAACAAAGCTTCTTTCTTAGAACTGCACGCCTGTGGAATTGTCTTCCGTTTTCCTGCTTTCCGGCTGACTACAATATGGTTGTCTTCAAGTCTAAAGTAAATAAGTTCTTGATGAGCCATTCCATATAAGTTATCAAATTTTCCAAATTTTCATTACTAATGATTACTATATTGTCCAATT
Organism: Euprymna scolopes; assembly: GCF_053919585.1. Classification (NCBI taxonomy): domain Eukaryota; kingdom Metazoa; phylum Mollusca; class Cephalopoda; order Sepiida; family Sepiolidae; genus Euprymna; species Euprymna scolopes. The sequence continues at coordinate 27,441,806 of NC_136516.1, read as the reverse complement.
TCTAATGTACAATCTTTAACCCTTATCCTTGAGTGGCCTCTTGGCCTTGATAATGTGGTGATGCCTATGTAAAAAAAAAAAAAAAAAAAAAAAAACTTCCAGTTTGGCGATAGGCGCTACAGCAAAGACGTCACATTCTTTTTTTCCTCCTTCTCAGTACGGGTTCGAGCCTGCCTGCCTACTACCACTTTTTTTTTTCTTTTGCTCAACATACACATCAAAACACCCGGGCAACGCCAAGCACCCAGACTAGTCAGATATATAGTACATATTCCTTGCCGCGACCCAGTTCCTTCTGGAGTATATGATCTGCTTGGATCTGCTGTCTGCTGGCTGGAATGTGACAGTTGCATCTATTGCCTACAAATTATTTCATGATTCTTGTCCCATCGCACTCTCCCAGGCTTTGCCTTCATCTTTTGAGAAAGGGTCAGTTTATAGCTGATTGCCTAAGACTGCCCAGATATTTTTTGCAAGTAAGAGTGCTCTCCCTTTGGGATGCTGGCTCTTCAATCCCACTTTTTGACATTAGTGCCAAATAATCCTGCCATGGGAGGAAGATAAATAAAGCTAATGATCCTGTACAATTCTAGGTGGTCCAACCTCCCAGGCCATTGGTTCCCATGTTTCAAGGGGAGAGGAATAAGTTTATTTCTTGAAACATCCTAGCCAAGGACTGCCGACGGGGCTGCCTAGGCAATTTTTAATAGGCCAGAGTGATCCTCCTTTATGGATGCTAAGTTGACTCGCCCCACCTTCTGACCTTGTGTCACATATTCTTGCAGTGGGATGAAGTAATTAAAGTCAAAAGTAATATTAATAATAATTAGTATTACTAATACTCAGTGTTAATAATTTATCTATCTATATATAAAAGTGGAACATGTATGAAAAGTATACATGTGGAACAGTCTCTACCAAACTACTCTATTAATTTTTGGTCTACAGACTCGAAACTTACGAGGGGCGTGCAATAAGTAATGCCCCTGACCCACTTCCAGTTGTTTGATCTAGCTGAAATTTTGCATGTGCAATGATTTATATCTCTACGGGTTATGTGGCAAATTATAGCTCTGAAATAATTGTGGTTTTTGTTTTACAGGTGTTTGAACTGAGTCAGGTGTGAAATGGAGCCTGCTGAATGTCGAGCAGTGATTCGGTTTTTGTATTTGAAAGGACACACACCACAGGAAACTTTTGATGAAATGAAAGAAACTTATAGTGATAATGCCCCATCATAAGATCTTGTAAAACGCTGGCATCGTGAAGTCAAACATGGCCGGAAGTCTGTGGAAACAGCTCTCAGACCTGGTCGCCCCCCCCTTCTGCCATTGATGAGACATCTGTCCGTCAAGTTGAGGCTGTCATTTTGGAAGATCGGCGCATTACTATTCGCCAAATAGCCCAAGACTTCAAGATTAGTACAGGGTCTGTGGAAACTATCATTCATGACCATTTGCATATGCATAAGGTGTCTGCCAGATGGATTCCCAGGTTGCTCACACCATTCCAGAAGCAAGAACGCGTTGAGTGCTCGAGGATGAATTTGGAAATTTGCCAAGAAGATGAGTCAAAGTTTTTCAAAAGATTGATTACAGAGGATGAAACCTGGGTCCATCACTATGATCCAGAGACCAAAGCCCAGTCAATGCAGTGGAAGCACTTGGACTCACCACCTCCAAAGAAGGCAAGGGTGCAGCTCTCCGCTGGCAAGGTCATGCTCACAGTCTTCTGGGATCAGGACGGAGTAGTGATGACAGATTTCCTGGCAAATGGTACCACAATTACAGGAGCCTATTATGCTTCACTTTTGAGGAAATTAAGAGAAGCTATCAAAATCAAGAGGCGGGGCAAGATCAGCAAAGATACCCTCCTCTGCAGGACAACACTCCGGTCCACAACTCGCATGTCGCCAGATCAGAAGCACGGGCGTATGGTTATGAAATCCTTCCCCATCTTCCCTACTCTCCTGACCTTGCACCCTCTGACTTTCACCTCTTCCCAGCCATGAAGTTGTTTTTGAAAGGAAAGCGTTTCCCAGATGATGCAGCCTTGATTTCTGAAGTCACGTCGTGGTTGGAGGACCAACCTGGGGTGTTCTACAAAAGCAGTCTCCAGAGCTGCATCGAGCGATGGGAGAAATGCATAATTCTGGGTGTGTTCCTATGTAGAGAAAGACTAATAACTGTGCCAAGTTTTGTTGCTCTACTGCTATGGGAAGTGGGTCAGGGCCATTACTTATTGCACGCCCCTCGTAATATACAGGAGATTCGGGCCTGTGGAACAAATTTGATTTGTTTTTTAGTCGGTAAAAATAGCCACTAAAGAGTCAACATTGAAAAATTGGAACTTGGTAGTGTTCCTCTACACCTGCTCAAATATGCATTTATACGTTAAAGTTGGTTAATTTTTAAAGTTGTGATATCCAGCTATCGTTAGCTCAGATGGTAACAAATAACACAGGAGTGCTAAATGTTTTGGTTTCGATTCTAGATGATGGCACCCAAGTCATTCAGGCCATGCTGCTGAAGTCACAGCTACGCTGGGTTGGGCATGTCTCCAGAATGGAGGATCATCGCCTGCCCAAGATAGTCCTATATGGCAAACTCACTATTGACCGTCGTGACAGAGGGGCACTGAAAAAAAGATATAAAGACTCTCTGAAGAAGTACCTCGGTGACTGCCACATTGACCACCTCCAGTGGTCTGCTTTCACTGCTGACTGTGCTACCTGGCAGCGTACTATCCACCAGGCTGTCGCCTCCTTTGAGATCTCCCACACAGAGAATCTGCAGGAGAAATATTTAGGAAACCTCAGCAGCCACACCTGATGCGACTTCAGTGTGGCCAAACCTGCTTGTCCCGCATCGGGCTCGTCAGCCACAAGCGTGCCTACAGTCGACGTGGACAACCTCCTTCATAGAATCTTCATTTGCGAAGTACAGCCAAGAAAAAAAAACAAAAAAAAAACATATATATATATATATATATATATATATATATGTGCTAGCAAGGGTATTTGCATTTTGTGCGAGATTTTGCTGTATGCTTGAGTACCCGCTTTGCGGGCACTCTTGCAGTAAGTGGATGTTGTAAGAACCGTACCAAATATGACCTTAACCTTTGATGTTGAAAAATAGTGTGTGCCATCCCTAGTTCGGAGACCATCATCATGCCAGATTTAGTCATGATAGGTGCAGTGGTGCGGACTATAGGACAGTATATATGTATAGACTCTGACCTTAACCTTTGACCTTAACCTTGAAACATGGTGTGTACCATCCCTAGGTAGGAGACCATCATCATGGCAGGTTTGGTCATGATCGGTCCAGTGGTTTGTACTATAGGAGAGTTGTACACAGACACACACACACACATACACACAAATGCTACTATATATATATATATATATATATATATATATTCTGAAGTATATAGTAAGTCATAAAATCTATATGGCGATTAAGCTACACTGAATATTCCGCGTTTCATCCACTCTAGGACTCTTCAGGCTTATGAGCTTATGAGTCCTAGAGTGGACGAAACGCAGAATATTCAGTGTAGCTTAATCGCCATATATATTTTATAACTTACTAACTAGCTCTACCTACGTATTGAGCACTTTTGAAGTAAATACGTAAAGTTTATGCATAAATTTATACTTTCGTATATTAATTTATGTGAGTAAATGAAGTAGTTATATATATATATATATTTTAAATATAATGGGCGGAAGTCTCTCGAGAGCTTTTTCAGCTATCATCTCATCAGGAAAATATCGATGGCGTACTACGCTATCGATTTTCTCCTGATGAGATGATAGCTGAAAGAGCTCTCGAGAGACTTCCGCCCATTATATTTAAAACTTTATTTAAATTCTGTACCTCTAAACATTTATTTAAATATATATATATATATATATATATATATATATATATATATATATACTTGAAATCACTATTATATATTAGGTACAATATAATAATCAGTAGGGAATTGGCTCTATAATAACAATAAATACAAAATCGTCATAAATTAAGATATTATATTTAAGCATATTTTACAACCGGGCAATGCCGGGTAGCGTTCTAGTATTTAATATTACTAATATTTAATGTTAGTAATAATAATTAGTAGTAGTAGTAGTAGTAATAATAATAATAATAATCATCTTACTAATATTTAGTATTATATAGTATTAATTACTTTGTATTAGTAATATTTAGTATTAATAATATTTAGTAATAGTTAGTATTAGTAATAATATTAGTAGCCTCACTAATACTGTTTGTTATACTTAGTGTTAGTAATATTACTTATTACTAAAATTATTATGAATAAATAAGTTCACGTGGTTTTCAAATTAGATTAGTTAAACGTTAGATTACAAAAATGTACTTTCTATTTTAAGAATGTAAAATTCCAAGAAAGGAAAATTTCCTCGAAAAACAAAATGAAACTAAAAAAAAAAAAAAAAAAAATTTTGTTTGTTTTTCCTTTTTGCGATGACGTCACATCCAAACATAGCGAAAAAAAAAAAGGCGCAGCGGATTTTTAAGAGAAGGCGAAAATTAACACCAATAAAAACTGATTTTCTTCTCGTCACCTGAAAAACATCAATTTTTCTTTAGTTCAAGGTAAGTAAACGTGAAGTTAAACGAAAGTAAAATTTAACTCGGGTTTCGTTTAATTCGCAGAAAAAGCCATTTTAAATCCGTTTCTGTTTTGTAACCAAACTGAAAACACGAGAGGACGACGCTGTTGTCAACACAAAATGGTCAGCAAATGGGGGATCAATTTCTAATGTAAAGTTTTATACAAATTGATCACCCATTTTATGGCCAATATTTTAATTCACTGTTTTGAATTTATCACGTAAATATTAAAAATATCTTTTCTTTAACTTTTCATTTATTTTAAATTATTTTATTGTTTCAGATTAAATTGTTTTGTTTGGTTTTAATTTTGGATTTGCTGTGTATTAGCAACATTGTTTTTGTTTTTTTGAAAACAGGTGTAAAAAAAAAACTTAAAAACAAAAGCTATGTTTATTTTATTTGTTTTTTTTTTTTTACAAAAATAAAAACAAAAAAATACAATAAACTTGCTTTTATGTCAATAAAATACGACATATGTCGATTTTTTTTTTTTCAAAATTTTATTTTGTTGGTGCTAGTATAGATCTGCCCCCATGGCTGTTGGATAAAATCCAAAACTACGACAACATCCAAAAAGCGACCACACAAAATGAGACTTGGGTTGATGAAACAGAAAACGAAAAATAATTATTGATTTATTTACATTGTCGCATTTTATTTATTTGTTTAGTTACACGTTTGCATCGTAGGCCACATATAATATGGATTGAGTTTAGCCTAATTACATAAAAATAAAATGTAGAATGTATGTACTCGTCACGGGACGAAGATGCCACATTCCAAAAATCACGTAAATTGATCCAGTAGTTTTATTTTTAACTCGAAAAAGAAAATTTTATGAGTAAGCAAAAAGGGACTGTCTCGCGTCGCCATCTTCAAAAAAAATCAAGGGGAGATAAGTCCACGATAATTCAAATTTGCGATATCAACCTTGTAATATTAACGATTTTACATCGATCGCTTTAAATCGTTTGAAAAATGAATTTCTTTCGAAAAATACTTGATCATTACGTGATTTTTAGAACATGACATTTTCGTTTCGTGACGAGTACGGACATCATAAAGATTTTTCTGTATTATTTTTTAAAATTTTATTTTAAATTACATTTTGATTCTAAGTAAGACCCCAAAATAATGTGGTTATCTTGAACATTTCAGCTTTAAGATAGCTGCCATCAAAGCTTGATTCTTGCCAAATTGGGTAATTTTAATTAGATCCAATTAATAATTAACCAGACAACACCGAAATGATATAATCAACAACTTGAACATTGTTGTTTACTTTCTTTTTATTTATTTAGTTATTGTAAATTGTAAACAATAAAATTAAACAATTCCAAAAAAGGAGCATTTATTAGAATAACCAACAAAACAAGAGTAAAAAAAAATAATAAATAAATAAATATGCAACAAATGAATGTTACCAAAGGCAAGATAAGTTAGGACTCTTTTCTCCACTCAGTCAGATAAGTTGTTTTTAACTTATTTTAAAGCGTTTATTTTTATTTATTTGCTCGACAAACAAAAAAGTAGTGTTAAATTTGTTGAATTAGAAAAAAAAAAAAACCCAAAAAACTGAGCATCCCGGTAGAAATACATCAAATGTCACCAATTGTACTCAAATATAATGTGCTATCAGTATTTTGTTTAATTTTCAATTTTTGAGCGATTATGGAGACTCGATATAGCGATAATCAAATCGCCATTTTTAGGTCTGGAACTATCAACTAAGCTCCAACCTCTGTCCCATCGCCGAAACGTGGTATCCGTGTCGTGTGCCTATTTTACAAGTATTTCAATGGCAAGTGTGCTTTGACGAACTCCGACTCCATCGACGACAGTACCCTCAACATGCAGCAAAGTCCCATTCCTACAGCCCTATGCCGTAAAGCCTTCTACTCAAATAGGGTTTTCCCTCGAACTGCTGCTGCACTTTGGAATTCCCTCCCGGGCTCCTGCTTCCCTGACTGTACTGAAATGCAGAAATTCAAATATAATGTGAACCTGAACCGACATCTCTCTGTCCAATTCCATAAATATTATCCCACCCTGCAGATCTGGTTCCAAATAGTAGCCCGTGGCCCTGTGCCTTGTTTGGGGTGAATTGACAAAAAAAAAAAGAAAAATAAAATAAATAAATAAATAAATAAAGCACAACAGATCTGACACTTTTTTTCGTGTTATTTTATTCGTGTTCTGGGCACTTCTGCTTTACGCGGACGGCGCCATTGTTAGGGGGCGATAACTCTAATTTCTTCGTAGTCACGGCAAATAAATAACAAACAGAAACAAGTTTTTTTTTTCTTCTGAACAATAAAAAATTAAAAAAAAAAACAAGTCTGCGTAAGAAAATATAATTTTGATAAATTTTTGAATTAAAGCAACATGTGATTTTTTTCTCCCCAAATATTTTTTGAATTAAAGTAAAATTGTCACTGTAACAAAATAGAGTTTTAATCTTTTTGTGGTACCTGTTGAAGGATCGACAAAATTATATATATATATATATTATAGTTTTAATTTTTAAATTAATAAACAATTTGAATGGAATCAAATGAATGAACGTTGGTCGACTTATTGTTATTTTTTAATCAGGTTGAAAAGAACCACCTGGCGACAGTTTGGTGAAACGGAAACACACAAAAAAAAAAAAAAAATGACGCCGTCCGAGTAATGCAGAAGCGCCGTGTTCTGTTTCAGGAACCCGAGTTTCATTTTGTGTGGTCGTCCTAATTGAGCCAGTCATGGGGGTTCGGTATAAGCATGAAGGAAATAATTTAAGAAATTAAATTCACCAGAATGCATTTCTGTTTATTAATAAACAAGTAAGCTATTTTAATTTCCATAGAACTAACAATTCAGTTTATAATATAATAACCAATGACACCGGTGTAAAATTGACTTTTAACGGTCCCTAAAGATTTATTGTAAAATTTATGATTTTGATGAAAAATGTCGATTGTGAGGCAAAATATAAAAGTTAAAAAAAAAATGTAAGAAAATATTGATATTTTGGAAGTTTTAATTGCCAACTCGGACTTATTGTTTCAGTTAATGGACTTATTTTATTTCTTTTTTAAAAAAAGTAAAAACACTAAAACCAAGTCGGGTGTAACGCCAGTGCAGTCTAACAACCACAAGCAAATTGTTTTCATTTTAGGAAAGTTCCGTCCGCATAAGTCATTCTCCCCCAGGTTATAATGGCTTGTAAGAAATTTCTTTCTCAAACATCTCAATTTCCTCCCTGCAGAAGCAAATGAATTTCACAAACAAAAGCCATACAGCAATGAAATTCTTCTGGTGTTGTCCCTTTGCAAAACGGTGGCCCGATTTGCTTCCATACGCATGGAGCCTTTAGTTTGAATTCCTATTGTTGGAATGTTGGTTCGTTGTTCCTTTGGAAGGATCCATGAATGCTTCATGATAAACTTGGCGGGAATGATGGCATATGTGAGCCCCTTGGAACTCGAAATGAGATAAGATCCAATATTTGGTAAAGAAACATGCAGAACAGTTCTTGAATGTCATCCTCAATTAGGATAAATACAGCAATATAATTTGTCTCTGCTTGTAGAGTTGTGGCCTTCGTTCACCAACGGTTTGGTGTCCATGAAGGAATTGTCTTGGCTCCTTCGAGAGAGAACCACTGAGTTGACGAGTCTATCCCGATGCCGAGTTTCTGTTAGACTGAAAAATAAAAGCATTATACAAAGAGGGCGCCAAGCAATTTATTTGACTAATTCAAAATTAACCAATCATGGACTGGTTACTAGAACTGTGGCCGACCTAAACAAGAAAGATGGCGGTTGTATATAGAATTTCTCACAGGCTTTCTAAATTTGCTTGGGAATGTTAAACAGCAGAAGTGCCCAATAAAGTCCAAGATGACGATACAAAAACATTGGTTATCCAGAGAACTTCAGTGCTTACGCAGTCAATTCTGCGTATTGACAGATAATTCTGTCAGTTCTGGGAATGGTCGAAGCAGTTTACGATTTGAAAACCGTAAAGAAAATGTTAAGAAAAAAAAAGAGGCAGACGAAACTAATAATGTCAGTAGGGTAGGTTCAAAAATATAGCTTTTAAAAAAAAAAAAAAAGTTGCAACTTCCTCAGAAAAAAAAGAAAATAATTTTCAAATCGTAAATTATTTCGGTCATTTCCGGAACTGATTCTTCATCTGTAATTGGAACTGACACCATATTGAGTTAAACCCTTTGAAATATCTATTCATTGCAAGTACCCCAACAAAACAAAATGGGACCGTTAAAAGTCATTTTCACCTTAATTAACTTTGAACATTTTATTTAAAAAAAAAAACAAAATAAAGTAAAAATACTCCCGGGCAACACCGGTTCGATATAACTAGTTAAATTAATAATTTAAGAAATAACCCATTCTTAACTTTTTCATTTTTCCTTTTTAAATCCTTTAAAAAGCGTAAAAAGTTGTAAAAACAACAACAAAAAAAAATCATAGCTTCGTGCTGAGATCAAAATGTAGTATCTGTTTCTGTATCGGTCGGAGGAGTGGAAGTTCTTCAAGACTGAGGCACTTTTTACTTTTTATCCTAATCCAGATTGCCCATAACCTCCCTTTTGGTGGAACTGTAATCCCCCCCCCTCGCATGAAACAACCGACCTTGCATCTGTCTTTGTCGTCGTGGAGAGGCAACTAAATAAGGACTATAAAAATATCATAGTTTCTATAGAATTGAGTTCTAATGAGCGAAATATGCGAGGTATTCAAACGGCAACTATACTACAATTGATCTGCCCTCCCACTCCTCCCCTTATCGACCTCGTGTAGTTGTGACACCTGACTTGCGTGTGATCGTTGCTAAATATACACTAACATATTGATTAGGACAACAATAAAGTATTCTTACTTAATGAAATGCTAGCAAGGCAACCCGGTGTTGCTAGGGATTGGATGACAAGCTTTGTCGTTTTTCAGCCGGCCTATCACACCATTATTACCCTTGGAATTCTCGTTTTTTGTTTTTTGTTTTTTTTTTTACATTTTATAAATTAGAATTTTGGAGTAAGGCTCAATAATCTAATCGACATGGATTTGATGGGTAGGGTGTTAAGAAAATTTTTATAAAATTAAATTCTTAACCCTAATCTCGAGAGATACCCAGTGTTTGCTTGAGAATTGCTGAGGATAACTGTTGAACTCTTGTTCCCAGACCATATTAACATTTCTATTCTTATTTTATCTTATCCATCTATATATCTATAAAAGCGGCAATGTGTGTATGAGGACACTTCTCAACCTATATACTCCACAAGCTTTTGATCTACAGACTTGAAATTTGGTCGACCTATTGAAAACTTTCTAATAGGTTTTCATCCAGAAAATAACTGGCTGCTAAGGGGTAAAATTTGAAAAATTGCTACCCGGGTCTCATTAGATTTTTATCTGTTCGTTAACTATCTTGTGACTGCGCATGCATGAATCGTTTACATCATGTTAAGAATAAGTAGGTTTGAAAACATTTTGTAAAGATAGTGTCAAGCTGGCCTAATGGTTATCGTACTTGATTCACTGTCTTTTGGTTTCAATTTCATCTCGAGTGATTTTTTTTTTTTTTACTTACAAGAAGTGAACCATTTAGAAAAAAACGTAATACTCGAATGACCATGTTTCAATTTCCTTTTTCTTTTTTTTTTCATGTTTTTTTTTAAGGAATTTAACTTTGATTATTTCCAGGCAATGTCGGGTACATCGTCTAGTGTATATATATATATATATATATATAACAAAAAGTTTATATTCCAAATTCCAAGATGTTGTTCATCTTACCGTTTATTTCTTTCAGCATGTTATCTATAAGAGTGAGAATGTGGGTGTGTGTGTATGAGAACATTTCTCAACCTATATACTCAACCAACTTGTTATTTACAGACTTGGAATTTGGTATATAGGATAGACATGTTGAAAACTTTAATCGGTTTTCATCCAGAAAAACTGGCTGCTAAGGGGTAAAAATTGAAAAATGGTATGTGGGAGTCATCAGATTTTTATCTGTTTGCTAACTATCTCATGACTGCATGCATGAATCGTTCACAGCATATAAGTAGGTTTGAAAATATTTTGTAAAGATTGGGTCAAGATGGCCTTATGGTTATTGTACTTGATTCACTGTCTTTAGGTTTCAGTTTCAAGTGGATCTTCAGTCAAATAGAAAAAACTTTTTTATGCAAAACCAAGCGTTTTTTTTTCTATTTAACTGAAGATCAACTTTACTATTTTGGAAGTCATTTCACCAATTGCGAAAGCAATTTTATATTCACTTAAGCTGTATTGAACTTCTTTTCCAACCGGATTACGTCATGTTCTGAAATTACTTCTCCACTTGCATTACTACTTTGTTTTCTTCTACAACTCACTTGCACATTCCACTGGCTTTTGAATTCTGACTATTTTTTTAAAGAAATTTCTTTCTCTTTTCGGATTTACCTTAAGTTTATTTAACTGAAAACAAGGGAGATAAGTCAGTTTGTCATATGGAATTGGCTCCAAAAAAAAAATGATAAAATTGCATTTTTCAATATTTTTTTTGTTTTTTGTAATTGTTTTTTTACTTAATCATTTTTTTAGAATTTTTACTAATTTCAATACGACAATTCTGTAAAAATGTTTTTCTTGAAATCAATTTTCTTAATATTCACTTATATATATAATATATTATATATATATAATGCAGAAGCACTAACATTTTCAACAGAATATTAAGAGGAAAAAAATGAATAACTTTTTTATTATGATAAAAATTGGCAAACTCTAATAACAGATTAGATTCTTCCAATTAAAACCTGTAACAAAAAATAAAGAAAATAGAAGGAACACCAATGCTTATCCGTTTCTAATTTATCTGGTTCATATAAATTATGCAAACTACCATTCTTCTCAGCACCTTTCTTGTCTTTAGAGATATTTTCGCCATCTTCAAGGTTTAAAAGCCTGTAAAACAAAAGTATACATTACCAAAATATACATACAAAAAAAAAACTTCCTTTAAGCAGTTTATTTAAGTTAAGGAGTCTTTATGCATGCTGAAATGTTATTCCCGGTTTGTTTTTGTTCTTTTCCGTATTTCCTCCATGTTTTTTGCACATGTTTTTAACTCACATTTTTTTTTTTTTTTCAATTTATAACTTATCATAAATTGCGTTTTCATTTTATTGCCTTTACCAGCAAATTCTAGCTCTGCTACAAATATAATTTGCTAATTTTCTTTCTGTCCTCTGATGAGAAGAATAGCAAGAATAGCATTCTTTGAAACTCTGCCGAATAAGGTTTTTGAAAATTTGTTTTTGGAGTATTCAGTCGAACAATAGATTTAATTGTAAATTTTAATTTCTTCTCTTTTCTCTTATATATAAATAAAAAAAAATTTTTTTTTTAATTATATAATTAAAAAAAAAATTTTTTTTAATTATATAATTAAAAAAAAAATTTTTTTTAATTATATAATTAAAAAAATTTTTTTTTTAATTATATAATTAAAAAAATTTTTTTTTTATGTTTGCAAATTCAATGATTCTGTAAACTTTAAGCGATTATAATTATTAATACTAACGTTTATAGGACAATCGTAACCAGATGAAAAAGCTCAATATTCAAAATAGAGCTTTGATGTAAGAAATTCAATTTATACTGCTGTAAATTAGAATTTACAGCAGTTTATTATTCCATAAGGAAGACAAGTGTAAAAGTTAAAATGTTAGATAAAAAATATTTGTTCATTTTACAAAATCTTAGTGTTGTAATTTGGCTTTTAAACCTATAACATACATATCAGGTTGACAAGAAAGTTCTTGCAGCTTTTAACTTTTAAATTCAGATGAACATATCTCGGCTCAAACAAAAATCTATTGATTGAAATCAGCATCACCAGAATCAACACATTTTTGTCGACACAAAACAAGTGTATTTATGCTAGTAACGTAAAAATCTTGCCTTCTGGTGGTGATGAAGTTGCTGAAGGCGTTTTTGATATTGTTTAGGGTTTTGAAGCATTTCTCACGCAGAAAGTTTTCAAGATGCTTGAAAAAGTGGCAGTCAGTAGGTGAGAGATCTGGGGAGTATGATGGATGAGGCAGATCAGGCTGTCTGAAGATACTGCCTTTCTAACCTAAAATGCACCAGACATTGATATTTTTTTCCTTTTCAAAACTTGATCACATTTTGAAACGTTAAAAACATAAACAATTTTCCTTATTTTATTTAATTATTGGAATTCTTTTGAGATGAGTATTTTGTATATTTTTATTTTATTTGCGGACTATTATCCTCATCTTTGGGGCCCGTAGCACAGTGGATAAAGATGTTGAATCTCTACAGTTCCAGGTGAACATTGTCTGAAGATATCGGTTTCAATCCTACCCAAAGGATTAGTTGGCCAAAAACGTGGTGAGACAACAACAACTATGGAAGGCAGTAATTACTGAAGATACAGTTGAAGAGTTAGCATTCCTATCTCATCGCGGTTAACAACCAGCCAAAGGCCAGAAGAATAGTTGGCTGAAATGTCGTGAAACAACAACTACAAAGATAAGGATAATAGTCCGCAAATAAATAAATAAAAGTAAACAATTTTTCTCTAGAAAACAACCAAACCAAACGCTACGAATAAATACTTGAAGATATAAGAAGCTTAAAGACTTTTTCCGAAATAACTGGATGTGGCATAACCCCAAAAGGGTTGATATGCCACAAAACTCTCTAATGTTGTCCACTTCTTACATATAAACTAGGTTGTCCTCTCTCAACCTACCAACTGCACATGTGCATTTACTGTTCTAGAAAATAACCTCAAATGCAAATGAACATTGTTTACAACACTGTTTGCACATTTTGTGGTTCATTTGTAATGTTTTCCTTTTGTCTAAGAGCACAAATAAACCATAATACTTGACTTACTTCAATTTCATTTAATTGTATCCTATTCCATTACCTCCCCTCCAAGGGAACGTCTAATATTTTTCGAAGTTACGACAAAGTAACTGTTTGCTAGTTACAAAATGCAAATGAACAAGTTTATGTCGTACCGTCTGGTTTTGCATACTCGACCCCAGCGATCCTCCGAGATTGAAGACAATTTATTCAAAATAATCTCTGAGGTCTCTTGTCATCCCCTAACCCGACTGTCTCTCTGTTTGAGGAGGTACATTCTGTCTAAGAAATTAAAGTCGGCACAGCTACAAAAAGAAAAGGATCATTTAGGCTCGTGACATGTGTTACCCTGCTCCAACATTGTGTGCCATGGTTTTCTTCTCCTTCGTCTTTTTTTCACATTATGATATTGTGTTACCACATCACACCTATTAGCAACTACCAAGAGGGTGCACGGGTTCACAGGTATAAAAAAAATATAAAGCAAAACACAAACTCTGACACATTCTGCAAATATCAGTTGCGCTCTGGATGTATGTGTGACACCATCAACACTACACGCTAAGGTCTGCATCTTAGTTTTCTGTCGAGGCCGTATTTGTCAGTCAGTAAATCAATTCATTTACTCATCTCGACTACTAAAGATCTCTGAAGCTTATCCAGGCCATAACCTGCGTTCAACTTTGTCACACTTGAAAGTGTCCCCAATTTTAAACTGTCATCAACCGTCGCAAACCCAAGATTGTATTCAAAACTCATCGCCGCTCCTAAAACAAAATTTAAGATATATTACTCAATCTCTTGCTTGGTCCTTTGTGTCATCCCTGCCAGACCTTGGCTAACAATCCCAGTTCAGCTTTCTTTTGTGTACCTTGGTGAATAACTTCCTCTTCCTTGTTCTGCTGATAAACTTATTTCCTTCCTTTTTTTTTTTTTTGGTTATTTTTTCCCCTCATTTTTCTTTACTTCCTCACACGTGGGGGACAGCGTCGACAGTATCAGAGGCTGATGACATTGTCTTCTTCTCTGCTAGTGGTGGACAGAAGAAAGATTGTGGCTGAAGATTTTGGGGTTCATCCCTTACTTAGCATATCGTTTATTTGTTTCACATCATGTCTGATCTCAAACTTTCAGTCCAGTCTTTGTTTTTTGCAGCTATCCTATCTTGTTGACATCATTTCTTCTTGCTCCTGTTGTCTCAAAAGATGATGATCGGCAAAAGTCAACTATCTGACCCGCATCCCCTCGCTTGACCTTTTATTTCATGTTTCCACTTACAAAATTCAAATAAGTACGGATGGACATACCTTTTAATATTTAACAATTTCAGTAAAATCCAACTATGATATATCTCCAAATCTGATCAACGTTATTTAATTCTTTTGTCTTGCACACGGTTCTATTTTTATTTATTTATTTATTTATTTATTTTTTTTTGAAAAATTTAACACGGTTCTATTTTTATTTATATTTATTTATTATTTTTTTTTTTTTGAAAAATTTAACACGGTTCTATTTTTATTTATATTTATTTATTATTTTTGGAGGGGGGGATAATTTAACACGGTTCTATTTTTATTTATTTATTTATTTATTTTAACAATTATTTTTTTTGAACAATTTAATACGGTTCTATTTTTATTTATTTATTATTTTTTTTAACAATTTAACACGGTTCTATTTTTATTTATTTTTTTTTTAACAATTTAACATCGTTCTATTTTTATTTTTTTTTTATTTTTTTGGAATAATTTAACACGGTTCTATTTTTATTTTATTTTATTTATTTATTTTTTTGAACAATTTAACACGCGCATGAAAATTTTTTTTTTTTTTTTTTTTAGATGAAATGATAACAATACAAAAAAAAATGCCCTTCAATTAACCCTAAATCTATAACCGGCTGAAAGTTATTAACTAAACCTAAATCTGCCATGACAGTCAAGAAAAAAGTGCTCTTTATCAATCCCAATATTGTGTAAAGTACGGCATAATCATGTTAACACTCAGGTTCCCGCTGAATCACCGAACTTAAGCAACGTTGAACCTGGTCAGTTGGGTGACCATTTGGGACTTCCAAGTGCTGTAGGTACTCTCCGTTTATCTTGGTATTGTTTCCAGTCGTCGTGAACTTCTCTTTGCTACTGAACTCAAACAGTGCCAATTCAGGGGAGGTGTGGTTGGAGATTGCGCAACCCTTGCCTTACAGTTACACACACAGTTGCCCCTACGAGGGTATCCTTTGTCTTTCGAGACTGAACGGAGGCATCAAATATTGTGGAAAATTGTATGATACAAAGAAAAAAAATGCTTCAAATGTTAAAAAGAACACTCTTAAAATATGTGTATTGGCTAAAATATTCGCTAACTTCCGTTTGTATGAAGACGGTTTTCTTTTCTATCGATTATTACATCATCTGTATACATTTCAAGCATGTTCTTAAGATTACATGCGTAATACTAAATAGACTTTAACTAGAAATGGTTATGATTTAATAATTTTTTAACAAAAACAAAAAGATAAAACAATATTTATTGCTTGTACATAATTTTTTTTTTACATTATGTTCAGGCCACTAAACTGTGGTTTTACCCCCCCCCCTCCCCAAAGTATATATTACGAGAATCATGAACTAAAACGGAGGTGGCAGAAATCTGGGAAAATCTTTTATGATGCCGTAAATGGATGATGTCATTCTTTTTAAAAGGGTGTGTAAGACATTGGGATCATCCTTTTTATGACGTCATAACTAATCAAATTACAAAAAGAAATGACGTCATCATTTTTAAAAATAGAACATAAATGACATTGTCTGAACCGAAACAAAAAGACTTAGTTTTTGTACATTTTTAGCATTTCATTTTTGTTTATTTATTTTAAAAAATTTAGATCATTTGAAATATTTGAACTACTGTTCTCATCTTGCGTGTTTTTTTTTTTTTTTTACTTGAGATTCACCACTTATCAAGGCCAAAAGCCACTCGAGGATAAGTGTTAATGAAGTAAGTTGGTAGTGTAGTAATTGTTAATGGTGTAAATTGGATAGAATTTGATTAGTTATGGGGACAGCTCGACAAGAACTTGTTTACATTGGATTTGAAGGCTACCATGTTGTATTCAACCAGGAAGCAGGCCAGCAGAAGAGTGTTCCACAGGGGGGCAGTTCTGGGAAAGAAACTTTGTTCATGGAATCTGCATTTAGATTTAGTCATAAAGAGTGGGGGGGGGAACTGTTTATAGTGGTTGGAGCTAGTTGAGTGTTTTTGTGAAAGTTTGGCAAGGGGGGGGGAGACCATAGATTGGAGTTCAGTCGGGCAGTTGACATGAAAATAATGATAGAGTAAAGACAGGCTCGCAACGTCTCTTCTGTGGGAAAGAGGTTGCAGGGAAGAGAAAAGAGCATCACCTACTAGGTTTGGAAGTCGGTTGTGAACTCTATCAAAGCTGGATAGGGCACGCCAAGCAGCTGCTGCCCAGAATTGGCAACAGTACTCCATGTTAGGATGTGTTAATACACCTGGAGAACGTAGGTTAGATTATGAAAATAACATTCAAGATGAAAATAGTACCTATTTACTATGCCTCCCCAGATACTACACTTTGATCTTGTCCCGAAAGCCAAGAAAAAAATAGTAGCAGGACTTTATGTTGCGAGTGTTTTATTTATTTATTTATTTTTTTCAAGTGGCAACTAAAAAACGCTTATCTTTTGTTGACTGTGTTTTTTTTTTTTCCATCACCAATCTTCCAAAGTTTATTACTGAATGAAAAATGTTTTTTCAATCTTTACTTTTTTTTAATAAAACGAGCAAAGACAAATTATTTAAACAGTGAAAGGTTTAATCGATCAATATACTTAAAAAATTTTTTTTTTTTAACTAAGGCTGTTTAAATAAGCATCTGAAGAAATTTGAATATCTAAACTTTCAAGTCTCAACATAAAATTTGGTGCATATTTGGAATTAAATTTATTAAAAAGAAAAAATACTGGAAAATCTTTATGATGTACGTACTCGTGACAGAATATCATATTCCAAAAATCATATAGGTTTGGCTAGTCACTTTTCTTTTTGACTAATAAACGAAAATATTTAATTGTCAAAGGTCAATTAAAGATAAATTTGTCCGTAGAGCACTGAGTAATCAGAATAGTTTAAATAATACAAATTATCAATACTCCTCTCAAAAATTCAGAAACATAAAATAAATATGAAAACAAAAAAGATCTTTGAACAGTCGAACACCGTTTTCATGATTTTTTTTTTGATTAATCATCACATTTCTAGAATATCAAAAAAAAAAAAAAAAAAAAACAATTACTACAAAAAAAATTTTTTTTTAAATATTTATATTTTGAAGTTCATTTTTGCTATCTAAATTAAACCATGACTCGTTTCAGAATATTAACGCGACCCAAATTTTATTTTTCTAGTGTGAACATGTTTTGCTTTTATTTACTTCTCTTTTTATGTCATTTTGATTTGGTGACATTCACGCAGGATGAGTTGAGCTGAATGGGTTAACGTCGCAGGAACAAAGAAACAAAAATAAATCCAACTTTTTCTTTTTTTTTCCTGTTTTAGCAAAAGGCATTTATTACCATTACTTTCCGAACAATCGCTGCTGCTGCTTGTTTTTTCATTTCGTTTGTTGTCTCGCCAACAGCTTAGAACTCTCTCACCACCACCAAGGGGCCACACGTCAATCTCACTTGGGATACAGTTTTCTTTCTTTCTATCACACGCTGGCATTGACATATCCATCTACTCTGGGGTGGACTTTGCTTTTCTTTCATCACAAGCTGCTCTTTTTTTTCTTTTTCTTCTCACACAAGCTAGCGCACATTTCCTAATTTGCATATGGCCTTTTTTTTCGGCTGCTGCTGCTAATATCTTCGCGAGTCAGGTATACTACAGCTCATGCTGATATTTTTCCAATGCCCTCATATGCGCTCTGTTACACTGTAAGCAAACCACACACTACGGTCCACAACAGCTAAGATAGTTATGAGTAGTCAGTCCCGAGGCCACCATTGAACACCGTAGACCTGTGGACGAAGGGTAGGTTTAATGTCAGCTTTGATGGTGTAGAACCATGTCTTCAGCTGGCCTCCCTAACGTCTTTGCCAATCTTGGAGTGGTTTTGGAGTTATTGCTTTGTGGATGGGTTCATATTAGTTTTGCGAATAATTCATCAGAATCGTGGATCGGAAAAATCAGAAAATTTTGGAATTAGAATTGGAAAGATTTTAGCTTAATTTCTGATTCCGAAACCAATTTATTTATTTTTTGTTTAAAATTTAATTTTCCTTTGTCAGTACTAATAGTAAATGTTTCTTGAATTTTTTTTTTTTTTTTTTTTTTTAACTATCTGCATAAACAAAGTTTATTTCCTAGACCTGCCCATCCGTGGAAGAAAAATACCACAGGGCTGCTTCCCAGCTGACTATAACATGATCCAACGAAAACAAGTTCTTGTTGATTGGTCTTTGTAAATAATCAATTTCTACTCATTTTCCACCATTACTGATTATCACTGTGCTAATATTTATCCTCGAACTGAAGCCGTGTGTTTGTAGGGGTTAAACAGGATACTTTGTTGGTTTGGTCACACTGCATGCCGCAATTCAGAACAGAACCACTCCAAGGTTGGCAAAGATGCCCGAGAGGTTAGCTGAAGACTTGGTTACACACTATGAAAGGCAATGTTGAACCTAACTCAGGTCCGCAGCTCTATAGTGTTCACTGCTGGTCCCAGGATTGACTGCCTTAACTATCTTGGCTGCTGCGGATTGTCATGCATGATCTGGATTCAACCGCTACACTGTGTTTTTTATAGCAGGAGCAAGTGAAGTCTTATTCTCAAGTGTCGACTGGGCCTTGAGAAGTGATAACTCTCTTGTAATTGATTATGAAAAATTCAAATAATGTTTTGTCAATTAACAACGAACTACTGCTAATGAGTTTTGTTTTAAAAGAGAAATCAATCTTTTAGTTGCCTCATCATATTTAGTCAATTTGAAAAGCAAAAAGTAGTTAAAAAATATCTACTCGTGTAATGTACGCGCTCTCTCCACAATATATTTTTTAAAAAACTTTTGCATAAATATATGCGCACATTTTACAGGTTTTTATGCTAATCTAAAAATTAATGAAACAACAATGCTATAATTGAATATTTAGAAATTTAAAAAGAATCAGTAATTGTATTGGAATCAGAAAAAAAAATGTTGGAATCGTCCCATCACTAATGTATATAAACTTATGTTGTCATAGTGCATACTATCACTTGCATGTTTAGTTTTTAAGAGATTTATTTGAATGGTGGAAAGTGAAAGGTCACTGAACAGCACAAAGCGACGGATTATTTGTGTAACAGGCAACTCATCTATTTATATTGTGCACACTCAACCTCAACAATTAGGGATGCCACCCTAACACATCTTTCCTGTTTGAAGTCTTGCCAGACAAGAGGCAGAAAATCAGCATCCAGAAATCACATGGTTTCATTGATTTTCTATTCAAAAATGGCCCAAATGTTTTTGAGATGAGGATAATTTGTATTTTTTTAGACTATTGTTCTCATCTTGAGCGTTATTTTCATAACATTTCGGATGCTGTAACCTCCAACCTTTCTTCAAGTGTAGCTGTTCAAACTCTGGGATCTGTACGGAATTTTGAACCGAACCCTTAATAAAATCTTTGCAAATAAAGATTTAACTTTTGTTTTATTTGTGATTCATTTTACATTTATATCAATTACAACGTTAGTTTTGTTAAAATTTTGCTTGCAAATAAAATCATTTACTTTAATCTATATAAATAAAACAGTAGATCTATGTGTGTCTGTCTGTGTGTAAATATTTAACCGATAAACTCTTAAACTGCAGATGTTCACATAACACTGAAATATATATATATATATAGGGTGTCCACAAAGTCTGGCTACATAACGTAGCCAGACTTTGTGGAAGCATCCTATAGATTATGTAGCCAGACTTTGTGGGCAGCCTGTACATCTATATTTTTATAAAGTAATAGGGTTCGTGTGTTTCTGTCTGTGTGTACAGCTCTCCATCATCAACGAAATATAAAGGAGGTAAGAGGGTAGATCTCTCCTGGTAGAGAAACATTAGAACCCATTTTAGGATGTTTCTGTTATAGGAGACATAAGAATCTATGCCTAATTTCTTTATATACTAGTCTACAAACCACCCCCATATCGAATGACTTATGCTCATTTGCATATCACATTATATTAAATCTCTTTAACTAATTACCTCGACCTTATTACATATTGGAAATATTCTAATCATTTCAACTGTACTATTTACAAAATCTATTTAACATTTAATTATTTAATATATTTTCATTTAATTTTATATTCGATTTATTTCACTTTACGTATATTATCAAAACAATTCATTGGCGAGGAAAGCTTTATGTTTTGGGATTGTATTGAAAATGTAATGGAAATTTCAATTTCGTTCCGTTTTAATCTTTTATATTTTACTTGCCAATATAATTGAAAGAATACAATTCAACTATCGTAATTTTATATAAATAAACAAAAACAAATATTTTAAAATAAAACTTTATTAAAAAAGAAATAATTTTATTTTTAAATGAAAAAAATCAATTTAGTAAAATAATTGTATTAAACACCCCCAGCCTTGTCAGCAAACCTGTAAACCTATAAAAGTTAACATTTCGAATGTAAACAGTGATTTTTCGATTTTGTTAGCGCTTGCCGCAATTAAAGACAATTAAAACGGAACTAACTTTATTTCCATTCTATTTTTTAAACAACCCCAAAACATAACGCTCTCTTCCAGTTATAGCCAATGTTTTTTTAATTAAATAAAACAGGTCAAAATAAACAGATAAGCGCATTTTCTTTTACATTTTTCTTACAACCATTGTCATTTAACCAACTGCAGGATACCGTTACTTTTGTGGGGTTGTTTTGAAAATGGCACGGAGATTATAATTTCGTTCCAATTTAATCTTTCTGGTCGAGCCTATTTCGAAAGCCTGTCTTATCATAGATTTGAACTACAAATAATTTATTACATTTTGATTATTACTATCTTAAGACTTAAAGCTTATATTTATTTCATTTTTCTATTTATATATTGAATTAGTTATTTCCAGTCTTATTTAAACTTAGCGCTTTCTTTAAACCGGATGAACCTTTTATAAAAATATGAGTTTAACGTAAAGAACACGAACAAGGTTTTATTCAACTGAATTTCTTCCAGTTTACTAACAAAATATATAAATTTAAAAGAGATATAATTAATAAAATAAAAAGGTTATGTAATTTAAAAGAAATACACGTACTCACAAAAGCAGAACTTTTTTTACACATTTTTTTCTATAAAACCATAACAATGAGACTAACAATTACCTAGATCTTAGTAATTATTTGTTTTAATAGAACTGTTTTAATTGTACTGTTTACTTAGTTAACCTAAGTTGGTATTACATTTATTTTACATTTACTTTTTTTTTTTAATTATAACTTTTAGATTGTGACGTTTACACCCGGAAGTAATGAGTCACACGTAGGTCGCTTTTATTCATTCCTTTTGGTCAAGATCAAAGTGTAGTATCTGTTCTTCAGATGCTGCACTTCATTT
Organism: Euprymna scolopes; assembly: GCF_053919585.1. Taxonomy (NCBI): domain Eukaryota; kingdom Metazoa; phylum Mollusca; class Cephalopoda; order Sepiida; family Sepiolidae; genus Euprymna; species Euprymna scolopes. Next base: position 27,419,603 of record NC_136516.1, on the reverse strand, counting down.
TCTTGTTCTCTTTCGGTGGAGGAGAAATCCTTCACGACTGAGACAATTTTTATTTTTGTACCTTTTCTCCACGTTAAAAAACGACCCTGGTGTCTAACTCTGTCCCGTGGGGAGGCATAGTAAATAGGTACAATATAATTGTTTATAATTGTACTATTCAGAAATATTATTTATAGTTCGTCCATTTCAGTTAGTATACATTTCCTTTACGCTTAATTAATTTACAATCATTAATATCGTTAAACAATTCCGTTTAAAACCGAAATTATGCCACCCAAACGAAGTAGAAACGAAAGTGAGGAAGAAAGAATGGAAAGATTGGAAGCTAATAGACTAAGAGTTGCTGCAATTCGCTCCAATGAAAACAATTCAGATAGAGAAAGACGTCTAGAACTTAACAGGATACGTCAAAGAGAAAGGAGAGCAAGACTGTCAGATTTGGAAAGAGAAACCCAACGTGAAGCTGACAGAACTAGACATGCTGTAAGGCGGTTAAATTCATCACAAGATGAAATTCAAGAAAGGCAAAGATATGCACTGGAAAGAGAAGCAATATTACGATCGAATGAATTATATGAGGTAAGTAGACGTACACAAGGTCAGTTGAGAGTGGCTGAACGACATCAGAATGAATCGGAAACCCAACGAAGCTTTCGCCTATACCAAGGGCAACAACGAGAGGCTGCATGGAGAGAGAGTATGACTTTGCCCCAGCAATTGACAGAAAACGAGGCAGCTAGACAACGAATGACTGCTTTGAGACACCATGAAATAGAACACTGCAATAGAAAAGGATTGCTCTACAACAAAAATGACTCTCTCACTACAGCTGATATAGGAAAAATGGACAAAGTATGTCAACATTGCTCAGCTGTAAAATTTAAAGGAGAAACCCCTGGTTGTTGTTGTCCTTCTGGCAAAGTTGTGCTTGATAGCTTTCCACCACTGCCTCAGTTGCTTCAAGATTTGCTCTCCGGCAATGGTCCCATCTCTAAAGATTTTCTGCAAAATCTACGCTGTTATAACAATTGTTTTGCAATGACATCATTTGGTCACAAAATTGCGGCAGTACATGGGTGGAATCCTTCTTTTAGAATTCGAGGCCAGATTTGCCACCAGATTGGGAGTCTTTTACCACCTGAAGATGAAACAGCAAAGTTTATTCAAGTCTACTTCTTGGATAGTCTGGAAGAGGAACTACATAATCGGGGACGTGACAGTAGACTCAATAGAGACATTCTCCAAAGTCTGACTGAATTTTTACATGAGAACAGCAGCTTTATTTGTCAGCTGAAAACAACAAAGGAGAGGATTGAAGAAGAACACTTGGTAGAACATAAAGTTGTCATAAGGGAAGACCGAAGGCCGCAAGAAGAGCATCCACGGCGATTCAATGCTCCAACAACAACGTATGAGATTGGAATATTAATGGAGAATGAACCAACAGCTAACCGGGATATTGTCTTGCGTTTTAGAAATGATACATTAAAATGGATCTCCGAACTACATCCCCTCTACGATACTTTAATGTACCCGTTAATGTACCCCTATGGTTCTCCATCTTACAACATCTACATGAAGGCATCCAATGGGCGAAAAGTTACCCAACAGCAATTTTATTCGTACCATTTAATGACTCGGCCTGGAAACTATTTTCTCTGGTACCGAAGGCTATTTCAACAATGGCTGGTGGATGTGTACTGCAAGATTGAAACAGAACGTTTACAGTTCCTGAGGCGTGAGCAACAGACCCTGAGAGCTGACAATTATAGCAACTTAAGAGATTCAATTCTTAGGGAGGATGGGAATCCAGAACAGTTTGGTCAACGAGTTGTACTTCCGGCAACTTATACAGGAGGCCCTCGATACATGTTTGAGCGTCAAAGTGATGCCATGGCATATGTTCGGCGAATGGGCCGAGCCGACCTCTTCATCACGTTCACAACAAATCCAAAGTGGACAGAAATTACAGAAAATTGTCTTCAAGGGCAAGACCCTCAGGATCGTCCAGATATTGTTGCCAGGGTTTTCAGGCAGAAGCTAAAAAAGTTACTTGAATTTATTAAAAAGGGAGGATTTGGCAGGCTGACGGCTTTCCTGTACAGTATTGAATATCAAAAAAGAGAACTGCCGCATGCACACATCCTCACCTGGCAGGCCCCAGAGGACAAACTTCTACCAGAAAAAATGGATCTCTGCATATCTGCAGAGATCCCTGACAAAGAGGAAGATCCTGATCTTCATGCTAAAGTGATGGCACATATGGTGCATGGACCTTGTGGACCATTTAATCCAAATTGTCCATGTATGATTGACAACAAATGTTCCAAAAAATACCCCAAAGAATTTCTTCAGTGTACCGAGCAAGGCCAAGACTCTTACCCCAAGTACAGGCGAAGAAAACCAGAAGATGGAGGCCAGACTGGTACAATAAGGATGAAGAGAAATGGTCGGTATGTTAATCAAGAAATAACAAACCAGTGGATTGTTCCGTACAACAAGGTCCTCCTTCAGCAGTTCAACGCTCACATTAACGTAGAAATTTGCAGCTCGATCCAAAGCATCAAATATGTCCTCAAATACGTGAATAAAGGATGTGATCAAGCAGTGTTTGAACTACAAAGAACTGATGGAGCAGCTAACCAACAAGGCCAAGTACAAAGTCACATTGTGGATGAGATCCAGCAGTTTCAGAATGCAAGGTATGTCGGCAGTTCAGAGGCGGCCTGGAGGATATTGGAACATCCCATCTATGAACATGTCCCCCCAATTGTACAACTTTCTGTTCATCTTGAAAATGGGCAGCGTGTCATGTTCTCAGCTGATACTGCTCTGGAACGAGCCCAAGGTCCACCGCCTGCCACAACTTTGACAGCATTTTTTCAACTCTGCCATGAGGATGACTTTGCAAGGGGTCTCAAATACGCAGAAGTCCCTGAGTTTTACACTTGGAACAAATCGACAAAGAAATGGATGAGAAGAATGCGTGAGGTACAAGTTGAAGGTACTGAAAATGATGATGTATGGAAGGCACCATGCATTGGGAGAATCTACACGATTAGTCCAAAAGCAGGGGAGTGTTATTTCTTACGCCTGTTGCTCAATGAGGTTGCTGGTCCAACTTCATTTCAAAATTTGCGAGCATACAATGGTCAGGTGTTTGAAACATACAGAGCAGCGTGCCTTGCTCGAGGCCTTCTAGAAAATGACCATCACTTGCATCAAGCAGTAGGAGAGGCAAGTGCCACTCAATCACCTTCAAATTTGCGAAGCCTATTTGTGATAATTTTAACAGCCTGTGAGCCAAGAAATCCTCTTGAGATCTGGATGGCTTTTCGTGATGTAATATCTGAAGACATTCTTCACAGATACAGGCAAGAAGTTAACAATCCAGAAGCAGATTTTAATGAGGACATCTACAATAAAACTCTTTGTCTAATTGAAGAAAAAGTTCTTATGTGCGGTCAACCATTGGCAAGCTATGGATTACCTGCACCAACGCAAGGGAGAGATGAAAGACTCGCGAGAGAGTATCAACGTGAAGTTACTTATAATCTTGAAGAACTTTCCCTACAAGCAGAAAATATGCAAGAAAAACTGACCGATTCTCAAAGAGAAGTTTACAATTCATTCATGGCAATGTTGGAAGCACAAGGTGAAATGAACAAAAACATGATGTTTCTTGATGCTCCAGGTGGTACGGGCAAGACTTTTGTAATCAATTTGATCCTTGCAAAGATTAGATCCATGAGAAAGATTGTGCTTGCAACAGCATTCAGTGGCATTGCTGCTACTCTACTACAAGGTGGCCGCACTCTTCACAGCACTTTTAAAGTACCCTTGGATACTCATCGAATGGATCAGCCAGTTTGCAAAATTACTGGTAACTCAGCCTTGGCAAATGTAATTAGAGACACCTCTGCAATCATTGTAGACGAAGCCCCAATGACGCACAAGAGTGCTTATGAAGCAATTGACCGAACACTGCAAGACATCACAGGAAACAAGAATCCCATGGGTGGCATTCCAACCTTATTTTGCGGTGATTTCCGTCAAATCCTCCCAGTGGTTAAAAATGGCACAAGGGCTAACATTGTCAATGCAAGTTTGAAACAATCCTATCTCTGGAGGCACGTTATAGTGAAGAGACTGACTACTAATATGAGAGCCTATATCTCTGATAACACAGCTGCAGCAGACTTCTCAAAATTGCTTCTCCAAATCGGTAATGGTCAGTTTCCTATCACTTCTTCACCTGACACAATTAAGATTCCAACTGCGCTTGGTAAATGTGTCGGTAATCAGAAGCAACTGAAAGACAAAGTGTACCCAGACCTGCAAAACAATGGAAAATCACCGGATTGGCTTGCTGAGAGGGCTATTATTTCGCCATTAAACAGCAATGTGAATCATTTGAACAATTCAATAATGGATGAATTTCCAGGAGACACAAAGCAATACAAGTCAGTTGATTCGGCTACTAATGAATATGAAGCTGTTCACTACCCTGTGGAGTTTTTAAACTCTTTGGAGATATCTGGAATGCCTCCACACATTTTAAATCTCAAAATTGGATCGCCAATCATGATTCTTCGATCCTTGGAACCGCCAAAAACAACAAACGGGACCAGATGTGTTATCACCAGATTGCACACCAATGTACTTGAGGCCACCATTTCCTGTGGTCCCTACAAAGGCGAAACCGTTCTACTGCCAAGGATCCCCTTAGTTCCATCGGACTCAGAACTTCCATTTAAATTCCGGAGACTCCAATTTCCTGTGAAGGTGTGTTTTGCAATGAGCATAAACAAAAGTCAAGGTCAGACATTTAACACCATTGGCGTAGACTTGACATCAGACTGCTTCAGTCACGGTATGTTCTACGTCTCCATCAGCCGGACAGGAAGTTCAGAAAAACTCTACATTCTGGCTCCAAATCAAAGCAGCAGAAATGTAGTTTACCCTGAGGCTCTTCAGTGAAAAGTTCGAGAAATGGATATGAGGAAAAACTGACATGATCTGATTGTGGTAAGTTTTTAGTATTGAATGTGCAAGATAAAATTTAAGCAAGAGTAAATTTACTATGTAACATCAAGTAACCTTCCTTTTTGATGAAAATGTTTTGTGAAGTTCCTGATTGAATTTCAGTCACTACAAGAGGTAGTTAAAATGTTAATCACCTTATGCAATCGTTGCTCTTACAACATCAACTTACTGGAAAGGTGCCCACAGATTTTGGTACCCGAGTGCGCAACAAAGCTCCGTGCGAAGCACGGGTATCTTTGCTAGTATATATATATATATATATATATATATATATATATATATATATATATACACACACGTGTGTGTGTGTATATATATATATATATATATATATATATATATATATATATATATATATATAGGGTGGACACCCTGTATATAGAGAATTGGCTCTTTAATAATGAATACAAAATTTCCATGAATTAAATTTTTTTTTTTTAATCACATTCACTTGGACGTAAGGGACTACTATTTAAGACCATGCCTAGGAAAGATTAATAAGATGTTGGTTTATGTTACATTTAAACTTCTGCATATCAGTACAATCAGGGTAGCAGGAAGAGAACTCCAAAGTGTAGCTGTTTGAGGGAAGAAACTATTAGAAAGAAAGCTTTCTGGCATGTAGGGACCTCAACAATGAAGGGGTGAGATTTTGTTGCTAAGCGAGTTTATAGGGGATATGTACATGAAGGAGGCACAAGTGCAATGAGTTCATCAGAACACATTTCATTAAAATATTTGTAAAATAGGCACAGGAATGTAACATTATGGTGATGGGACAGGAGTTGGAGCTTAGTTGACAAAGTGGAGCCTATTAGATTAAAAACTCTTTTAGACCCTATCCAAGAGGGATAGGTTAGTGGTAGATGCACCAGCCCAGATGTAGCAACTATACTCCATGCATGTACGAATGGTGGCCTTGTAGAGGTACAAGATACTCTCAGGTATGAGTTGTCTTCTAGCTTGATAGAGGGAACCCACCTTCTTTACAGCAGCCTTTGCAATGTCCTCAATGTATTTGTTCCATTTCGTATTGTCAGTGAATGTTAAGCTGAGGTAATTTGAAGGACGAATTCTCAGGTAGGGTGTTATTTGTCATGAATATGTCGGAGAGGCGTCTTGTAATAAGCATATTTTATGACTAGCAAGGTTGATCCCCCACCCTGCTAGTTTGAAAATAAAATTATTTTCTCGGTATCTGTTTCAGTTTGGAATTTTGAACGCAATACAGAAATAAACGAGTGAAAAAGTATTTTTATATTTTGAAAATAATAACTAAGAATACACAATTGCTAAAAAACAAAAAATATAATTTGTATTTAAATATAAAAAAGTCATAAACCTATCGTAAACATAAAAATGCATCATTAAATAAAATTATCTGAAATGTATTCAAATTAATTTCTACCTTTTCACATTATTTTCATTTTAAATCCAAAACAAGAATTTTTTTTTTACCTTATTATCCATCTTATATTTGGTTAAGTAAACGCGAGAATAGTTTTTATAAATTATAAATATTTTGGAAATTATATTGATTTAAAATTCATCTTATTATCCTGATTATTTTTCAATATAGACAGTACATACATATACACACACCCAGACACAGACACAAACACACACATATACACACACCCAGACAGAGACACAAACACACACATATACACACTCCCAGACACAGACACAAACACACACATATACATATAATGGAAATGGAGAATAAACTTTAAAATAAAAATAAAACATGAAGAGAAGCATTAGGTTTCAAAATGTGTAGGTATAAAAATTGTTTATAATCCCACGTTCTATTGGTGTTTTTTCTTGGTGAACTGACAAATAAATTCATATAAACTTATATTTACTTTATCTTGTCTTGATTTCAAGAAGAAAATTAATCAGTTTTTTATCGAAAATGACTATCGACATAAATCACAAAATTGTAAACTATTTAAACGTAACATCTAACGTCAACAGTTGCACATTTGAAACTTACCGTAAACCTAACCAGACTTTGTTCTATATAGACTATGTGCAATCAGCCTAAATCAATGACAAATGCAGTCATAGCCAGCATTTCGAGAAGAATTTCTAATCTATCAAAAATGAACAACTATTTAATAATAATGAAAACGAATACTATAACCAAGCATTAGCTAGATCAGGATACAATGGACAAATTAATTACATCAGGGATACAAATAAAAAAGAGGAAATAAAGTTAAAATAAAGAAAAAAGACGTTATATCATATAACATGGCAATGAACGAGTATAGAAAACGAAATAGAAAGATTAGAACCAAAGATAAGGGAAATAAACAAGAAAAATAGCAATAAAAGCCAAATTTGGTTTAATCCAACTTTTAGCGAACATATCAAAAACAACATTCTAAAAGAATTTTATTAAATTATTGGCAAAAATTTTCCCCCAAGAAGCAAATATTGGAAAATTATTAATAAAAACAAAGTAAAACTAGTATTTTCTACATCAAATAACAATAAGCTATAACAATACAAAATTAAATAAAATCGGTGACACCAGAGATAATAAAATATAGGAATCTAATAGAAAAAAAAATTGTACCTGTAGAAATCCTGATGAATGCCCACTTAATGAAAATTGTTTAATCTCTGATATTGTATATAAATGTGAAGTTATTACAGGAAATAATACTAAATCATAGCTAGAAGGCACAGGATGAAATTAAAATTTAAATACACATAAATCATGTTATGACTAGTGACGAAGTTAACAAAAGTTATGGAATTAATTTAAATTCAACTTAAATTTCCAAAGAGTGTGTAAACAAATAAAAAAGTTTCATATCTAAGACAAATCACCAACTAAGAACACTAACTGGAATAAAAATACTAACTAATATAACTTAAAATAAGACTCAAAGAATGGTAAAATAAATAAAAAACAAACGGATAAAAACTTTAAATAAAATAAATAAAAATACAACCATAATATTACAAAAAATATGAAAATAATGAATATAAGTTTAAATAAATTCAGCATGACCATAATCTTCATAACTGACAAGGAATGGCAGTGTGTCGATTACATGAACCATGTTACCTTTCCAAAATGGTGTTTTTATAAGTTTTTTAAAGGTAAACATCTGAAGAGTATGTGACTAAATATACAGCAATAACATAATTTTGTAGATTTGTGAGTCACAATACAAAACAATATTGTAATGGATACCTTTTGAAAAGTAATAAATGACCAACTGAGAAAACTTGATATTTGGAACTTGGAGAATTATTATATTACGCTATATATGCTCTGGAACCCTATTAAAAGGCATTCATTGAGCTTGGAGTTTTTCAAAATTTATATAAAAAAAGACCTTTTCATTATAATTCATGAGAGAGATATTTTTACCCATTACGACTGGTATATACAAATCTAGTACATTTCAAGTAAATGATTAACGTGTGTATATATATATATATATATATATATATATATATATATATATATATATATATAAAGAGAGAGAATTGCAAAAAAAAAAAAAAAAAATTTAAATAAAAGTTCACGTTCATTTATAATTATGTCAAAAACCGGGAAAGTTAAAACACAAAATCAAACATTAAAATATGGGGAAATACAGTTTTCGAAAAAAAAAAAAAAAAAAAAAAAAAAAAATCCACTCCTGACTAACCTCTTCCTTAGAAGTTTGAGCATTCACAGGATAGGCATCCAAAACATTTTTTTTTTTTTTTTTACAATCCTGACAACTTGTGTGCTATGATTGAAACTAATTTTATGATCCAAAGGCGTTTCATTTGCCAATAATTTCCCAATTTTATAAATCTCAAATTTTTTTTGTTCTTTGTGAAAAACCTGATATGTTTTTCGCTTTTTTTTTTTTTTTAATTCTTGTTTATTTCTAATAAATGTCACTAATTTTTTTTGTTTATAATCGTGACAATTTAATAATTATCAAAAGATAAAATAATGTTTCACTTGTTTATTTCTGTATTGTGTGTGAAATTCCAAAATGAAACGGATACTGAGAAAATTAATGCTATGAGTAATGTAAACGGTTTTGGACATAATTATAAATGAATGTGAATTTTTATTTAAAAAATTTTTTTTTTTTTTTGCAATCCTCTCTCTTTATATATATATATATATATATATATATGTATATATATATATATATATATATATATATATATATATATATATATATATATATACGTTAATCATTTACTTGAAATGTACTCGATTTATATATACCAATTGTAATGGGTAAAAATAATGGAAGCTTGACTACAGCCATCTTTTTTGCTGACCTGTCATTTTTCCAACCCACCTTTTTTTAATTTGCTTTCCTTGTGTCATGTTATCTGCATCTTTACTTGACAGATTGTCTCCACCCCTCCCCATCAATTATAGTAATGTAATATGAATACACTAGCCCCTCTTATGTCTTCCTCCTATCTTTACATCTTTTTTCCTTCCTTTTTCTTTTTTCTTTTCCTTTCTCCTTTTCTTTTTCACTGTCATTTCCTTCCCCCCTTTTTTTTTAGTTGTCATTCTCTTATTTCTTCTTTCTGAGTCTTAAATGTCACTTAATGTCACTTCAATATCACCCCTCCCACTTTTAGCTAGCGATTGAATATTTTTTTTTTTTTTTAAATAAAAAACATTTTTCTCTTTTTTTCATTTAAGAATCAGCTATGATGAATAGTGGATAAACTTTATTTCTGTTGCCTGACGAAGAGCCTTTGTTTTTTTTTAATAAAGCAATCGTTCCAAAACATTAGCATGTTCAGTGTAGCGACTATGTAATATTTTTCTATATAAATAAAAAATATTATACTCTTTTATTACCTTTTATTGAGCACTCTTAATAACCTTGTTTTAATTCAAGAGGTTTATCTCCTGAATACCTTTAACTTGGTATATATATATATATATATATATATATATATATATATATATATATATATAATGAATAAATGATAAAAGTCTATATTCCAAATTTCATAATGTTGACCATCTTACAATTTATTCTTTTAATTCAGTTGACATTCATAATTCTTGACAGTATGAATAGAAATAGCGACAATCAATCCACCAATCATGTCCACCAAAAATGCATTTGGACATGATTAAAAAATCCGAAAATTACTATTTCTTCTGATCAGTTAAGGGCAAAATAGATTCATTCATTGATATAATTATCAAGTGAATGATTTTGTGCTATGAAACAGATGCTGTCAAGAATTGTGAATGTCAACTGAATTAAAGGAATAAATTGTAAGATGGTCAACATCATGAAATTTGAAATATAGATTTTTGTCATTCATTATATGCTCTGTAATTACATTGAGCTTTTTAAATAAGGATTGGTATATATATAAAAAGGGAAATATAAGTGAATAAAGAATATTTCCACAAAAATAAACATATTTGGATTCATCGGACTACTGTTCTCATCTTGAGTGTCATTTACTCAACGTTTCGGTCGATGTAACCTCTGACTTTCTTTAGGTGGATTCTGTCGAACTCAAGAATTTGGATGGAATTTCGAGCGGAACCCTATATTTAGTTCATGGGGGTAGTATGCTCTGGTTCCGTCAGCCATGACTGGATAGAGGTCCTAAGTAATTCGCAATTGTATTTTTTGGTCGCCTACACTGAGGATTGAACCTTCAACCTTCAGGAGAATATCACTTTTTACAATTGATGTTTTCAAGTACTCTAACCACGGGTCCTTGCAAACAATTCTAATACGAATTTTAGGAGCTTAAATCTATTTTGTTTCTCGTTGTAAATATCACTATTTATTACTAATTATTACTATGTTTTTTTTTGTTTTTTTTTACTTGTATATATTTTCTATTGTTTATAATTTCGTCCAAATTCCCGAGTTCAACAGAAACACTCCGGAGTTTGCCAAGACATACCTGAAAAAGGTCAGAGGTTACATTGACTGAAACATTGTGAAAATGACACTCAAGATGAGAACAGTAGCCCGATGAATCCAAATAATACAGATAACCAATCCTCATCTCAAAAATTCAGAAACGTCAAATCACCTCTTATTCTTCTCTTTAATAAAGTAGTTAATCCTAATTTTTTCAATTTCTCCCTGTAACTATAATCTTTAACTCTTTTTTTTTAGTTTTGATAGCCTGTGATGGTCGGATCAACAACTTTTTGACGATACAAATACAATGCGTTATTAGACAATGAAAGTCAACAAAAAAACTTAGGAATTAAGTTGACCTGTTTATTTTTTGAAAAGGTACATTTACGTGTGGTCAGTTCAGTTGCTGAAAATTGAAGAACTGCTTAGTGAACTGAAATAATTATTGAACATGTTTGTTTGATATGAAAAAAAAGTGGCCATAGGAAATTTGAAAGTGATTTTGAAACCATAAATTAGTAGAAGGGAAGTAAATTTCTCACCAGAATAAAATTTTATAAACCCTTATAAAGACACTAGCTGTCCTGTGTACCGGCATTGCCTGAGAAAGTAGATGAATTAAAGAAATTGAAAACTTTGTCGAGATCTCCTTTATGTGATTCAGCTTGTGGTTACTGATCTGTGACGGTAGCTTGTACAGTATAAGATTCACTTAATTGGTTCCCCGACTAAGGAGGGATTGGACCTTGTAATTTACCCCCATTCGTCTGTTTTCACTTTTCTCCATAACCACACCTTGGATTTTTTTTTTTTAAATTTTGCACAAACATTAGTCATGGTCAAAGTAAATTTTTGCCAGAACGGATTTTCCAGGATAACTCTAGTTGCTCCCCACAGATGGTAGGAGTAAAATTACCTCCAAATCGTTCATTCATTCATTTGTTTGCATTTTTCTCAATAGCCACACGTTTTGTTTTTTTTTTTAAATTTGACACAAACATCAGTCATGATGAAAGTAAATTTTTCATTCGTGCAGGGGGACCTTGCATGCTCGGCTTATTTTATTGGATATTTTTTTAAATGGACAGAAATGTCATCTAGTATCCACGATTTCATAATGAAAATTGTTAGAAATATTACAATTGGAAATTGAATTTTATGAACCATGCTTAAATATTAACGTTATTTAGAAAGCCATTCTTAACATTTTAACTGTTCTGTATTTTTACATAAAAATTTATTGAATTCAAAATATGTGAGAGGGAAAATCGTCTTACTGCATCATATAATATATATATATATATATATATATAGAGAGAGAGAGAGAGACATTATGCCATATAAGTTTCAAAGCCTTGTGTAGTAAAGAAGTAAAAAAGCTATGATGAGAAATGGGAGTAAGGGTGGGGGGGGAGTGGACGGGGATGGAGAATGAGTAGGACGAAGAAAGACATGCCTTCAATATCACCACCAATAAAATATTTATGGTTTCCCCACCTTCATTCTTCCTATTTCTCTTTCTTTCTTATTTCTTTTCTCCCTTGCGTCTTTTTCTTTTCTTCCTTATCTCTTAACCTCTTCATTGCTGTGAGTAGGGATGATGTAGTGGAGCAAGAAGATAACTTAAGTTGTACATTTTTTGACCACAAAAATTTTTTAGTCAAATACAAGCATTTTTTTTTATAACTGAACTAGCGAGGGGTACCCGGCGTTGCCCGGGTGTTTTTCGGGGTATGTGAAAACCCCCCCGAAAATGTGAAAAAAAAAACAGGTGCCCATGAAAAAAAATGAAGCCTTCACGACGCGCAGTTGGAAAATAGTAAAGTGTTAAAAAATCAAACAGGTGCGCATTTTTGATTGACGTGACGGCAATAGGTATTCAGCAGTAAGCATTTTGTGCGGGACAGTTTTGAATGAGGTGAATAAATCGGTTCGTTTGTTTTTAAAAACCCGCTCCCTGTTTATTAGGAGGAGCGAAATGAAAGCTACAGTCTGATATGACGAAGTCGACATTGAACAAACGTTACTTAGCTCTCTTGAGACAACTGGCTTTCGGCCTGTGATTAGAGTCGAGTTTCGCTTTTTTTTATATCGAAAACCGAATGTAACGCGTGCCGATGTGGGAAATGTCGAATAATTAACGTTTGAAAGTCAATAAAATTAAATAGACAGGTGAGCTCCCTGGGTAACTCTGAGATATTACAATTTATAGATGATATAAAAAGTTTTAAGAAGTTTTAAACCGAGCAAGCGCTTCTCTGAAAGAAGCCTTTTGTGGACATCGAGGAAAAGCGTACATGCATGCATTTTCGCTTTTATATATATATAGAAGATGACCCTGATAAAATCTGATCAAATTCATATTCCCCCACTAATTGAACCTATGCATACTAGTATGTTTAAGATTTGGAGCAGCCATCACACATGCATACAAATACCATTTTTTAACTCTAACCCTCTATCCTTTCCCATATCTCAACACTGTCTCAAATCCACACTCTGATTTATGTAAAACCAAATCTTATTTTTTTACAACATCTGACAGAACCTCCTGATATTAACTCCCTGTGATGAAGAAGACCTGATATTTTCATTGAAAACTTTACTTTCGTATAAGTTGTATTGCCTGAAGAGGTCTCTTATTACTAGTATCTAGTTGACCGAAACAGGCTCATGACTGTGTAGTAACATATTACTGCTTATGTAAAAATAAATAAAGAGTATATATATATATATTAATGAAATCAAAGGGATGTAGTGTTTACCTGATATCCACAATGGTAAACTTCAAACTAATATAAATAACAGTATTTATATAGAAAATTTAATCTCAACCAAATTAAAAAAGCTCAATATGCAATAGAGAGTAGAGCTTATTATAAAAGAAAGAAAATTAAAACTGTAAGTTGAATTTTACAATCAAAATTTATTATTCGACTGAATACTCCAAAAAACACTTTACAAAGTCCTTATTCCGCGGAGTTTCAAAGAATGCTATTCTTATTATTCTGCTCATCAGCAGACATAAAGAAATCAGCAAATTATATTTGTAGCAATGCTAGAATTTGCTAGTTAAGGCATTAAGTGAAACCGCAATTTATTGTAGTTATAAATTACCAAATAAAAAAAGAAGTGAAAAAATGTTGGATATGTAAAAAAAAAAAAAAAAAAAAATATAAAAACAAACCGCGCATAATATTTCAGCTGCATGAAAATCCTCTCAAGTTGATCCAAAATGCAAAAATAGTTCTTTAGAGAGAATGGAGTCCAAAATAAGTCCTGCATGACAATGCATATAATCTGATTCGAAAACCTTCAAAACAGCTGAAATAATGAAAATTGCTTTTTTCCAAACAAAAGAAAAGTCGGTCCCCAGTCAAATGGGACCGAGCAATAAAAGGAGAGAAAACCAGTATGAGAACCTTCATCATCAGCTTAAATAGAAAAGTGATTTCAGATTAAATTTTAAAGAAATTAAGATCAGGCTAAGCAGGGGGGGGGGAATCAGTCGTGAAAGCTCGTATTACTCTGACCGGAAATTGTCTAGACAGAACGAAACAGATCTTTCTATGAAGTGTTAATTCCAATGTCATTATTAAAAAAAAGTTGGATTATAAAGTTTTAAGTGTGGCAGAATCTTAGCTTATTAAGGCTGTTGAAAAATTATGATGATAAAGATGGCAAAATAATAATAATAATAATAATAATAATAATGCAAAGTAATTCTAATAATAGTATAGTCAATGATCATGTGTAATAATAATAATAATAATAATAGTAGTAATTTAGTAATTATGTATATTATTATTATCGTCATCTTTATTACCGGTTTTTTATCATTATTACTAAATTTTTTATCATTATTACTAAATTTTTTACTATAATTACTAAATTACTATTATTACACATGATCATTGACTATACTATTATTAGAATTACTTTGCATTTATTATTATTATTATTATTATTATCATTTAAAAAAAAAGAAAGAAAAAAAAACATTCAATTTTATTTTGTACATTTAAATTTCCGCTTTTTGAGTATCATTTTCTCCCGAGAGCAGCCTTTAAAAAAAAGTTGTTCTCCCTTCTAGTTCAGAAGCAGTCGGTCCAGTGGAGGATACTCAACCACCCCAGATCAGGAATGGGGGCGTTCAAAAGCTGTTAAAGTCAGAGCAATAAAATTGACTCTGCCATTTGCGAATGTTGAAAAGAAGACCACATAATGCAGAAGTGACTTGTCTGTCCTCTACTGTTCAACCAGTGAAGTTTGAACGATCTCGCACAGTTCAAGGATAATACAAATGATGCATAATGAAGTTGGATTCTGTCGTATAATCTTTAAAAAGCACGATTAAAAATTAAAAAAAAAAAAACGTTAGCAATGACCAAGTGAAATAGCTAAAATATTCTAACAGTCCCTATAGTGCAATGGAACTGAATTAGAAGCAAAACAACAAAAAAAAAAGGCAGTCGAGTCGGCAGGTGCGTATGGCATGATTAACATTTAACAAAATCTCACAATGACAACGGAATTTCAGTTAACAACTCGCTAGTCGTTTTTTTTTTTTTTTTTTTTTTTTGTTTTTTGGGGTTTTTTTTCCAACTGAAGAAAAAAATCAATATCAGCTTATTATAACTGCGCTTTAAATTATGTCAAATCAGTTAATCAATATGCCTGTCGACTGGTTAGAAACATTTCGAGCTCAATTGGTATGTGTACTTGAGCAGAAATAATAGAATTCAGTTAATAAAATTGTGTTAACACTGCTCGTGGGTTTGTATATGTTTAGTTTTCTCTCACTTATTTCCCGCTTCCTTTTAGAGATTGACCTCTTGTTTTTTCTTTAAACCAAGCCGTTCTATTTTTAGAAAGGGTTGTAAGCATCTTACTTCTTACTTAGCTGTTTGTGTTTTTGTTTGGATGCTTGTGCATTTCAGTTTTTTTTTTTTTTTTTTTATTATTATTATTATTTATTTATTTTTTTGCTTTAATTGGAGATGTTCACTTGGAACAGGGGAGGGGGAGACAATTCAAGAAGTTCTCCAAAAATGCTAACGTTTTGCATAACTTGTTCGTAAAAGCAAATACACTTAAAATAAAATATTAATTATGTATAAAATTATTTAATTAAACTAAAAGATTTTAGGTTTTATAAGGGGGGTACCCAGATTTGTCCGGGCTATTTAAAAAGAGAATGAAGTTGCGTTTGACTACACTTGCTAAATGATGCGAATGATAAAAGTTTTTAGCAGACATACAAACACACACAAAGACTACCAGGATTTATATAGTAGATTAGAATTTTGAAATAAATTACAACAAGTATTGTTTGTCATATTTTTTCTGACATGAATGAAAGTAGTTATTATCTCAAAATGTATGACTTAAAAATTTTTTTTAATTTTTGTAATAAATAAAAATAATCATTAAAATTTATAGTTTTGATCAGTCATTATTGCAAAATGTGCTACATTTTCTGGGTTTTTTAAAAACTTCTTGAATTGTTTCCCCCTGTTTTGAGTGGACATCTCCAAAAATGAAAACAAAAAATTGTCCTAAAAAAACTAAGACGCACAAGTGCCTTTATTTGATTTTTTGGGTTTTTTTTCCACTGCATAATCATTGTTTATATAATTCTAACTATTTTCTGTACATAAAATGTATTCTAAAACACTACAAAGATTTTAAGATGGGTAAATGTGGTATTGTAGTGATTGCCGAAGTAAATGTATTTGACAAATGGTGAGAGAAAAATACAATATTTTTCTGGAATTCCCCTATATTAAAAAATAAAAAATCTGCATGATGTACATATTTATGATAAAACAAAAATATCATATTCCAAAAATCACATAAATTGATCAAGTAGTTTTATTTTTATAAAGAAAATTATTTTTAAGAGATTAATGGGAATTTGTAGGCATTAACAGTTGGTATGAATTATTGTTTAGTTATCTCCCTTTGTTTCTTGACATTTTTTTTTTCAAAATGGTGAGTGAGGCATTCACTCTTCGGATAATCATAAAATGTTATTTTCTTAGTTAAAAATAAAACTACTTGATCAATTTAAATGATTTTTGGAATGTGATATTTTTGTTTCATCACAGGTACGTAGATTATACAGTTTTTGAATTAAAATTTTTTTTTTTTAATATAGAATGAATTCTGGACCAGCACCAAAAATTGTGCTTGTCTGAACAGGTCAGTTAAGAGTAGGATAGGCAGAAGATGACCAACCTCACTTTTGATGGCCTTGTACCTAATTTATAAAATTGTTTTACTTTTCTTGTTTGCAAATGAATTTCTAAAAGTGTAGTATCCTTTCTGTATCAGGAGGAGGCTATTCTCCCAGGAATTACCTCCTGTTTTCAGGGAGGGAGGTGATTATTGTTTGCCGCTTGAGGACATCCTTATTCATAAGCAGTATACAATGATATTATTATTCAGATTATTTTTGTCTGAATCGAGATTACCTCCCCTTTTGTGTCACTGGATATTTTTTTATTAAAATCTGACCTTGTGCCTGTCTAACTTTTCCCTAGGGGTGGGGGTAACTGCAGACTCTTGCTGAAATCACTGAAGAAAAAAACTTGCATAAACATAATTAATACTGGTATAAAATTATTTTAAAAAGGAAAAACTGTTGGAAAATTAGCTAATAACAATTTATTTAGGTTAATCTAAATAGATTAACCAAAATAAATTGTTTTTAACTAATTACGTCCAGAAATAATAATGTATCATGTCAGTTACAAGTTTGATTTTACGTTTCTGAATTTTTGAGCTGAGGACTTATTTGGATTTTTTGGACGATTGTTCTCATCTTGAATGTAATTTTTCACGTTTCAGTTGCTGTAACCTCAGACTTTCATGTCTATTTTCTTGAACTCTGCACAGAATTTCGAATAGAACCCTTTATTTGCTTCATGGGGGTAGTATGCTCTCATTCTGTCAGCCATGACTGGATAGAGGTTCTAAGTAATTCGCAATTGTATTTTTTTGTTGCCCACATTGAGGATTGAATCTTCAACCTTCAAGAGAATATTACTTACAATTGAATTTTTCCAAGTAGTCTAACCACTATGTCACAATCCTTGCGAACAATTCTAGTACGAATTTTAGGAGCTTTCACTGAAAGAACGCACTTGCATCCCAATTGACAATATAATGGAGAAGTTGACCCTCTGTGTAGAAACTACATACTTTGTGATGGGATCTGATATTTATCAGCAGGAAGAAGGTCTAGCAATGGGATCACCATTGTCCCCGGTACTGCCCAATGTATATATGGAATACCTTGAGGAAATGGCGTTAGGATCAACACCACTAAATCCAACAATGTGGTTGTGATATGTGGATGACACATTCATACTCTGGCAGCACCAGGAAGATGTTCGAACATTATTGAACCAGGTGGACTTTATATGTTCATCTATACAGTTTATAGAAATGACGCACAATGAAATGGAGTTTCATTCTATATTAATAAACAAACTTATTTGTTATCTTCGTTAGTAATGTTTGTAGAAGAGAGAAACGGGTTAGTATGCGAGTTCAGTGTTCGTACGCGCACATGTTTTTATAGTAGTCGTGAAGAGTTCCTTATGTGGAGACGAAGATTAGATATCCGACAATTCGATATAGGTCAGGCCTGTTGAATCAGAAAGAAAGAGACAGGTGGTCAGTGTATATATGTATGTATGAGCGTGCAGCCGATAGTAGAGATAGGGCAAAGGGTTAGTGTCTCGTGGTAAGAAAGAGCAGGTGTGTGTGTCGGTGTATAGTCTTTAGCATGACAAAGAATGTTCATTTGGGTACAGCACGTGGAAACAAGTGTGAGTTTGAAGAGAGCCATAATAGCTTGTAGTACTCATGTTCTGCCTGGGGCTTTCACCTCAGGCTAATGTCCGCTGCCCAGCAGGGTCAGGATCAAAGAGGTTGAGAGTTTCAGATTTCGCCTTTTATATACTTTGTCATGTGATAGAGAGCTGGCTTGTGATTGGACAAGCCAAGGAGAAAATGGATTTCAAATCTCAAGTCGTGAAAAGTAGCTCCTGCCTGTGTATGTAGCAAGTGTCAACTGCTACAAGTTCATGATGAAAAAAAAGACATAACAATTTATCGTTCCTAGATGTGCTGATAACCTGCACTGGTCAGGGGTTTATGTCATGTGTACACTGAAAGCCAACCTTCACCGAACAGTACCTAAATTTTCATGATTCATATAATTTAAAGAAAGGAATCATCCATTCTTTACAACATCGAGCAAAAGCAATATGTAGTAACAGCAATGCATATCAAGAGGAGATGGACAGTTTAAGAGAAATCCTTCACCGAAACAACTATTCAGAGAGCATGACATCAGCTCCAAGAAATCTGAACCAGACACCAAAGGACCCCACTTGAAAACTGACCACAGTTTGTATACAATGCATGAAGAGCTCTCGAAAAAACTTCAATGAATATGTAATCCGTATGGCATCAGGACAGTATTCAGAAGTGATTCAACTCTCCGGAAACAGCTTGTGAAAGTCAAGCATCCTACAGAAAAAAATCATGACTAAGAACTGTGTATATGAAATTCCATGTAAATGTGGAAAACTATACAAAGGTGAGATGTGGCGTCCACTTAAAGTATAGCAATAATAGAAGAACACCGAAAAGTTGTAGTACGTAGAGAGATTGAAAAATCAAGTATGGCTGAGCATATATGGAAGGAAAAGGGAAACGAGCTACCATTATGAGACAAAGTAAAATTTATAGATGGAGAATGGTGAAGAGTAAGACTACTCAAAGAAGCAGCACATATGGCAGGTAACTTTTTTTTTTACAATGGAGTCACCAAGTATCAAGGCCTGGAAGCCACTCGAGAATAAGGGTTAGTGAATGTAAGATGGTAGTTTAGTAATTGTTAATGGTGTAAATTGGGAAGAATTTTGATTATTTAAGGGGAACTCCACAAAAACTTGTTTACATTGGACTTGAAGGTTGCCATATTGTAGACTTAGTATAGAATTTAAATGACAACCATTAATTATAAATAATAGATAATATATGCAGTAATAAGTAAAGTAATGATGTATGTGTGTGTGTTTGTGTGTGTATATATATATATATATGTATATATATATATATATTGTGTGTGTGTGTGTGGAGCGTGTATATATATCTATACCCGTATATATATATATATATATATATATATAGTAATAAATAATATTTACATCTAGAAATAAAAATAGATTTAAGGCTCCTAAAATTTGTACTAGAATTGTCTGTAATTGACACAATGATTAGAGTACTTGGAAAAATTCAATTATAAGTGATATTTTACTGAAGGTTGAGAGTTCAATTCTCAGTGTGGGCAACTGAAAATACAATTGCAAATTACTTACAATCCAGTTATGGCTGACGGAATTAGAACATGCTCTCTCCATAAAAGATTCCGCTCAAAATTCCATGTAAATTCCTGAGTTCGACAAGATACACCTGAAGAAGGTCGGAGGTTACATCGAAACTTTATAAAAATGACAATCAAGATGAGAACAGTAATCCGAAGAATCCAAATAATACGTCTGAATTTACTGTAAATATTGGTTTTGAATAAAGTAATAAGCGGTCAGACATCTTGTTACCTCACTGGTTGTTTGTGGGGAACTTTGCTCAAATCGGTTATGGTAACTTGACATGCTTATATCCTCTATTAAATACTAGCAGTTCAGTCCGGCTTTGCTCGGGCTCTATGTACTGTCCATAACTTATATATATATATTAAAAAGTTTGACTCCTGTCCAGGTAACTTACATCCAAAATTTCAAGTGTTTAGACCCAGAATTGGTAGAGGAGTTTGGTAGAGTCTGCAAAGGTCAACTCTTACAACTTTGACCTCTTGCCAGCCAAATTTTCGCCCGAAAACTGATTAAAAAGCTTGCTGCATGTCTGAATACTCTTTATGTAAAATTTCAAATGTTAGGCTCAAAAGTGGCTGAATACTTTGCTAGAGACCGCATAGGTCAAGTCTTTTGACCTTGACAACCAAATTTTCGGCCAAAAACCGATTAAAAAGCTTGCCCTATGTCTGAATACACTTTATGTAAAATTTCAAATGTTTAGACCAAAAATTGGTTGACTAATTTGGTAGAGACCTCAGAGGTCAAATTTTTTTAAACTTTGGCCTCAATTTTGACCCCTTAATATCTATTGTTTTGGGCTCAAATCAAATTAAAAAGTTTAATCCATGTTCAAATAACCTACATCTAAAATTTCAAGTGTTTAGACCCAAAATTGGTGGAGGAGTTCGGTAAAGTTTTCAAAGATCAAATCGTTGAACTTTGACCCCTTGACAGCCAAATTTCTGCCTAGAAACCGATTAGAAAGATTTTCCCAAATCTCAATACCTCTTATGTCAAATCTCGAGTCTGGAGACTGAAAATTGACAGAGTAGTTTGGTAGGGAAATGTACGTGTGTGTGTGTGTACGTACGTGCGTGCGCGCACACACACACAGAGTTTCACTTTTATAGATATATAGATTTCATTATTATTTTTTTTTTTTAATGCAAATAGGTCACAAATATGAAAGTAAACGAAAATAAGTGTTTTTGATTAATTTTTTTAAATTGTATTTAAAATAATTTATGCTGTCACGTTTATTAAAACTTGTTCTTTTTTTCCTCTAATTTTGGGAAAAGCTAAAACTTAAATTAACATAAAACACGTTCAGGTATTTTTTTTTTTTTTTTGTCATGTTTGTCCTTTTTCGGCCATTGTGAAGGAGAGAAGAATGTCACTTGTGAAAAGTTACGATAATTACAAATGTGAACCGAGCAGAGTGAAACTGCTGTTACTACTGGACAGAATGAACTGTGTTTTCTTTGACCGAGATAGTTCACTTTTATGTCTCTTTTTAACTAGCAGGGTCACCTTGCGTTGTCCAGGAGCAATAGATAACGAAATAGAACACTCGCTGTCTTTGTCTTTTCACTCTCTCTTCTCTTCTTTTTATTTTCTTTCCTTTTCTTTTCTCCTTTTTTCTTTTCTCTTCTCTCTCCTTTTCTCTTTCTTTTCCATTCTCTTTTTTCCCTTTCTCTTTAACTTCTTTCTCTCTTCCACATATAAAATAGTATCAGATTTAAAAAAAACAAACAAACTTTCTATTATTAAAGACACTTGACAAAAAAACAAAACAAAAAAAAAAACGAACATTTTCTGTTGACTGGCCAATCAAGAAAAGAATAAATAAGTTACACAAGTGTTGTGCTTTGGTGGTAGAGGAGGAGGAGGAGGAGGAATGTAAAAATAAACATTTTTTTTTTATTATTCAACCAAAAAAACAAAAAAAAACTGTGTCACTAAATTTATCAGAATCCAAACAGTTAATAAACATGAATAAAAGCCCTGCAAGCCCCCCTCCCCCCGCCTCCCACTGTCTCCACAATAGTGTCGGTGTTCAAAATTACCAGTCCACATTATCCGGGAATACCACCTTTATGATGTTCAATTAATCAAGACTGGTATTATCAGATCAGGCTGTCGGAAAATACTGGCTTCCCGACCTAAAATGCACCAAATATTTATTTTTTAACTTTCCCTTTTGCAAAACTTTATAGAAATATGCATTATCTTTATAAGATTTAATATAATTTTTTTTAAATCTCGTTCTATCAGGCTAGGCTGTCTGAAAATACTGGCTTCATAACCTTCAGGGCCAAACATTGATGTTATTGTTGCTTTGTTATTGTTGCTTTGTTTTTGTTGCTTTGTTATTGTTGCTTTGTAAAACTCAATCATATTCTGCAAAGTCAAAAAAAGACACAATTTTCTTCTAAAAAGCAACCAAACCAAACCAAACATCACGAATAAATAGTTTAATATATAAAGAACTTGAAGAATAAAAACTATTTTGAAAATTACTGGATTCGGCTATAAATAACGCAAAAAGAGTTGATATATCGGGAAGCAAAATAACGAAACCAAATACCATGATAAATATTTGAAGATATAAAGAACTTGAAGCATAAAAACATTTTCCATTAAATAATCCGAAAAAGGTTGATATGCTGTAAAATAATGACTCAATCAAATAATTGTAGTATGCTGCGTATGCGTGTGAAACAGAACGGCCATTTAACATTTTGACATTTAACAAACCAAATTGTTTAGCACCAAAAAGTTTCAGAGATTTTTTGGATGAGGATCGATAATTTGTTTTATTCGAATTACTATTCTCATCTTAATTTTTGTTATCACAACGTTCGGTTTTCGACATCATTGTCATTGTTGTTTACATTCAGACCCTTAATGCTGAAAAATCAAAATGAAGACCATTTCTACAACAACTTGTGAATTACTGTTGATCACGAACCATCAAGTGATCTAATTATTGTCTGTGATTTGAATGCCCGCACAGGCGACATCAGCAATAATCTTATTTGCGGACAATTTGTGATTGGAGACCAATGTGCTAATGGTGAAAGATTTGTCAACTTTGCCGCAGCAAACTAAATGATGATATCCAGCGTTTTCAACATCCCCTGGACACGTACTTAGTATTACATGACAACATTACAGCTAACTAAATTGACCACGTTCTTATTAAATGCTGCTGGTCATCAAGTGTCCTTGATTGTTGAGTGCTTCGGCGAACGTCTCCTTGTGTTACTTTTTTACATGAAAAGAAATGAAAAGCGCGTAAAAGACCAGGACGCATAAACATACGCACATGTTCCATATTTCTAATACTATTGTCATTGAAATTCGTGAATTTGTTCATTTTTTAATCAAAGCAATTTCTTTTTTTTTAATTTTTTTTTTTTTTTTTAATTTTTTCTTTTATTACATTTTCACCCCAAACAAGGCACATTTCCACTTTGGTGTAGGGGGCTACTATCAGGGGCAACAATTACTGGGGTATTATGTAGGGATTTGGGCAGCAAGATGTCGGTTCATGTTGCACTTGAACTTCTGCACGTCAGTACAGTTGGGGAAGCAGGGACCTGGAATGGAATTTCAAAGTCTAGCGGTTCTGGGGAAGAAACTACTGGAGTAGAAAGATCTTTTACATCTAGGGATCTCTACAGTGTGGGGGTGGGATTTAGCTGCCTGCCGGGTTTGTCGAGGGTGTTCACGTCGTGGGGGCACAAGTGCTTGCAGTTCGTCAGAGAATTCACTATTAAAATACTTGTAGAACAGGCAGAAGGATGCAACGTTTCGTCGATGGGACAGAGGCTGAAGCTTAGATGCCAGTTCAGGACCTATCAGATTTGCGACTCTCTTTTGAACCTTGTCTAGGAGCGAGAGACTAGTAGCAGATGCACCAGCCCAAATATGACAACAATACTCCATACATGGGCGAATGGTGGCCTTATAGAGGTACAAGATACTTTCGGGTGTTAGTAGTTTTCTAGCACGGTAGAGAGAGCCCACCTTCCTGGCAGCAGCCCTGGTGATGCCTTCAATGTAATTGTTCCAACTCATGTTTCCTGTGAACGTTAGGCCAAGGAGTTTGAAAGATGTACTCTCAGATAAAGAATCGTTGGCCATTGCTATAGGTGGTAGAGAAGGTTTCTTGTAATTATTGAATGAAACTAGTTTAGTCTTGGCGGTATTGAATGTGACCATCCATTTTTGTCCCCATTCCACTACAGTTTGGAGGTTATCCTCTAGTGTTTCTGCCATTTCTTTAGATATGTGTTCATTTGTTTTCCTGTCATGCCTGTTATAGTGTGGTGTCATCAGCATATATACCCATCTCAGAGGCAATTTTGTCGGGGATGTCACTTATGAATATTAGGAACAGTAGAGGTCCAAGGATAGACCCCTGGGGAACTCCCACCTTTATGTCATATTGTTTCGATGTACGACCGTCAAGGACAACCTGGATTTTTCTCTTATCTAAGAAGGATTTAATTATGTTTAGTATTCTACCAGTGATACCGTATGATCTAATTTTTCTGAGGAGACCCTCATGCCATACCTTGTCAAAAGCCTTAGATATATCTAGAGCTACCGCTCTGCTTTTCCCGGCTTTGTCCAGTGAATGGTATATACGTTCAGAGATTACAGTGAGGATGTCTGCTGTGAAACAGGCTTGTCTAAATCCATATTGTTGGTCAGTCAGAAGTTTAGCATCTGTAATGTGATGGACTAGAGCATGGTTAATTATGGTCTCAAATATTTTGGTGAAAAGTGGGAGGAGGCTAATGGGGCGATAATTTAATGGGTCCGTTCTTTCACCAGAATTCTTGAGTACTGGTACCACAAGCAGTTTTCCAACAGCCCGGAAAACAAGATTCATTAAGGCATTTGTTGTAGAGTTTGGAGAGAACTGGAGCTACTTCGGCTGAGCACTTTTTTAATAGCACAGCTGGGATGAAATCAGGTCCACATGCTTTTGAAGTGTCAAGGTTTTTTATGATAGCATGCACCTGAGCAGGGGTGATTTTCAGATCATCCAGCATGGTGTCTGACCGCATAGGAAATTCAGGTAGGGGGTGGTTGGAAGGGTCCAGTGCGGAGTTTGAGGCAAACCGACTGGCAAGCATATTAGCCTTGTCGGTTGCTGAGCAAACAACCTCATGATTTTTGGTTAGTGGGGGAATTGTTGATTGCCCATTATTTACTACACTGTTGTAGATTTTCCAGAAATCACGAGTTCTTAGTTTTTGTGCTTCGATGCGTTTTTTAGAGGTTTCCGTAAATTCTCTTAGCTGTCGCTATTTCTTTCTTAACATTACTTCTAGCTTCTATGTACTTCTGTCTGTTTGAACTGGACTATGTCTGTTAAATCTGTAGTATGCATGCTGCCTTTGAGCAATGGCAGTAGCGCAAGTCGAAGTAAACCATTGGGGAGAGTGGGGCTTGCTATAAAATTTCCGCTTTGGAACATACGCTTCGATTGCAGTTTTGAACCATTCAGTGGTCTTGTTTGCGTACTGTTCAGCAGGAAGAGAAAAAATATTTTCCCATGGGGCATCTCTGATAAGATCTCTGATGGCTTCCCAGTCAGCCTTTTTATAATATCTCGTTGTTTTGAGCACTGGCTCTTCAGTTTTGGCTCTAGAGTTTATGGCGATTTCAACCATTATCACTGCATGATCAGCGTTCCCAAGTGGGCTGTCGGCAATCGTTATACAATCATCGGGAACTGTGGTCAAAAACAGATCTAGAAGTAATGCATGTTGTTCTTCCTGGTCAGGGAAACGGGTTGGAAACGTAATTGATTGCCTGCCCTAGTCAGGGACCTACCATCGTGCACTGGGAGGAAACTTCACATGCCCCTGCAGTGGCTTAATCCACAATATGTTGTAGTCTAAATTACACTGTAGAGAACCTACTGTTAATTTTAAAAAATTATTTTTACATAATAGCTTGAATTAAAGTTTAAAATGCAAAAGTCAAGTATCATGGTTCAACTGTGCTCTAAACAGAAACATTCAGTTTGAACACGCCCCTGTCTTATCAAAAAACCTACTGTTCATTTTATACGTTCGGCTCTTTGTGGTATTGATTATTTCCATGTCACTTTGTATGGAGAGAAATAATATTAGAATAATACTGTTTAATGTTTAATATAAGTTTTAAAGGCAGGCTTTGATCTGTGAGCTCAGAGGAACATTAAATCTAGACAGCATAAAGAGATTTTTGGAGAACAGGAGACTTTGATGATATGGCCACATTGAAAGAATGAGATAGCAGGGTCAGTTTGCAGGAGAAGTTCAAGGAAAATATGGGAGTAAGAGATAAGGATAGACTTGACAGAAAGAAAGATTAATAAAAACCTGGCCAGAGATAGGTTAGTTTGAAAGTCTTGAATACTGTTTAGATCAGGAAGCCAGTAGCTGCAGACGGCCTGATCTGGTAGAACCAGGTCATTTTTTTTTTTTTTTTTTTTTTTTCATGACATCTGGTGCAAATATGAATGGCGGCTGTTGGTGATTTTTACAAATGTCCGAGATATTTCATGAGAATGTTTTTTGCAGGGATGCATACGAGTCTCATACTCGATCAATTACTCGAGTCTAAAGCGTAGGAGTGTTGCGTTATTGGTATTTATTTTGTCAAACAATCAAGATCGATATGTAAGGCAGTTTCAAAGCTATGGAACATGCACACCTTGTGGTGCTATGATTAGGTTGCGGGGGGGGGGTACAGTTGGTCAGATTGTAACACAAGAAGCCTGTTTTTTTTTGTTTTTTTTTTTCAATAGAAACAACATCTATGCCAGTGAAATGAATGTTAAATCGAATATGATGTTGAGAATAAGAATATGAGTTCTTGCTGTGAATGTCTTACACTGAGGAACTAAACATTGGAGCTCAGTCAGGTACTTTTCATGGAAATAATGATAAAGTAGAGAGAGACTAGCAATGCCTTTTCTGTGAGAAAGGTGTTGTCAGGTATTATACATGTCACCACTTAAGCCGTATTTGCCTCCGCAAATCCAAAACTATCTGTTGATCATGTTTTGTTGTTTTGTTTTATGGCGATTTGATGCTAATTTTGGAACAAAGTTTTTATGCTTCAAGTTCTTTATATCCTCAAATATTTATTCATTGTGTTTAGTTTGCTTTGTAGGGAAAAATTTTTTTCAGTTTTTGACCTTGTAGAACATGATTGAGTTTTGCAAAGTGAAACAAAAATTACTTTTCTTTTTTTTTTGTTTTACTTGGGAGTCACCACTTATCAAGGCCCAATGGCTACTCGAGGATAAGGGTTATTGAATGTAAGGTGGCAGTATAGTAATCGTTAATGGTGTAAATTATTTATGGGGACGGCTCAACAAGAACTTGTTTACATTGGATTTGAAGGCTACCATCGTGTATTTAACTGGGAAGCAGGCCAGTGGAACAGTGTTCCACAGGTGGGCAGTTCTGGGAAAGAAGCTTTGTTCATGGAATCTGTGTTTAGATTACGCACACATAGAGAGTGGGGGAAATCATATATAGTTGTTGTAGCTAGTTGAGTGTTTTTTTTTTGTTTTTTTTGTGAAAGTTGGTGCATTTTAGGCCAGAAAGCCGGTATCTCCATACAAACTGATCTGGTTGCACCAACCAAACCAGCATTCAACACGTGATGGACATGTTATAGCACGTTTAGCGATGAAAACACTAGAAAAGATGCATCGACATATCGAGCGCACCATTTGATTGCACGTTTTATCTCAAACTGTGCATTTATGGATGCAAGGTGACAATGGTGGAATGGCAATCTAAGTGTGCCAAGTTCGAATACAGCTTACTACATAGAAACACTTTTATTTATGGATGTTGGCAACCTTCATGTGGTCCCTCCTGTAAGTATCCGAAATCTTTCTAGAAAGAGTTCTAATTGAGAAAGATATCAGGGGAAGGGGAACTATTTTTTGGGAGGAGGGTTGCAAATGGAAAGAAAAAAATAACAATAACATCAATGTTTGATGAATTTCACGTCAGGAAAGCAGGATATTCAGACGGACTGATCTGGTAGAACCAGGTCATTTTTTTTTTTTTTTTTTTTTTTCATCTGCCGCAAATATGAATGGCAGCTGTTGGTGACTTTTACAAATGTCCGAGATATTTTGTGAGAAATTTTTTGCAGCGACGCATATGAGTCTCATACTCGATCAATCACTCAAGTCTAAAGCATAGGAGTGTCGCGTTATTGGTAGTTGTTGTTTTGTCGGACAATCGCGATTGAAATGACTAAAACGGAAAATTTACTTCTATTAAATGTAAAAAAAATTTTTATGCTCACTTCAGGAAGGGTGGGATTTACTATAATGTCTGTTCTATTGTTATAAAAACACCCTCCCAAGCATTCTTTCCTCCTTTGAAGAGGTACAATGTTCTTTTGTTACAATACCATTTTGCTCAGCGATTACTACCTCTTATTTTGAGGGGGGGGAGGGAATTAGTTCTCTAGTATCTGTTTGATATCATCTTCCTTGGCATTATCTCTTCCTTTTTTTGTGCAGGGGTAGTGATATGCTATCAGAAATATGTGACCTCAGGTCACATACTTTTATTAGTTTAGGTAATGCTTAATATCACAGATGGAGATTTTCTCCTAGAGTCAGGTATAGTTATATTTAAATGTAGGTGAGTAAAAATTGTTAGAAATGGTATTTTCCACATAAAGTTAGAGTAGTGGAAAATTCTCTTGACTTGGTTGAGCCGGCTTTTTCCATAGAACACACAGCATTCTGGATGAACACATACTATACATAATGATCCACAGCAGCCAAGAAGATTATGGACAGCCAATCCTGGGACCAAGAGCGAACACTGGACTGGCACTAGATTCAATATCAGCTTTGATGGTGTGTAGCCAAGTTTTCAGTTGGCCTTGTGGGTGTCTTCGCTAATCTTAGAGTGGTTCTAATTTTATTTATTTATTCTTTTTTATTTTCTGTTCCTTTTCCTTTTACGAAAATTTCCTTAGAAGTGTAAAATTAGTTCAGGAATAATCTGGGGATTGGTTGGATAAACGGAGAACCCTACAGATAATATTCTGAGTGGGGTTAATATCTGACGAGTGTGAAATTCATTCAGAATTACACTTTTTTTTTTTTTTTTTTTTTTTTGTAAATTTGCTCAACTTAAGACCATAGTCATAGTAATACCAGAACCAAGATCCATGAACAGCCAAAGTTCGGGACGTCATGAGGTTAGGGGAACGCCTGCAGCACACTGTAAAGTAGGGGAAAATCTGTCCTAGCTCGTTACTGAGTTCGACACAAAAAGAAAATGGTTGCTTCCATGTCTCGTCTATATATAGCCATCAGGGAAAATTACTCCTGGTTATTTTCTGTTCCGGGGAGATCATCACTAGTTACTTCCTGTTGTCAGGAACAGTCAACTCTTATAGCTATATGCGCACGTTTATACCAGAACTGATTTTGTTTTACAATTAAAAGTCTGATTGCTTTGGTGTCCAATCTGGTGTTCGTCAAAGGTGTATTTTATCACCTGCCCTTTTCAATTACATCATCGATTGAATATTACAACAAGGTATGGTAAATTTTCCAGGCAGGCAAGAGCTTGCAGTCAACATGACAATGTTGACCAAAATATATGCAAATATCTAAAGTGTGCTTGACAATGTCCCTAAATCACTGCTGGGCTTAAGAATAAACATAAAAAAAAAATGCAAAGATTTTCTCAACCAGTATTCTTTCATTTGAACGGGGAGGTAGTTGAAGATATTGGAGAATTTAAATATCTTGGCATCACCTTTACTATTGTTGTTGTTGTGTCAGCGTTCACCGTAGGTTGGTTGAGCCGACTCCTCCAACTAATTCTCTGTATCTCGTATAGACACTGCCCAGACACGTTGTTTGAAACTGTGGTCGATATCAGGTCCAGCCATTCGCAGTTCCAGCGGCGCACACTGCAGAGGTGAGAACACAGGATCAGATCAGCATCTTGCTTCACCGTGCTGAGCCAGGTTTTCAGTTGACCACTGCGTTGTTTCTTCCAACTCTGGAATGGGACTGGGTTGATTGTAGCATGGATGAGGTCATCTGGTTGCCGGCGCAGAGTGTGACCAAATCATCGGAGACGTTTCGAAAGGAGGGTCTGTTTGAGGGATGGTACCCGGCAACACGAACGGATGGTGGCATTTGGAACGAATTGGTATCAGCAAACTTGAAGGATGTGGTATAGACATTGGTTTTTACTGTCGCAGGGAAAAGACGAAATACCCATAAGAATCGCCAAAGTGCATTCTGTATTCTTTTGCAATGCAACCCTATCTGCGGTTGAAATAGGAAATGAAGCTATGAAATGCCAAATAAAACATAATTATTTTCGATGGGCCTGAGACCTAGATACTCTGCTCCATGCTGCCAACATTCGGAAAAGTGTTCAATTTTTATGGAAATTGCTCCAGACAAGGTGTGAAGCCACTTGGTGTAATGAACTAACAAAACAAAAGATGATTGTTTAAAAGACAGGAGGTTTTTGAATTTCTGAGATGAGGATTGGTTATTTGTATTGTTTGGATTCATTGGAATACTGTTCCCATTTTGAGTGTTATTTTCACATCGCTTTGGTCGAGGTAACCTCCAATCTTCTTCAGGTGTATCTTGTCAAACTCGGGAATGTTTCTATCGAACTTGGAATTACATCATACAATGGACGGAATTACATCAACCGAAACATTGTGTAAATAGCACTCAAGATGAGAACAATAGTCTGATGAATCCAAACAATGCGAAGTTTTTAAAAGACCGAAGCTATAGTTGGGAGGAAAACAGTTAGCAAGAAAAGAATTCCACAAGCTTTGCAGTTCTTGGATTTGAAAAAAAGCTACTGGATTGTGAAACCAGGGGGATTTTTTATCCTCAACACCAAATTGAACAGTCTTTGCCATTTCTGAAATGACTTGACTGCACTATGGTGCTAGTCTTGTTTGTTTGTTTGTTTTATGGCATTCACCCTAGGTGGGTTGAACTAGCTTCCTCCAAAGGAGGAAGTGTCAAATGAATATTAAATTCACAGGTGGTTCCCAGTGCTAGTTCTGTGCAATTTTAGGAGGTACACCCTTCATGACTTTGTGTTCTCTCTTTGAGAAAGGATTAGTTTAATGCTAATCATCACTTGAGACACCCCTGGTGGGGAGGTGGGCACTCTGCGGACGATGCTGTCCAGGCATTTTGTTACAGGTCAGAGTTCTCTTCCATGGAAGCGCTGTCTCTTCAAGCCCACTTTCCAACTCTTGTGTCACATCTCCCTGCCATGAGAGAGAGAGATAAGTAAATTCAGCCACCTTCAACATTGCATATGATTGAGATCCATCAAAAGACAAACTAATTTTAATTATTGCATCATACACCGTTCACTATTTTAGGTGTGCGGTTCGTTTATCATAATCGGACATATTATCGAAACTGTGTATAAGTTCTCATCGTTCATCAGCCAGAAAATATAGGTTATCATCATCATCATCATCCTATAAAAATAACGGTACACTATTACACAGATAAGAAAGGGCCAAGGCTACTTGGCTATTCCCAATGAACCAAGGCCATCCATATAACCGGCCAATAGCTCTAACACTTGGAAGGTAAAATTTTAATCCAATCATCAGATATCTTTTTAACTGCAGATCACTATTCTTTTTGTTCATACAAAATTCTGTCAGGGAATCATCAACCGAAACAATTTTTCTTCAATTTATGCCCCCCCCCCCGTAAAAACATTCACAGCAAAAACTCGTCTTACTACAACCACTATAAATCATCTCCCTTTTCTCTCTCTGTGAACATAAAATTAAACCAAACTTTCATGAGCAAAATTTCTTTCTTAGAAGTGCCCGTCTGTGGAACAGAGTACCATGGAGCTGTTTCCTGGTTGACTGGTTTTTCAAGTTAAATGTAAACAAATTCTTGGAAGGCCGTCCTCTTAAATATGCAACTTCTGACTAGTTAAGCTTGCTACAAATATCTTTATCCTCATTGTGTGGCCGTATTGAGTTTTTCAACCAAGATTTTTTTTAATTAAAAGGAAATCATGGTATTTTTGAATAAACAATACTGTCAATATCCAAAGAACTTGTTGGGTAAAAGAGAGGAGAAAAAAGTATTGTATGAGATGAATTGGTTATTCGCCACGTATCAACTACAGACATGTTATTTTACTCATCAAGCATTATTTCGGTTTAGTGGTGTGGAACTGAAACAATTACAAAGAATCACAATGGTTAACATTTGTTTAATTGGTTGAGGGAATGGAGGTGGAGGAGGATGAACTCCAATTTGGCGTAAACCATCCCTAGGTAGGGCGATTATGAAGAGCCACACTAAATATGACCTTGAAAAATGAGGTGCATCGTCCCTAGATGAGGGGCAATCATCATGGCAGGTTTGGTTATAGTCGGTCCAGTGGTGTAGGCTGTAGAAGAGTATATATATATATATATATATATATATATATATGTCAGGTCATGTCATATGCCACCGGTACCATGTAACCCAGTACTACCTGCCTCATGGTCGGGTGACCGGTGACTAAACTGGTTCCCCCACCAGACTTGTTTGGTAAGGAGGGCGGCTAGTCTCCCTGAAGGATTAAAAACAAGACCTTTGAAAGGGCGAATGAACCCTTTTTCTGGATCAACGGCCAACTAGTACTGTGTATATTTGTGTGTGTGTATATATGTATTGGGGTGGCGAGGGCTCCCATAAGCCGTGGTGAAGGCAACCTTTCTAGGAGAAGCAAATCTCTGATTTAAAAAACCATAAAGCGGGAGACCAGTACCCGCATTAAGCTGGTCTGCAGTTTAATTTGTTGCTGGCTATCTTGCTCTTACTTGTTGCTGGGTCTCAACATTTTGAACCTAGAGAGAGACTTAGCTGTCGTACAAAGCTAAGACTCTGTAACATCATCTTTGTATAGATGCTCCCTCAGGCATTTGGGCTCATGGACTTTAAGTGTCCGAGGGAGTGGCACTCGTCTGGCAAGATCATTATGATATCATCATATATATATATATATATATATGACCTTGACCTTTACCTTTAAAAATGGAGTGCACCATCCCTAGGTAGGGGACCATCATCATCCTAGGTCAGGATCGGTCCAGTGGTGTGGGCTGTAGGAGAGTTGTACACCGACACACACGAACGCTACTACTTTATATATAGAAGCTGGCATAACCAACCTAGCTGAATGCCACAACCATGACCATGATGAAAGCTCATATTCTGATTTTCATGATGATACAAAAGTTCCCAAATGTAATGGCCAAATGACCCAAGAGTTGTATGTCTTCAGCCGATAGTGCTTCAAATACATGAATGAACTCTGTCACAACAAATGACACAGATGCTAGAAACTTTCAATGTTAACTAACCAACAAGTGAATCATCAACTTCATATGTGTTCAATATTCACTTATAAATGTTGTTGTTGAACCTGGGTTTTTGTTTGTTCATACAAAACCACTTGGACGCAGATGTTGATTTTATTAAAAAAAAAAAAAAATTGTTGTGTTTTTTATTTTAATTTTTAATTGTTATTTTTTAATTTTTATATATGATTTTTTATTTTAATTTTTTAACTTTTAAAAAAATTTTATTTTAATTTTTTAATTTTAATTTTTTTATTTTAATTTTTTAATTTTAATTTTTAATTTTAATTTTTTAACTTTTAAAAAATTTTTATTTTAATTTTTTGATTTTAATTTTTTGATTTTAATTTTTTGATTTTAATTTTTTGATTTCTACTTTTCGTTTTTTATTTTTATTTTAATTCTCTATTATTTTTATTTATTATATTTTTATCTTTATTTATTGTTTTTATTTATTTATTTTTTATCGTCTTTGTTCATTCCGAACAAGACTATTGCCACCGAACCATAAGAAGGGGCATATTTAGGAAGGGTAGGGGACAAGAAGCCTAGGTTGGAAGTTGGGAAGCAAGATGAGTGTTCACGTTTCTATTAATTTTCTGCATTTTAGTTCGGTTATAGAAACGGTGAGTAGAAAAGGAATTCCAAAGACGAGCGGTTCATAGAAAGAAGCTATTGAAGTAGAAAATCTGGCGTTTAAGAACCTCTACAATGAAAGGGGTGGAATTTTGCTGCTGGTCGAGTTGGTCAGTCGTATTTCATTGAAAGGTGGTGGGAAGGGGGGAACCACAAATGCACTAAGCTCATTTGAGCACTTTTTGTGGAAGTAGTTATAAAAAAAAAAAAGCGCAGGATTGCGACTCTGGTGATGCCACAGGGACTGGACATTGTCAGACAATGCGGAACCCGGTGAAGTATTCGTATCGCTATTACTGTAATCAAGATGACAGTTGTTTTGCCAATTGAATCTATTTGCTTCTAAACCTTATCTTTTGTCACCGTGCACACTGAATGACATCACAAAAAGCAAATGTCGTTAATAATGAGTGACAATTTCAACACAACCAGTTTTATATATTTTCAACTATTAATGAAACCATTTTTGCAATCGCAGAATGTTTGATAAATGTTTAGAAATTCAAAAAAGTTATTTTTTTTAATCTCTACTTATATATAAAATATTATATAAAATATATATAAAACAAATATATATAAAATATTAAATATTATTACTTATATATAAAAGTTTGTTCCCCATAGACCACAAAACGGCTTGGCCAATTTTATTTAAATTTCACATAAATTTACTTTATATGTCTGGGAGTGTTCTTAGATAGGATTTGTATCAGAATGCCTCTGATAAGTATCGAAAATCAATAATCGCAAAAATCTGATGACAGAAGTAACAGTTTGATTTTGACCAAAGTTAACTCCCTTATACAGCCTAACATCACAAATGCATTTTAAAAGTTCAGAAGAGCCAGGCTATATATAAAACCAACAATCTTTGATACATGCGCGTGTTTGAAATGCTTGTTTCTGTTTTGAGCATGATTGAACCAGGATACTTGACTTTTGCATTTTAAACTTTATTTCAAGCCATTTTATATATAAAAATAATTTTATAAAATCAACAGTAGGTTCTCTACAGTGCAATATAGACTACAACATATTGCAGATTAAACCATTGTGGGGAGGCATGTGAAGTTTCCTCCCAGTGCACTGTGGTAAACCTCTGACTAGAGTAGGCAATCAATCGATTTGATTGAAAAGTGGACAATTTTATTGATTTCAATAACAATAAAAGCATTGGAACTGTGGAACATTCATTGATTTTCATTCAATCCCAGACAACGTCGGATCTTCCTGTTTGTTTAACAATATAGAACAAATACTGACTCAGTGGTTCAAGGATAGTCCAGTGATTTTATATAGGTAAGTGATTTATAATCCAGAGTTAGTGTGGGTACTACCAGATCCAGCTGTCTGAAGATAATGGCTTCCTGACCTAAAGTGCACTAAATATTGAATAGTTTTTTCCTTTATCTTTGAAAAACTCAATCATGTTCTGCAAAGTCAAAAACAAAAGCAAAAATTTAGTTCTACAAAACAATTCAACCAAAAACGTAAAAATATTTGAAGAAATAAAGAACTTGAAGCATAAAACACTGTTTCCAAAATAACACGATTCAATATTAAATGAGCTGAAAAGGGTTCATACGCCGTAAAACAAAACAACTAAATCAGAGCTTGTGAGCTAATTATAAATATGTTTTTTTTTCCTTCTTTAACAGTAATGACATCGAAACAAACTGAAGCCCTTATCAACATGTCAACCCATGAAGTTTCTTTCAAGAAATCTGAATATGCCGTTGTTGTCTTTCCTCATATGCCAGAAACATTCCCAACGGATGCGCATATAGAATGTCGCTACACAATCACGCAGGACTACGTACCAACCACGAGGGATTGGGTCGGACTCTACAAGGTTGGATGGATCTCATTCAATGATTATTTATATTACGAATGGGTTGCTCCTCCCAAGAATAATGATGGAGATGCGGAAGGAAATATCCTCTTCCCATGTAAGTAATTTGTATTTATTCAAATACTTTTTGCAATCATGTTTTCTTTCACACCATTATGAAAAAATGGCATAGCAATAAGTCATATTTTTTAAATATTGGATCTCAACTGCGCTGACTATATCACAATATTGGGTGAAAGCTTTGCTAGCATTCAATTGCCTATTGACGAGATGCAATCTTACGCATCAATGATGACCAAGAAAAATAAACGCCAATAAAATAGAGCTACTGATGTCATGTCTCTTTCCAAATGAAAAACAGCCGGTTATCTTCGACACGGAAACTCTTGAAGAGATTGATCGATTCAAATAAGTGTGCTCCAACATATCTACAAGAGACCAAACGCACCAGTAATGCTCACATCACCTTCTGTCAACTTCGATTGTGGCTCTGTTCTTGGTCTCAAAAAGAAATAAGGCCGAACACCAAAGTCAAAATCTACCAGGCCCTCATTTGTACCATTCTCCTTTATGGCTGCGGGCAAGTGATCTACGCAAACTGGTATTCGACCATCACTGCCTGCACTGCATCCTCTGTGTCCGCTGGCAACAGTTTATCTCCAACCGTCTAATTCGTGCTCATTGCAAGATCCTCTCTGTCCAGAAATCTCTGTCAGACGTCTTCATTTGTTTGACCATGCCCTTCGTCGACACCCAAGTGGCTTCATCTGTGAACTCATCGACCCAGCAGCATCACCAGGCTGGAAGAATGTTGCATTGACCAACTGAATACCTCAGGACAGTGAAGCAGGATACTGAACGCTGGAACTGTAAATGGCTTGCGTTTATAATGGAAGCAGCCTTAGATTGCCGTGCCTGATTATCCAGTATTCAGGATGTCACAAACTTATTAGAAATTAGCAAAGATATCCGCGCTTTGCACAGGACTTTGTTGTACGCTTGGCACCCGCTTCGTGGGCACCCTTGCAGTAAGTGGATGTCGGAAGAGCAACTATTTCTTAAGGTGTTCAAATTTTTTAACTACCTTCTGAAGTGACTGAAATCCAACTATGAACTTTAAAGCAAATAGATTATATCGAAGTTGATACTTATATTGTTTTACTTATATTGTTTTACTTATATTGTTGTGCATAAAAATTGAAACAATTGGTTGAGGGGGTGGAGGAGGGTGATCTGATTCAAATTCATAAAGAAGTTGCCCGTCACCATGGTGGCGCCCCCCCAGGATGGTGATGAACCCGAATTTGGTATGAACCATCCCTAGGTAGGGCGGTTATGAAGAGCCACACTAAATAAGGCCTTGACCTTGAAAAATGAGATGCACCATCCCTAGATAGGATTCCATCATTATCTCGAGTTTGGTGATGGTGGGTCCAGTGGTGTAGGCTGTAGGAAAGTATAAATATATATATATATATATATATATAAATATATATATATATATATATATATATATATATATATATATATATATAGGCTATGACCTTGACCAGTGCACCATCCCTAGGTGGGGGACCATCATCATCCTAGATTTGGTCATGATCGGTTTAGTGGTGTGGGCTGTAGGAAAGTTGTACACAGACACATACGAACGCTATTACTTTATATATAGAAGCTGGCATAACCAACCTTGGGTGAATGCCACAACCATGACCATGATGAAAGCTCATATTCTGATTTTCACAATGATATAAAATTCCCAAATGTAATGGCCAAATGATCCAAGAGCTGTATGTCTTCAGCCGATAGTGCTTCAAATACATGAATGACACGGATGCTAGAAGTTGAATCCTGGTTTTTGTTTGTTCATACAAAACCACTTGGATGCAGATGTTGATTTATTAAAAAAAAAAAGAAAAAAAAAAAGATTTATTTAAAGCGTGAGAATCAATCACAGAAAATATCAGAAAAACTGGTTACTTTCATATGGGTGAGAGAAAGAGAGACACATCGACGGAGAGCTCATCTCTGTACACCCAGCCTGAATGTGTTTGCTATGCCCCCTCCTCCATTGGGGACAACACCATAGGCACATTTTTCCTGCTTGAAATATCGCCAGCTCAAAAAAAAAATCTCCACTTGAAAATCATGTGGTTTCACAAATCCTTTACATCCTTTGCATCCGTTGAAGGTTTTTTCTGTGTGGCACATTTTTATTTTTGTGTTGTTTAGCTTTGGTGAGGAGGGATCAGCCATGTCCATTACAATCATATCAACAAATCTTTTTTAAACAGATTTTGTTGGTTTGGTCACACTACGCGCCATGACACAAGAAAGTTCATCCATGAAACAATAGCTCCAGAACTACTCCAAGGTTGGTGATGATGCCCGGGAGGCCAGCTGAAGATGTGGTTACGCACTGTCAAAGCAGACAGCGAATCTATCTTCAGTTCACAGGTTATTGATGTTTGCCGTTGTTCGTGAGCCTGGTTGCTCATAATGATCTTGGCTGTTGCAAATTGTCATGCCTGGTCTGCGTTTATCCAGGATGCTGTGTGTTCTATGGGAGGCCTCACCCTATCTTGGGTGAATACCATCAAAATCAAAAATATGATTAAATATTATTACATAAAAATGAGCTTTTTTGAATTTTTTTGCAAAATCTTGTTTGATCATCGTTCTGATTTATTATTCTTGTAAAAAGTTGAAAAATTTAGGAAATGAAAATGAGAAATTTGTTTTGTTTTTTGTTTCAGCGCATAAGATGCCAGAGGATGATGGCGACTTCTATCAATTCTGTTACGTTGCATCCTCAGGCCAGGTGAAAGGTGCCAGCACACCATTCCAGTTTAAAAGACCGCGTGCTGATGACTTTGTAGAAATGATCGACGATGAAAACGATATGCTCATCATTCATTCGAAGACATGTCTGCTAGAAGAGACCATTAAGAAGAAAGAAAAAGAAACGGCTGAATTGATACAGGTAAGAATTTCTTTTTTTTTTTACTTTGAAATAGCTTAGACTAGCAGGACAACTCAGCGTGACCAGGGACCTCGATAACAATAAAAGTTCTTAGTAATAAAGAAAATGTTTAATATCTTTCTTTTAAGACTTGTGACTTTTTGAACATTTTCTCTCTCTGATTGCCTCTCTCTTTCTATTTTTATCTCCCTTTCTTTTTCCTTTTTCTTTCTCTTGTCTTTTCTTTCATGTTTTTGTCTTCTTCTCTTTCCTTTCTTTTTTTTCTGTTTTCTTTTCTCTCTTTCCTCCTTTTTTCTCTCTCTTTCCCCCTTTTCTTTTTCTCTATCTTTCCCCTTTTCTCTTTTCTTCCTCTTTCTCTTGTTTTTCTCGGTCCGTTCTCTTTCCTATTCCATTCAATCAAGTGAATTTGACATAAATAAAATATTCTGTTTAAAAGTAGAAAAAAGTTCAATTTTTTTTTTTTTGCTTGAATTCTAAATTTATCTGTCTGACTGTCTTGCACAAATTTGGTCCATATTGACGCTCTGCGTTTGAATACAAAAGTTGTGCATTCATAAAACATGTTTGTGCGTGCACATGGAATCTGATGATACAAGATTTGTAAGTGTATCTTGTGTAGTTTCTGAAATCTCACTAAAACGTGACTTTCATTTCATGAAAGGTCAGTATATTTTATGCAAGAATCGGATTTATCATTAACAAACTGAGTTTTATTTAATTGCTTCCCCACGAGAGCACAGTTGGGCGCAAAGTTTGTTTCTGATGTGGGAAGGTCTCTAATACTGGTTACTCTAAATTGGAATAAAAAATAAGATTGTTTTTATCTAGAAGAATTTCTCCTTCACTGACCGAAGTCAAAAAAGATGAAGTGTAGTATCAGAACAGATACTACACTTTGCTTTTAACCAAAATGTCAAGGAAAATTATCTAATATACTATACTCAAGTAAGAGTTTCACATAAAGGATTTTTTAAAACTGAATTTACGTTTTATAAATTTAAATAAATTAACAAAACAAAAACACTAATATTTGTTAAAAGCTATGACTCACTTTTTGTTAATCTGTAAAAAATAATCAACATTATTTTTGTTTAAAAACAAAGATTTTTGATAAATAGCAAAAACGTATTTGTAATTTGATTGGGCCTATACTTTCTTCTTCAATGCAATCTCTCCGTCTCACAGATATGATATTGCTAGTGTCAGTCTTTTCTACAAATATCATTATGGCATACGTTCCTCAGAATTGACTGATCTATTCCCTGCTTCCTTTGTTTCAGCTCATTTGACTTGTTGGTCTAGTAGTCTTCATGAATTTGCTGTTTTAATACTTCATTGTAATACAACTTCCTATTCCAGTGGCTTCTTTCCAAGAACTGCACAGTTATGGAACTCTCTTCCTGCTCATTGTTTTCTGATTACCGATAACATTGATCTTTTCAAGACTAAGGTCAATAGGCATCTCCTGTCTTTGCTCTTGTTAGCTCCTCGCACCAAATGGCTTCATGTCTTGTCTAGAGCAATTTCCATTAAAAAAAATTTGTAAATATATCACTTATGGTTATATACTCATAGAACAAGTAAGTAGTTTTTTTGTTTTTTTTTTGTTTTTTTTAATGAAATTTTACATTTTTCAGGGAGTAGACAGCAGATCTAATCCAAGCAGATCATATACTCCATAAGGAACAGGGTTGCAGCAGGGAATATGTATTATATATCTATATTAACAAATAGTGACCCAATGAGTCATAAGTAGTTAAGTAATAAAGAAAGCCCCCCCCCCACTCATGTTCATCACTAACAAGACATATCACCACTTGGATGTAAGGGACTACTATTTAGGACCATGTCTAGGAAAGATTAACAAGATGTTGGTTTACGTTACATTTAAACTTCTGCATATTAGTGCAGGAAGTCAATTCCAAAACCTAGCTGTTTGAGAGAAGAAACTATTATTAGAGTAGAAAGCTTTCTTGCATTCAGGAACCTCAACAGTGAAGGGGTGAGATTTTGTTGCGAAGTGGGTTTCTCGGGGATATGTATGCTGAGGGGGCACAAGTATGAGTTCATCAGAGCACATTTCACTAAAATATTTGTAAAACAGGCATAGAGATGCAACATTGCGGCAATGGGAAAAGGGTTTGAGCTTAGTGGGACCTA
The DNA here is from genome assembly GCF_053919585.1 of Euprymna scolopes. NCBI lineage: Eukaryota > Metazoa > Mollusca > Cephalopoda > Sepiida > Sepiolidae > Euprymna > Euprymna scolopes. The sequence continues at coordinate 27,378,200 of NC_136516.1, read as the reverse complement.
TTAGATTGAAAACTCTTTTTTGGACCCTATCCAAGAGTGAGGGACTAGTGGTAGATGCACCAGCCCATATGTGGCAACAATACTCCGTGCATGGTGAATGGTGGCCTTAAAGAAAAGATTATTCTCAGGTGTGAGTAGTCTTCTAGCTCGATTGAGGGAACCCACTTTCCTTGCAGCAGTCTTGGCAATGTCCTCAATGTATATTATGATGTATTTTATTCTCCTCTTCAGAAATTGAATGAATATGATGAGAAATGTTCGAATCTGAATTTGGAGTTGGCAAAAACCGGGGATCAATTGGAAGAGGAGCAAAAGATGAAAGAGGCGCTCTGCGAAGAATTGGAATTGGCCCAAAAAAAGATCAGTGGTTTGCAACATGAGTTTGAAGACATGATTCTTATCCAAGATGAACTTGCCGTTCAGGTGACACAATTAACGCAGGTAATACACTATTCGCCATGTGTTCATAACATGTTTGTCTAGAGCTGTGAAGTTCTCAACCCTGGGGTTGGACGCAAGTTTGAGGCAGCACAATAGGTTCTTGTCCAGAATGCCTCCCCCCATATTAAAAAAATAAAACTAAATAAAAATTTGTATGATGTATGCACCCATGACTAAACAAAAACACCATATTCCAAAAATCATGTAAATTGATCAAATAGTTTTATTTTTATAAAGAAAATAATTTTTAAGTAATTAATGGGAATTTGTAAGCATTACAACATAATCTTGCAAGTTTGAATTATTGAGTTATCTCCCTTTGTTAATTTTTAGATTGTTTTCAAAATGGTAGACAAAACAGTCGCTCTTTGTTACTCATAAAGTTTCATGTAACTTCAGATTATTACGGCTATATAAAAATAAAAAAATGTTGGAAAACTTTAATTCATTAAAACAAAATGTAATTTTCAATTTTTACTGATTTTTCTTTGTAAATTTAATTTTGTTTTTCCCAGGAAAAAATGGAAACTGAAAAGAAAGTTGAGGTTTTAGAAACCGAGAAAATTGAGTTGACAGAAAAGGTGAAATTTCTACAAAACCAAAAAGATGAAACGCTTGGAAAGAATAAAATTCTTCAGGAAGAGAATGAAATGTTTAAGGTAAATAATTTCAGTGCTCATCTTTTAACTGCTTGTGGCATTATGCAAATTTTGACATGAGAATTTGGATTCCAATAATACAACTGAGTAAAACCCCAGTTTAGTGGCCAGAATATAAAATGTGATAAAAAAAATTTATGTATACATGATAAATATTATTAAATGAGGAACCATTTTGGGTTAAAGTCTATTTAGTATTACGCATGTAATCTTAAGAACATGATTGAAATGTATACAGATGATGTAATAATCGATAGAAAAAAAAGTCTTCATACAAACGGAAATTAGAAATGTCATGGTTTATCCAAAAACTGGATTTGAAAAGATGACTTACAAAACGAAGTAAATATTTGTAGTTGATTATAAAAAATACATCTATACATCTGTCTGTTTAAATGTATGTTTGCATGGCTGCCTAAAACTTGACAGATGCGTCGGAACATGATGAAACTCGTATTGTTTTAAACCTCAAACTTTTGGACGACAAATATCGAAAAATTGACCAAAAGCATTAATTCCTTCACCCTCAATGAGGCAGTTTTCTACAGGAAGGGGTCGCTTTTTTCGCAAATATTTTCAAAAGTCATCAACTCTTTTCTCGATTGACTAACCTTAATTTTGACATTTGTCACATTCCTTTATGGACACAACAGCAAAGACGTGACTTTTTTTTTTTTTTTTTTTTTACATTCCTTTCCCCTTTCGCGGTACGGGTTCAAGCCTACCTGCCTACTATACACACCTCCAAACACCCGGGCAACGCCGGGCATTCAGGCTAGTTTAAAATATTTACTGCACAAGATTTTTTTTTTTTATTTGGTACTTGTACAGTTTACAGATTGCTAAATTGAGATAAATGAGATTTTGCTCCTAGGCAGCACCTCCTCACTTTTAGGCACCTTCATTAGTGGAGGAATATCACATTAGATATTTTTTTATTTTCCAACAAGTGTCCCTCCTCCATTTTTTAGTCGAATTCATCTTCAGTAAAACTGCAGTTTAGTGGCCTGAACATAATGCAATAAAAAGATTTATGTACAGACAATAAATATTGTTTTATTTTGTTTTTGTTAAATATTAGTAAATGAAGAACTGCTTTGAGTTAAAATCTATTTAGTATTACACATGTAATCTTAAGAAATTTTTTTAATTGTGTACATATAATGAAATAATTGTTAACTTTGGTTTTTATGAAAATTCCATTATTTTCTTTTCTGACGATTATTTCAGCATATTTACAGATTTGAGTGTGTTAAGAACAAAAATGGGACAAAAACTTTTTTTTTTTTTTTTTTTTTTTTTTTCAAATTTATTAAAAAAACAACTGATACAACCCTCTTTCTGGTATTTAAGACAACTATGTTAAAAATAAGTGTGACATCAAAGTAAGTGTTATTGATTGATATAATTAATTTTAATTGATTTTTAATGTGACACATATTATGTACTTCAGTGGTATTAATTTATTTTACAGGGTGGAACGATAAAATTGTCATCCTAGGAAAGACGACATGATTCCATTTCAGTTTGATGAAAACCAGTTTTCTTTTTTGCTGCAGATCATCTACTAGTTGGTCAGTTGTGTACAAATCCTAAGAACAATAGGAGCCTTTGATTATGTCTAAAATGTCTAAGTGACACAATGTTCAACAAGCGAGATCGGAGATGTGCCAGTGTACAACACATGCTCTCTACCGATCTAAGTTATAACAACAGGACTGTTGCCAACACCTTCAAAATGCATCACTGGATTGCCACGAATAACAGGAACATGCCCAGGGTGATGAAAACAAAGTTTTTGGCTAGAGTTATGATGTTTAGTGGGGTTTCAAGTGAGGGCCACATCATGCCACCTCACATCTTTAAAGTTGGCAACTCCAAAGTGTACTTGGATGTACTGAAGAGTGTGGTGATCCCCTCGTGCAATCAGGTGGTCATTGGCAGGTCCTGGGTGTGGCAGCAGGACTTGGTGCCGGCCCACAAGTCCTAAGAGATCCAGGCTTGGCTTTAGAAGGAGTGTTATGACTTTGCACTCTTCTCTCAATGGGCCCCACCTCCGTCAACATGAACCCACTGGACTATTTCGTTTGAGCATACACCGAGAACATCATCAACATGACCTCCTACAACACCAAAGTCAGCCTGATCGCCGAGCTCTTGCCGGTGCTTGTAAAAAAGGCATGCTCCCAGTTTCAAACCCATATTGAGGCGGTGATTTAGGCTGATATGATGTCGGTTTTACTACATAATTAAGTTATCTGAATTGATTTTTTTCAATAAAAGTTTTAAAATAAAACTGTAGTGTTGTTTTCTTTAGGGTGACAAATTTATTGTTCGACCCTGAATTTATTGAAATCAGTTTTACTACAATAGAATCATGGATGTCATAGAAAATTTAAAATTTGTTAAGAAATCAAATAACCTGATACGGGATTTTTTTTCATTAATTCAAATTTCCAGCTCCATTAACTTTCTTCAAGATAATGTAGACAATTTTTTTTGTTGTTTCATTATTGAAATTTTATCACATGGCCAAAAATCGCTGATTTTTTTCTTGATCTTGTTGGAGAATAAAGAAACTGTTTTTTTAATGTCCGATAGTCATAGTGAGATGCGCTAATACGTGTGTAAAAATATTAATTTTAATTGAAATTTTAATTGATTTTAATTGATTTTAATAGAAATTTTATCCTGAATATAATCTCTGTTTTCTTTCCAGACACAGCTTTCAAGCCGTGAAAAATCCGTATTCGAAACGCAAAAAATGACGGAGACGTTGCGTACTGCAATTGCAGAGGTTTCTGGTGAAATTCAGGTTTACGAGCAAAAAAACAATGTATTAAGCAAAAAACTGGAGAAAGAAAAAAAATTATCATTGACTAAAAAGGTTTGTAGTCTGCAAGTTCTTGTTGAAGCGTCCTTTTAAATAATCAAATCTTTCCGCGTATTCATCGTTAGCGACCATCACAATGAGTCCCTTGTCAAAAAAAACTATGGAACGATTCCAATATGTTTTCTGATTCCGATATAATTATTGATTCTAATTTTAATGTGTTTTAAATTTTTCAATATAGAATTCTTTTTGAGAGAGAGCAGGGATTACCACAAAAAATAAAACGTAATGTGTTCCTATATTTTCGCAAATGTAAAAAGTACACCTCTGAGGCTGATCTATGGATATTAGTTTTACTAATAATTTAAAATCAATAAATATTTATCGTTTCATCATTAATACGAGTTATGGAAAATTACGTTTTAAACAAATAAGTAAAAACAATAACAAGAATCGTTTTTGGCATTGGAAAATAGGCACAAATTTTTCTGATTCCAATACTCCAAAACATTCTGATTCTTTTAATTTCTGATTTTGATTAATCATTCCCAACACTAATATAAATACATTAATAAAAAAATATTTTGCCAGTGTTCACATTTGCTATTTGTTTAAATATATTACTAAAATATTCCTCTAAAACTATAGAATTATGTCAGTATATTATTATGTCATATCTAAATTATCATTTCTGAGGACATAAAGAAAAAATAAACACTAACCCGACAGTTGGATTTTTATTATTGAGTAAAGCATTTTTTTCAAATTCATATCCAGTAAATCTAAGGTGGTTGTCTGACTTGCTATTTGCTTTCTCACTTCCCCTTGCCACTTAAAGTGCATTCATCTGGGGATTAAAAAATAGCATGTGTTTTAACTTTTACATGATAGACTGGTGATATATGAAGGGGGTTAAAGAAGTATTAAAGGATTCTTTAAATGTGGACCTATCAAGCAAAATGTGTGAAGCTCAACAGGTTGGGGTGGAGCTTAAATATAATGATAGCATTATCGACAAGACAAAACTATATATTGGTATGTATAGATTTATTTGCTAATGTAATAAGGAAAAAAAAACATGAATTGGAGGAGATATATGTTGCAATATTTTTGATCTTTGATTATGGGATATGATCCGTTAAAGTTTAGAGATTCTATTTATGAACGCTACCAATAGAAACTGACAAATCGGTACTTCTACAGTTTAATCAAGACATAAAAAAATGAAAATATCGAGAAAAAAAAAGGTTATATTGTACATATCCGTTATGGAACGAAGTTCTCTAAAAGAAAATTTCACTTCATTTCATCAAGTAGATTTTTTGTTGTTGTTTTTTTTTACAGTGAAAAAACAATTTTTTATGATACCGAACAAAAGATTCGATTTTTAGAAAGAAAAGCTAGTAATAAAGATGGGGAGGGAGTGTCGGTGCTTTAACTGGAGTTATCTCCCCGTGGTATGTTTAACAAATTCCATAATGGCTGACTTCAACGCGCTCTCATAAAAATGTGTTTTTCTGCTGTAAAAAAAAAACTACTCGATCAAATTAAATAAAATTTTTTTCAGAGATCTTCAGTCCAAAATGGATACGTACAATATAACCTTTTTTTTTTCGATATTTTCATTTTTGATGTCTTGATTAAACTGTACAAGTACCTTAAAATCAAATTAATCCACGTTTTGCTATCAACAAATCAGAAACCACAATTGCTGCATAAAAATATCGAATCTTTGAGCATTCCAGCACATAATTTTTTCGTGTCAACACAAGAATGATCTTCTGTTTTTTTTTTGCCTGCAAAATTATAAAGTCTAGGACCTGTACGGAAAAGTTACCTATTGAAAATTCTTCATCTCATTGATTTGTACAGAATAGTTACCCATCGGAAACTCTTCTGAAATTAAACATGGCTTTCAATTCAAAAGGATATGGGCTCGGCGGAAGACTTTACTCCGCTAGATCAGAATCAAGATTCGAATTGTGGCAAGTGAAATTTTTAGGATATTTACGAATCCAAATGTTACATAAGATAATTCAGGCACAATCTGAAATCAGAAACTACCCTGAGTTTATTGAAAAGAATGCAACTGTCTTTGTGGAATTAATACAGTGCTTAGATGACAGAAGTCCATCTCTGGTAATGCGAGAAGCCTTGGACAATGGCTGTAAAACATTTAACATATTAAGAGAGCATTATTTATCGAAAGGAAAACACCAAATTATCTCTATATACTGAACTGACATCTCTAAAACGTACAGAAGCTGAGATGATTGCAAATTATATTATACAGGCCGAAACAACAGCAAATTCATAAAAAAAATGTCTGGTGAAGTTATTAGCGACAGTCTGTTAATTTCTATGGTCCTTAAAGGGTTGCCGGGTGATTTTAAAACATTTACCATCATGGTAATTCAGAAAAAACCATGACTTTTAGTCAAGGTAGCACTTAGAAGTTACGGTGAAACTGAGAAAATGATCACAGAAAAAAAACGAATCTACAAATTAAATTTAAAAATGTCCACTTAAAAACACCAAAATTAAATGATATCTTTACCTTAAACAAAAACCGCAATTTTTCCAAAAACAATTTTTCTTCTAAGAAAAAGACGAACATTATTTGCTATAATTGTGGGTGACCCAATGTAGATACAAAAATTTCAAAGGGGACTCCATTAAAAATGTGGAGAGTTCCATTAGTGAACATACATTTTTATTTTCATGTACATTTGACACTTCAACAGACAGTAACAACTTGTTGATTGTGAGGCAACAGCACATGGAATTACAAAGGAATTGGATTTTATTAATTTTGATCCCAACTCTCAGTCAGTTCGTAGAGCTAGCCGACGGCAGTCGAGTAAACAATATCGTTTTGAAGAGAGGCTATGCTAAAATCTCGCTAAGGAATAAAAAAGATGAATTTTGTTTCTGTATTCTCTTTTAATCCCAAAATTTCAACAAAATATATTTTCTGTACAAGCCGCCATTAAACAAGGTGCAAATATAAATTTTAGCCCCAATAAATCAAAACTGGTGTACCCGAATGGAACTGTATTCCACATTAAAGAAAATGGAAGACTTTATTATTTAAACAGTGTAGTTCCATCAAAAACCGCCTGCCATGATTTACAGACATGGCATAAAATTCTTGGGCACTGCAATATTCCAGATATCAAAAAGTTGCTGAATGTGGTTGACAGAATGAAAATAAAAACTTCCAAAAACTTGACAAACTGCAACGTTTGTACACAAGGTAAAATGGCAAAGTACCAAAACAAGATGCCAGACAAGAAGGCTACAAAAATCCTATCACTGGTACACTGTGACTTGAATGGTTCCATGGAATCGATGGATAGAGAAAACTTCAGGTATGCATTAAGTTCTGTAGACAATTATTCTGGTTTAATAATGGCCTATTTCTTAAAGGACAAATCAGATATCTTTTTTTTTCTTTTTCACCCCAGACATGGCACAGTGCCACTTTGAAGTAGGGGGCTACTATTGGAGACATAATTTGTAGGGGCATTATGAAGGGAGATGAATAGCAAGATGCTTATTCACATTACACTTGAACTTTTGCATGTCAGTACAGTTGGGAAAGCAGAATCCCGGAAGGGAGTTCCAAAGTCTAGCAGTTCTGGGGTAGCAACTAAAAAATACTTAGCTGACATGACCCCCTATGGTGCAGTAAAGTGAATCCGTTCAGACAATGTTACAGAATTTGCTAATAAAAACTTTAAACTTTTATTAACAAATGTATCAAACATGAAAAATTGATTCCTGATTCATCTTGCCAAAATAGAATATGAAAGATCATGGCGGACACTTTTTGAAATGGCAAGATGTATACTCATTGAATCAAAACTATCAAAAACCTTTGTAAAAAGCAAATTAAATATCAAAACTGGTCGAAATATATTGGGTACGATAAAAACAGCCCAGCCTATTTAGTATTTTCTTCCAGACAAAAATAAAATAAAAAGAATCCGATGTGTAAAATTCAAAGACACATTTAATTTCAAAGACGAAACTTTATCATCTGAAGAGGATGAATTAATATTTCCTCAAATTCATAAAACAAATGATGACAATGAATTCGCCTCTCTTGAGAACAAGAGTATTATAATGATGACAGCGATGATGCTGATGTTGAAGTCGAAAATTTGTCAGAACGTTACCTAAAAAGAAGTAGAAGATGACCCAATTTTTTTGTGGTCGACAATTTGAAAGATTATCATGACAACTATTATCTATTCCGTAGATAATACGGCAAAAAGCATTAACGAAGCAATTAATTCAGAACATTGTCAGCAATGGAAAAAGGCAATGAAAACTGAAATAGATGCTTTAAAAGAAAATGATATCTATTCGGTAGTGCCTCTCCCAAAGAAAAAAAATGTCATTTCTTCAAGATGGGTCTTTACAAAAAAGACTACAGCATCAGGCGTTGAACAGTGCAAAGCTAGATTTATTGCTAAAGGATATTCTCAGATTTGCGGTATGTTTTCAACGACTACAAATCTAACGACAATCAGAATTTTATTGCAAATCGCATCTCAAAATAACCTTAATATCCATCAAAGGAAGATAAAAAATGCTTATTTTAATGGCCTGATAGACTGTGAAATTTATATTATTTTAATGGCCTGATAGACTGTGAAATTTATATTATTTTAATGGCCTGATAGACTGTGAAATTTATATTATTTTAATGGCCTGATAGACTGTGAAATTTATATTACCCCTCCAGAGGGATTCGTAATGAAAAATAAAAATTGCATGTGGGGGCTTAACAAATCACTGTACGGTCTGAGGCAAAGCGAACGAATTTGAAATAAAGTATATAATTGAACAACAGATTAGTGAATCTCTTGACAAAGGCTTCCTTTCCAGGGCAATTGCTTTTGACATACCTCAGGCCTTCGATAAGGTATGGCATAAGGGCCTACTTCACAAGATTTCCAGCTACGGTATCACTGGTAATGTTTTCTCAATTATTAAATCATTTCTCTCCGATAGGTTCATAAGAGTAGTGGTTGATGGGCAGAAATCAGAGGGCCACAGTATTAATGCTGAAGTCCCTCAGGGGTCCATCCTGGGCCCAACTCTTTTCCTGATCTACATCAATGATCTCCCAAAACATATACTTAAATCATTTGTTGACATCTATGCTGATGACACGACCATCGATGGCAAAACATCAAAAGCCGTAAATGACAAAGTTCTCTCCGATTCTCTCTCCTCTGATCTTGAGCACGTGGTACAGTGGGGGAAGAAATGGCTGGTTACTTTTAATGCATCCAAAACCAAGCTTTTATCTTTACATCATCAACGCTCTGATCCCCATCTGGCACCAATTGAAATGGATGGCTCTCGTTTTGGGGAGGCTCCATGTTTTGACAAGCTTCTGGGTTTGACCTTTACTCCTGATCTGAAATGGAACACATACATCAAATCTGTTGCCAGAGACACTGGGAAAATGGTGGGATCCTTCTACCGCTCCAGAAGATATATCACTACTAATGCAATTCTCTATCTGTATAAAAGCCAAGTACGTCCAAGGATGGAGTACTGCTGCCACATCTGAGCAGAAGCTGCTAAAAACAGCCTATCCTGCCTTGACAGAGTACAAAATAGACTTCGTGGTTTAGTGGGGGATGCCTTTTTCTCTTCCCTGCAACCTCTCTCCCACAGAAGAGACGTTGCGAGCCTGTCTTTGTTTTATCGTTATTTCCATGGCAAGTGGTCGTCTGAGCTCCAATCCCTCGTCCCCCCTTGCCAATCTTTCACGCGAAACACCCATCTGGCTGAAACCACTGTCAATAATTTTCCCCACTCTTTATCTGTGCCTAAATCCAAACGTAGATTCCATGAGCAAAGCTTCTTTCTTAGAACTGCACACCAGTGGAACTCTCTGCCACTTGCCTGTTTCCCACCTGACTACAACTTGGACGTCTTCAAGTCCAACATAAACAAACTCCTGACAAATCGCCCCCTTAAGTAAGACACTCTATCAAAACCCCCAATACTAATGATTACTACAATACTATCTCATTGATTACTGTACACGCAATAACCCTTATCCCCGAGTGGCTTCCGGGCCTTGATAAGCGGTGAGCCCCATGTAAAAAAAAAAAAAAAAAATGCCCAATGAGCCCCTGTTTGTATACCCAAAACAAAGTCAATAAACTACTGATTTTAGTTTTATGGGTCGATAACCTTTTAATCGCATCAAATTGTGACATAATGTTAACTGATGTTAAGAACAGATCAAATAAAAAATTAAAAATGACCGATCTTAGCAAGATATCATGGTTTCTCATAATCATAGTTTAATACAATTTACTCATGAAAAAGGAATTATTAAAATGAATCAATCGAGGTATATTAATAAAATCCTATTCAAGTTTGGAATGCAAGAATGCAAAAAATGTTCTACACCAGTCAAAAATAATATCAATAAAAACACAGTCATAAAAGCAAACGTGATTAGCCAATCAATAATCATCTGTAATCAGACAACTAGTTTTGATTTAATCAATCCATTGCAACAAGAAAATTTGCCTCCCCCCTCATTTTTATTTGAAACTTTTCTCTGAAAAAAGAATCAATTTTCTGATACATTTTTGGAAAAAAATTATTTTTTCAATCATAGTTGTTTGCATGACAAAAAAAAATTGTTTTATTGAAACTTTTCTTGCAAAAAGACCCAAAACTTTAATATTTTCCACAAAAAAAATTTGTTTTCATTGTTACAAAACAAAATAAATTATTTTATTCAAATTTTTTTGCAAAAAAAACAAAAATAAACTTTGATACTTTCCAAAAAAAAATTTGTTTTATTAAAGCTTTTGCAAAAAACCCCAAAACTTTGATACTTTCCAAAAAAAAATTTATTTTCGTTGTTACAAGACAAAAAAAAATATTTTATTGAAACTTTTCTTGCAGAATAAAAACAAAAAACTTTGATACTTTCCATAAAAAATAAAAAATTGATTTTTGTTCATTTTTTCGTTTAAAAAAATTTTTTTTTAAAAACTAGTTGCAAAAAAAAATGTTTAATATACTTTGCTTCAAAGAAAAAATATTTCTTTCATAAAATTAAACTTACAATAAGCCTTATCTTCTTCTGTTAAAGTTTTATTTTCAAGGTTTTGAATTTATCATCTGACAGCATTCAGGTCAGCTTTTTCTAACAACTTTTCCAATTACTTAAAACTGCTGAAAGATGCCGACTTGACTTTGGGTCAGGTTCTGAATTGTTACCAAATTTTATTTTATTTTTTTCTAGTGGAGTCCATCTTCAATAATTTTCTTTTTATTCTAGGATGAAGTTGCCAGACTTTCGGAAAAATTACGAAATTCCGAAGACAAACTATGTGCAGCGGAAAGTACCAAACAAATGTTACAGAAAGAATTGTCTGCCTATGAGGTTACGCTGAAAAAAATGTCATCCGACTTGGAGGTTAGTTTCGATTGATAATAAAAAATAATAAGTAACGGTACGCCCATGGAAATTCCACAGTGTCTTCTACGATTGTTGTTCAAAAAGTAAAACCACCTATTTTTTATTAAAAAAACTTTTTTTTAACTCAAAAAGTTGTAGAGCTATGAAGACAGGAGTAGTACCATTAAAACGAGCGACCTTTTAATCTCCAGAATTTATTTTTCTACATAGTCACCACCATTCTCAATGCACTTTTTCCAGGAATTCAATGACACATCTTTGCTTCTGATGCACGTTCTTGACAGGGGTTGCTTTCTTAAGTTCTCCGGCCTTAAATATTTACAACAGAGAAACGAAACTTTCAAATCATGAGTGCATAAGTTCAGTCATCATAACAATGCAATTTGAAATCTTCCTCTGATCTATTCAGCCAGAATAAGAAAACATAGGAGGTATTACTTTTTGAAGACCTCTCATACATCAGTCTGTATAATTTACTATAAAAAGTAATATTCCTTTGAAAATAGTGTCTGTCAGTGTAGATAATATTATCAAAAAATATCAAATTAATCATCTTTGTTGATCGGCATCAGTTTTTTTTCAAAATGTGTATGAATGATGATCACATATGTACAAACAAAATACTTTTGAATAATTTAATATATGAAACTCTGTCTGTCTCCATTTTTTCAAACTGCATCTCCTCCAAAACGCAAGATCGCAGACCAGCGCAAGGCGGGTGAAATGATTACATTTTTTATGGGCTATTCTTTTATGGATCTTGTTGGTAAAAATAGCCCCTAAGGGGTTAAAATTTAAAAAAAAAAGCAAAACTTGGCAGGTGTAAGTCGACTTAAAGTGTTCTTTTATGCATGCAACAAATATACGTTAAAGTTGATTCTTTTTTTTTAACTATTTCTTATCCATCTGACAATAGCTCAAATAATAATTATTAAGGCTGAAGTGCTAAATGTTTTGGTTTCGATTCTAGCTGATGGCACCCAAGTCTTTTTTTTTTTTTTAAACACTTTTGAAATTATTACTTTATATACAGTACAATATAAAAAAAAAAAAAAATAGAATTGACTCTATAATAATAAATATGAAATATGCAGAAATTAAATATCATGTTTCAGCATATTTTACAACCAGGCAATGCCAGGCACCCTGCTAACATATAATAATGAAGTCATCATGTACACTGCTTGAATGCATTATCACTGATCAAAAGTGCATGTATGGGATAAAGAATAATAGGTTCTTGTCGAGAATTCTCTCCTATATTAGAAACAAAAATAAAGCAAAATCTGTATGATGTACATCTTTGTGACAAAACAAAAATATCATATTCCAAAAATCATATAAATTGATCAAGTAGTTTTATTTTTATAAAGAAAATCGTTTTTTAGTGATTAATAGGAATTTGTAGGCATTACAACATAAATCTGAAACATTTGAATTATTGTTGACTTATCTCTCTGTTCATTTTTGGATAGTTTTCAAAACAGCAATTAAGACAGTCACTCCTGGGTTACTAGTAAAATTTGATTTTCTTATTTAAAAATAAAAGTACTTGATTAATTGATGTGATTTTTTGGAATGTGATATTTTCGTTTTATCATACATCATACAGATTTTTCTTTATTTTTGTTTTTTAACATAGGACGAATTTTGGACACGAATAACGTACAGAGTACAAGTCATGAAATCTATATGTGCGTGGAGAGGAGAGGGCAAGTAGTTTGGGTGAATTTTTGGAAGCGCGTTAGGGTTTTGAAGAGTGCAGTGTCTCAACAACCGATAACTGTTGTCGGCAGTTTGTTCGATGCCTGAGCAATCCTAAACGTAAAAAAAATGGGTGTGAAATCAATTGCGTTGTTTTCTAACTTTGTAGATATGTTATCGATTAATATCAAAAAAGTGTTTGGGATTATTTTTCGAAATTTTTGAGATGAGGATTTTATTTAAAAAAATTTTTTTTTTATTACATTTTCACCCCAAACAAGGCACATTGCCACTTTGATGTAGGGGGCTACTATCAGGGGCAGCAACTACTGGGGCACTATGTTGGGATTTAGGCAGCAAGATGTCGGTTCACGTTACACTTGAACTTCTGCATGTAAGTACAGTTGGGGAAGCAGGGACCTGGAATGGAATTCCAGAGTCTAACAGTTCTGGGGAAGAAACTACTGGAGTAGAAAGATCTTTTACATCTAGGGATCTCTACTGCGTGGGGTTGGGATTTAGCTGCCTGTTGGGTTTGTCAAGGGTGTCTACGTTATGGGGGTACAAGTGTTTGCAGTTCGTCAGAGCATTCACCATTAAAATACTTGTAGAACAGGCAGAGGGATGCAACGTTTTGTCAATGAGACAGAGGCTGAAACTTAGATGCCAGTTCAGGGCCTATCAGATTCGCAACTCTCTTTTGAACCTTGTCTAGTAGCGAGAGACTAGCAGCAGATGCACCAGCCCAAATGTGACAGCAATACTCCATACATGGGCGAATGGTGGCCTTATAGAGGTACAGAATACTTTCAGGTGTCAGTAGTTTTCTAGCATGGTAGAGAGAGCCTACCTTTTTCGCAGCGGCCTTGGCAATGTTTTACATGTAATTGTTCCAACTCCTGTTTCCTGTGAACGTTAGGCCAAGCAGTTTGAAAGATGTACTCTGAGATAGGGAGTCACTGGTCATTGCTATTGGTGGCAGAGAAGGTTTCTTGTAATTATTGAAGGAAACCAGTTTAGTCTTGGCAGCATTGAATGTGACCATCCATTTTTGTCTCCATTCCACTACAGATTGGAGGTCATCCTCTAGTGTTTTTGCCATTTTTTTAGATATGTGTTCATTTGTTTTCCTGTCATGCCTATTATAGAGTGTGATGTCAACAGCATATATACCTATCTCAGAGGCAGTTTTGTTGGGGAGATCATTAATAAATATTAGGAACAATAGAGGTCCAAGGATAGACCCCTGAGGCACTTCCGCATTTATATCATATTTAGATGTATGACCGTCGAGGACAACCTGGATTTTTCTCTTATCTAAGAAGGATTTAATTTTGTTAAGTATTCTACCAGTGATACCGTATGATTTAATTTTCCTGAGGAGACCCTCATGCCATACCCTGTCAAAAGCCTTAGATATATCTAGAGGATTGATAATTTGAATTATTCAGACTACTGTTCTCATCTTAAGTGCTATTCTCACAACGTTTTTGTCGATGTTAACTCCAACTTTCTTTAAGGTCCCAAGGACACGTTTTTTTTTTTTTTTTTTTTTTTACAAGCCACCACTTATCAAGGCCCGAAAGCCACTCAGGGATAAGGGTTATTGCAAGTACATTACGTTAGTGTGGAGATTTGATGAAGTGTTTACTTAAGGGGGCGGTTCATTAGGAATTTGTTAACGTTGGACTTGAAGACATCCAAGTTGTAGTCAGGTGGGAAGCAGGCAGACGGAACAGAGTTCCACAGGCGTGCAGTTCTAAGAAAGAAGCTTTGTTCATGGAATCCACGTTTTGATTTAGGCACAGATAAAGAGTGGGGGAAATTTTTCACAGTGGATTCAGCTAGACGGGTGTTTTTCGTGAAAGATTGGCGAGGGGGGGACCAGAGATTGGAGTTCAGACGACCACCTGCCATGGAAATAACGATAAAACAAGGATAGGCTCGCAACGTCTCTTCTGTGGGAGAGAGGTTGCAGGGTAGAGAAACAAAAAAAAGGTACTAAGTAAAATTCAGTTCGAATTGACTGAAATTTGATAGACAAGGTGAGCGAACATAAAGAGTTTTTAGTTTTATAAGCAATTCTGTGGGAATCATTTTTGGAGGGGGAGGTCACTATATACAATTATATTTCTATCATCTATAAAAGCTGTTTGACTTGTGTATCGTTCTTTTGTAGGCTTCCAAGGGTGAATTCCTTTCTCTGAAAGTACAGTTTCATAAAACTGTTGCTGAACACCAAGAAAATAAAAACATGTTGGAAGAAACGATCAAAGAATTTAAAAAGGTAATTTGATTTTCATTTTTTTTATTTGTATTTTTTTTTTATTTTTGTTTTGTTTTTCTTAAAAGAAGATGTGTGAAAACCACAAAAATATCTACTTATTCTTCATTTAAGAATTAGTTCCAGAAAAATCGATTAATTTTACACGTGAGAGAATTATCAATACTAACCCGACCTTGTTGAAGTTCCATGCTGAATTTATTTGTCTGTAGTTAAAATTTCTCTTGAAATAATGTCTGTCAGAATTAAAATTAAGATAAAGTAGAAAAATATTGGTGCTTCTGCAGAATAGTGGATTTTGAAACCAACACATTTCAGGTGAAAACATTATTATGTACTTATATGTCATGTTGAAAATAGTATAAATTCCCAAAAATCTGGAAAATGATCAAGTAGAAAAATAATTACAAGTAAAAAAAAAAATTGTCGAGTTTATCAATTTATAGTTTTATATTTTTGTTTTAATGTGTAGAAAATTACTCAAAATCCAAGGGAGGTAACTTTATTTAATGGCAACCTTCTGTCTCTTGAGACAATGGCATTCTGCATCTAGTTTAGTTTACTTCAGCATCTGCTGTGGCTAAATAGTCCAACTTTAGATTTGCAGCTACGTTGGCAGATGCTGCATTTATAGTCTAGAATAATCAAAAGAACTGTGTTAGTCAATAACACACAACAACAACAATAATAATAATAGCAGCAACACTTACCAAGGGTCCAGCTTATGCACAAGACAGACATCAGATTGAGCTGGACTGAGGGCTTGTATTTATGTACAAGCATATCCAATCAGGTGATTCAGCCAATCACAATCCAAGGAATAGACTGGCCCATGTGTGCACAATGGAATCTCCCATTGTGCCATAAATAGTTCTCCTCTTTCATGAGAAGTAACTTTAGTCTTTGTCAAGTTATCCACAACTTGAACGCTGACCGAAAGTCCACTACACAATCCAACATGGCGCTACGAACAGGATTCGAGACAGAAGATTGGGAAGACTATTTCCTCAAAGCAGGCATTGCTGCCGATTCCGCCAAGAGCTACGCTGCAACTTTTGTGAAGGAAAAACTGAGGAAAGAAAACCTTCAAGTAATGGATCGAGCCATGCTAAGAGAATTGGGAATCACAACAATGGGA
Source organism: Euprymna scolopes (assembly GCF_053919585.1). NCBI lineage: Eukaryota > Metazoa > Mollusca > Cephalopoda > Sepiida > Sepiolidae > Euprymna > Euprymna scolopes. Next base: position 27,361,670 of record NC_136516.1, on the reverse strand, counting down.
GAAGCTCTGTCTATCCTTCGACAAGCCAAGGAGCCCGCTACCCAGACCACCTATGCTAAGGCACCAGCTGCCAGACCTCCCCAACTTCATCTCGAAATGACCCCTCAACAATTCAGAAAATTTCGGATTGACTGGGAAGTATTCACCAGAATAACGGACATGCCAACTTCTCAGGCCAATACCCAGTTATACAGTTGCGCTGATGAATCCGTTCAAAACGCAATCATAAATACGTACCCTAAGTTCTTCACCACTAACCCAGACAAGCTGCTAGAGATGACAGAAGCATTAGTAACTCAAAAATCAAATCCCATGGTCCATTGGATGACATTTGCAGCTATATCACAGCATGAAGATGAACCCATCCAACAATACCTTGTTTGTCTTAGGTCCACGGCCATAGACTGTAATTTTTCATGCCCCAACTGCGATCACGACCTGTCCGACATTTACATCAAGGACCAATTTATCAAAGGGATATCGAATAATACGCTTCAGACCGATCTACTGGCAAAAGCCGGGTTGCTAAAAACTCTCAACCAAAATATTTGTCATGCTGAGGCATTTGAGTCTGCACTACGGGACCAAACCGCAATGACTGATACCTCAAACATAGCTACAGTCCGGATGTCAATGTATCGCAAAAAAAAAAAACACAGTGGTGTACGGACTAGCAGAGGCAATATTCGCACTAGCTCTACTGCCACTCACAACGATAACATTGCTGATAAAGAACCCCGTCAAACCTGCATAGGTTGTGGTAGTCACCAACACGGTACTCCAAGGACAAGTGCTCGCCATTTAACATATCCGGCATGGAATCAAATGTGCAACACTTGTGGGAAACTTAACCATTTCTCAGCAGTGTGCCGGACAAAGAAATATCGCCCGGCAGTGATAAAGAGTTTTGAAGACCAAGAAGCTCCCATGAATACACTCATGGCCCATATCACATTCGATCAAATGAGGGGCACCATTATGACTACAGAAGGTGATCTGTTAACTGAAATAAATGCATCAGTAATCCCATTCTCACCAAAACCAGATCCCAGACGAGCTGTCAATATCCCTAGGAGTTGTAGTACAACGCTAAAGGTTTTTCCCGACAGTGGTGCCGCCATTTGTCTTGGGGGACCAAAGCATTTAATCAAAATGGGCCTCACAGAGATTAGTCTTATCCAATCAAGAAAGATCATACAAACAGTTGGAGGTTTCACACTCATGTGTCAGGGTTGGCTACCAGTTGAGTTTGTGGTCAGAGGGAAAACAACTAAACAAGCCCTCTACATATGCAAGGGCATACAACGGCTTTATCTCAGCAGAGCAGCCTGCATCGATGTGGGAATATTGCACAAACATTTTCCAAACCCTTTAGCAGACGTACATGAAGAGGTAGACACCGAGTCTAAAAAGTGTGTAGATCAATTGCCAAATCGCCCCAAAAACCTCCCTTTTCCCGCAACAGAAGATAACATAGGCAAACTTAAGAGCTGGCTCCTAGAAAAGTTTGCCAAAACGACATTCAACAAAGATGGGATATTTCCAGCCATGTCTGGCCCAGCTGCCCACATTCACCTCAAAGAGGGAGCAATCCCTAAAGCCAGGCATAACCCAATTCCTGTACCCTTCCACTTCAAGGAACCAGTAAGACAAGCCCTTTGGAAGGATGTAGAAAAAGGTATCATAGCTCCAGTACCCGTGGGTATGCCTACTGATTGGTGCAGTACTATGGTAATAACTGCCAAAAAGAATGGTAATCCAAGGAGAACAATAGATTACCAACACCTTAATTCTCAATGCAAGCGAGAAACCCACCATACTGGGTCGCCATTCCAGTTGGCACTGCAAGTGCCACCGAGAACAAAGAAAACAGTCCTAGACGCTGTTGATGGATACCACTCGATTCTCTTAGACAAAGAATCTCAACCATTAACCACCTTCATAACTGAGTGGGGAAGATACATGTATCTTAGGATGCCTCAAGGATATGTCGCATCTGGGGATGCTTACACTCGCAGATACGATGAGATAATAAAAGATATCCCACGCAAGGTGAAGATAGTAGACGATACCCTGCTATATGACTCTAGCATTGAGGGAGCCTTTTATCATACCTTCGATTTTCTGCTCCAATGTGCTAAGAATGGAATTGTGCTCTACACCGATTACCCCCAATACCAAGTGCAGCACTAGGACCAACAATTCCCTCAAGCGATACTACATTCTTGCATCTCCCACTATCTCCCTGTAATAGCACATACACAGCAACCAAACCCCAACAACAAACCACACATATATCCCCACGCTTTCGATCAAGGATTCCCCGAGCTCTTTCTAGGTTACTACCACACAACAAACTAGGCCTAAAAGAGAGATACACCTCTCACACAACCCAGCCTACTCGTGGGGGGGGGGAAGAGGGGAGATGTAGAATAATCAAAAGAATTGTGTTAGTCAATAACACACAACAACAACAACAATAATAATAATAGCAGCAACACTTACCAAGTGTCCAGCTCATGCACAAGACAGACATCAGATTGAGCTGGACTGAGGGCTTGTATTTATGTACAAGCATATCCAATCAGGTGATTCAGCCAATCACAATCCAAGGAATAGACTGGCCCATGTGTGCACAATGGAATCTCCCATTGTGCCATAAATAGTTCTCCTCTTTCATGAGAAGTAACTTTAGTCTTTGTCTGACTACGACTTTATCGCTCAAAATTTGTTGGTTCGTATATTGTTATTCTGCACGTTATATTGTTAATATTTTGTTATCACCTTGTTAAATTTGTTATTGCTTATCTTCTTCTTCCCCCGGCACCACTTTTTCAATTACCGGATTCTTTTTTTTTCTTTTTTTTTCTTTTTTTTTTGGACTGTTATCTTTCTCTCCTCTTGTTATACGCCGGCCATGGCAGCTGCCAGCTGTGTGCCGACGGTTGAGGTGAAGGAAGATGAGGCATTAGGTGGATGGACAAAACCACCAAAAGTAAAAATCGACGTAGTTAAATTTGTCGAAGACGCAAAGAAATGTGTGGAATTTACGACAGAAACTGGTATAAAGTTGGAACAACCGCGGTTACAAGAATTTGCTAAGAGGACTATTTCTCTATTTGTAATAGACCGTAAAACAAAAAAACTAATTAGATCAACGAAAGATGTTGTCACCAAATTAATTTCATCAGCAGGTTTAAGAGCTGAGCGGATTACAAAATGCAAAGGATATAACACATGGGCAGCTCTTTTTAAGACGGAAGAAGAATGCATAGCAATGACAAAAAAAGAAATCATTACCAACGAGTACGTTCTGAGAATGGAATACTTAGGAAGGCGAAGAACTACAGTGTCCATTTTTGAAGTTCCTGGTGCTGTCCCCGGGGAATACCTAGCCGCTTTCTTACTTAAGTTTGGGGACATAACCGGAATAGAAGAAGACCATTATAATGGAGTATGGACTTTCGACATTCTGCTTAATGCAGAAGCATTTCTACGCATACCTTACTACCTGGAGGCTGGAGTAGAGAAGCTGCCAATCGTGGTCGCAGGCAGAAGACCAGCATGTTGGATATGTGGGGAAGTCGGCCATCTCACTTACACATGCCCCAAAAGGAAGCCAGCCATAAAAGTTATCCCTACAAATGAACGGAAAATAGGTTATGTAGAACCTAAGGACAATTCCCAGACACCAGCAGAAGAGAAAAATGAAATAACACCTGAGGAGTTTGAAAAGACTTTCAATTCAGAAAAACAATCCCCCAAAAAGAAGGACAACTGGACACTCATCCCTCTTTCAAAAAAATCCCCACCCAAGACTTATGCTAAGTCCCTCTCTAAAGAAGAGAAAATTGAAATTAGGACAAGTAAAGACCCAGGGGGCAATAAATTCAAAACCCTACTGAAACTAAAAGAAACTCTTGATGAGAAAAGGAGAAAATCGGAGGAGAAAGAGTTCCCTGAATCCCTTTTCCCTGAAAAACCGACCTCAAAAGAAAAGCAAATCCCTCGCAAAGCCCCCCCTCTTACTAAAGCTCCTCTGCCCCATAGAGACACCAAAATGACATCTCTAGGTTCTCCCTCCAAAAAGACCCCCAAACCGTCACCATTCTGCTCGCCAAACAACACGCCCAAGAACACCCCTCCCCCTTCTCCAATGAAAACAGACATGCCCCCTCCTCCCCCCTCAGATAAGAAAAGACATAGAAGCCCCTCTGTAGAGACTGAATCGAGGAAAAAAAAACAACAACCCTTCTTTAATGGGAAGGACGTGTGCAAAATCACGGCAGAAGTAGAGACCATAATGAAGTCCCATAGCAGGAAAGATTACAGAAACCTCCTCGCTTTCAAATCATACCAAAAAAAAGACATTACTAACCCTGAAAATTTTAAAACAAACCACATACTAACAGTTGTCAGGAAACGCGAGGAGGCCAAAGGACTATGGACTATGCTGGAGGAAGCAAACTCTGCTTTCAACCTTTATCCTCCAGCAGCCTATTTCAACGACAACGAATTAATCGAAATTAGAAAACGATGTGTTGGACGGGTCCCCATCAAACTCCATCCTTCACTTTATAGGGCAGTTAAACTAACCTTCCCCCTAGACATCGGCGGTCTGTCCCCTGACGGGTCTATCACCACTGAGATGACCACTGGATCATTGGGGACAGCTGTCGGTGTCTTGACACCGTCTATGTTTGATTAGGTTTCTCAACCCTAAGTAACTCAAGATGGCTTCCTTAAGATTAGCTAGTTTAAATGTCCGAGGGTTGAGGGACGCCTCTCGTAAACTTCGAGTTGCACGCGACCTTCAACGCCTTGGTGTGGATATTTGTTGTATACAGGAAACTCACTTCATTCCTAGTGATTATCAGGGTGTGCTCCTTAGAGACTTTCAGCTCTATTCAGCACATTATGATACCCATGCAAGGGGGGTTACCTGGCTAGTTAAGCGCACTCTTGATGCGTCGTGTGACACTATTTATGCAGATGCAGAGGGAAGATTACTCGTTCTAGATGTTACCGTAAAGGATGTGGCATTTCGTTTTATTGGGGTTTATGCGCCCAATAACCATACTGAGCTAGTTTCCTTTTTTCGGCGAATCGAGCCTTTCATGAATTCGTCTCGACGGTTAGTTTTAGCGGGAGACTGGAACGCGGTCCTGGATCCCGAATTAGATCGCGGGGTTAATACCAGAAGGGATACTAATCAGAACCGGGATGCTAAAGCGTTTCGAGACTTTGTCGACAAGTTTGATCTTGTCGATAAATTTCGGAACGAAAAACCCGGGGATTTAGCATGGACTTGGACAGGTAGACGCGGCTCCGATTCGGTGCAACTTTCGAGTTACATCGATCGGTTCTTAGTTAGGAGAGTCGACTTAGGGCTTTTAGACTGTCCAAGTTTTCATAGTATAGTTTATTCGGACCACAGGCTTGTCCGGGTTCGAGTAAACTTAGATAGTGTTAAACCTAGGATGGCTAGTTACTGGAAGTTCAACACGTCGTTGTTCGATGTGAAGGACTTCCGGGAACAGCTTCTACTAACAATACAGAGGGAATTGACGGGGGCTATCATCGGGAATAAGTGGTGGGGCAACCTTAAAAAAGTCATTAGGTCCTTCGCTGCCGATTTTAGTCGCCGGCTCAAACGTAGTTCTAGAGCAGCGAAAGCGGCGCTAGAAGATAGATTAGAAAGGGCGGTGGAGGAGGGGGATAGTGCTAGCTATACTGTAGTTAAGGCTGAACTGGACTCCTTGGATAACAGGGAGGACCAGGGAGTATTAGTTAGGGCTAGATTAAAAAGAGCGCCAAACGAGGCAACAAACATGGCCGCGTCATTGCGTGCGGAGGAGTTTCGACGTTCTGCAGATCGACACATCGCCAGTGTCACATTGCCGGACGGACGAACCGTAACTTCAAACGACGGAATCTTGGAGGGTTTTCGGACTCATTTTCAGGAACTTTTTACCAAGGAGCCCGGTCTGACTATTGAACAGTTTGACACCTATTTAGCCGACTTTTCTCGCCTGGAGGCGACCGAAGCAGCTAGGTGTGAAGGTAGCATAAAAGAGGAAGAAGTCATTGAGGCCTTGAAACAGGTCGGGCTAGACAGGACCCCTGGGATAGATGGTCTGCCCTACGAGGTGTATTTGAGGCTGTCGCCCATTTTTATCCCTTTGCTGACCGTACTTTTTAACTCCTGGTTTAGGAACGGGTGCATACCTCAGTACTTTACCAGGGGGATCATTAAATTGTTACGCAAAGATAAAAATGGAGGGGATGGGATAGGTAATTTCCGGCCCTTAACGATGTTAAACACAGAGTTAAAGATTTTGGCCAAGATCTTAGCAAATCGTCTGCAGATTGTCTTACACCGTCTAATAAGTCCCGAACAGACTTGTTCTGTTAAGGGCCGGACGATTCAAGACAATTTGCACACGATACGCTTGATCGTAGAAAAAGTCGACACAGAAGCCGCGCTGATCAACTTAGATCAGTCCAAAGCATTCGACAGAGTAGACCATCGTTACCTAGAGGCTGTTCTTCGCTCGGCTGGGTTTGGTCCCCAGTTTCGCTCTTGGATTTGCCTCTTGTATGCCAACCCTGGTGCTATGGTAGAAGTGAATGGGGTGAGGTCGAAACCCTTCATGTTAACAAGATCGATCCGTCAAGGTTGTCCGTTATCCCCAATGTTATATGTGCTGGCGCTTGAGCCATATTTGCGCCAGCTTCGGGTGAATCCGGTCCTTCACGGGATTACTTTGCCAGGTGGCTCTACCCCGGTAAAGTATACCGCCTATGCTGACGACGTGACTGTGCTTGTAACGAGCAGTGCCGAGATTAGAGTCGTTGACATAGAAACAAGTCGGTATGCCAAGGTCACAGGGGCCATAATTAACTACGTTAAGTCTATTGGCTTACGTATCGGTGCCTGGAGGGGTATGCCCCTTCAGGGACCCTTTGGTTGGACTGATGGGCCATGCAAGCTACTCGGCGTCTGGTTTGGCCCCGGTCTCCAGCTGGAGAAAAATTGGTCGGAGGTATTGGAAGCGGTCAAGGTCGCATCTCATTTGTGGGCCTTGAGAAATCTGTCTTTGAAGGGTCGGGCGGAGGTATGCAATTCTCATATCTACCCCCTGATCCTTTACCGTCTATCAGTACTTCCACTCCCGGAGACCACACTAGTTGATCTGGTGCGTGCTCTTTTTGCATTCTTATGGCGCGGAAAGCAAGCCATGGTTACTCGGGAGGTCTGTTACCTGCATCCGTCTGAAGGCGGTCTGGGTATGCCTAGTGTGCAAATACGTAGACACACTCTTAGGCTGATATACCTGGATCGAATGTGTACACCAAGTGAGGGAAACGGTGTCTTCTGGATAGAAGACACTAAGAAAGCCTTTCAGGCTTTGGAGAGTGTGCATTCGGCTAGAGGAGAGGCACACAAGTTGTTCCGAAACGAGTGCCCTTTCTATCGCGAGTGTCGGCAGGCCTTGAGATTTCTTCTATGGGTCCAAGAAAGCCTCTCTGACACCCAGCTGTTGTCTCGCAAGGCGCTATATCGGGCCTTAGTGAGGGGATCCGTTCGAGACGAAAAGATTGAGGAGTTCGGTTTTACGAAGGAGGAGCGCCGCTCAATATGGCCTTGGGCGCCTGGGTCGAGCTGCTTCGATAATTACGAGGCATCACTCACCTGGCTGGTAATACGAAATGCCCTCTGGGTCGGCAAAAGACTTTACGCAGCGGGTTTTACGGAGACACCCAATTGTGTCCGATGCGGAGAATGGGAGGAAGACCTTGATCATGCTTTCTTCCACTGCGCCATTGTTCGACCGTTGTGTGAGTTAGTTGAAGGCTTCACGGTTCGCATGCTGAGCGAGCGGTTTTTTGTGCTGGAGTCGGTTTCCCCGTGCTGCAACTGGGCACCGACCATGAAGAAAGAAGAACGCTATGTTTTTCTGTGTTTACTAGCAGTTATGAGAGGCGTGATTTGGACGACGCGACAGAAGGAGGTTTACGGAGGTGAGACCTTCACTGCTCCCCAGCTTGTCCTCATTTTCAAATATCGATTGAAAATGCGAATTAAGCTGGAGAAGGTGAGGCTCACTCCTGTGAATTTCAACGACAGGTGGGTGAAAGTTTCGCGATTGTGTAAAGTGAATGGAGCTAATCTTGAATTTCTTTTTTGAGTGGCTTAGGTTTTTTAAGGATTTTGGGTGACTTGATCAAACATAGACATGCATCGGACCTCCTAGAGTAGGCTAGTTAGGCATTTTTGTTCGATTTTTAACTTAGCTAGAGTATGCATGCTATCATCGCCCCAACCCCCTTTTTTGGTTTTCCCTGTCCCAGCGTCCCCCTTTTTTTTTTTTTTTTTTTTTTTTTTTTTTTCCACTTTTGGTTCAATAACCCCCAATCCCGGCCTCTTAGGTGACGGATAAACTGTTTTGCCAGAGATGTGGGCCATTTTTGTTGTGTTTGAATAAAGTCAGTTTTCGTGGGACCCACATCTTTTCGACTGGCAAAACTTGTTATCCGCCACAATTAGTAGTGAGGGGGTTCTTTTTACTAACCACCTTTTAGCATTGTATATTTTTCATCCAATTTTGTAAATAAGATTTTTATTCCCAACCCCCCCCCACATCATGTATATATATTTGTAACTTTCGGGGTTTAAGTAGGATGTCCACAGAGTGATTCTGGTATTTTGGTGAAAGAGTCTAGTTAAGTTAACGTTATGTTAGTTAGGTCAACATTAACCCCCACCCCCCTTTTTCGGCCTTGTGCCACATTTTTATTTGTGTAATTTTATTTTATCAAATAAAATAAATATTAACTTTAGTCTTTGTCAAGTTATCCACACATTGAACGCTGACCGAAAGTCCACTACACAATCCAACAAGCCGTAGGTATGATGGTGGGGGTAGGGATGGACTTTTCTTTACATTGTCTTTCTCTTTTCTTTTCTTTACATTGTCTTTCTCTCTTCTTTTCTGCTAATTTGATGCCATACTTGACCTTTGCTCACCAGGCTGTACGATCCGATGACTCTGACTCAAGATCTTGTGGTTGAATGCCATACGTCTTCAGGTCTTTGTTGCAAGTGTCCTTGTAACGCAGAGTTGGTTGTCCGATTGGCTGTGTTCCAGAGACCAGCTCGCCATACAGGATATCTTTTTGGATGCTACCAACTTCCATCCTGCACACATGACCAAGCCAACGCAAGTATCTCTGAGCTAGAATGGCGAACACGCTTGGTATGCCAGCCTGGGACAGGATGATTGTGTGACTCGATCCTGCCAGTAGATGTCTAAAAGACATATGAGGTTGCGCATGTGGAAAGCGTTTAGTTTTTGTTCGTGGTGGACTCACTATCATAAAGAAGAGTACTAAACGTGCCGACCTGGTATACTCTCATCTTTGTGTTTAGCGTCAGCAAAGTATTGTCCCACACTCTCTTGGACGTAATTACAATCGATCAATTTGACAATCATTTCAAAATCGTTGATGATTTTTGTTCTAAAAACTGTATCTAGCACATCTACTGGATCATTTTTTATAATCTTTAAAATTTATATGTATTTCGATACGACACATAACGTACGTAACAATATTTTCACTATTTTGCACAACACTTTCATATTTTTTTATCGTGTAAAAATATTGTCGTTATCAGTTATCTCTGGTTTGACCAGATTGAGCAATTCAACAAGAAAATATTTTCCATTGACTCCGTTTTCTTTTTTAAATATTTTTGCAATTAAGTCCATGTTAAAGTCGTGATTTAATGATGTCATAAATAAAACAAATATGCTTCTTCTTTATCAAAAATTTATTTAAAAATTGTAACAGATTATTTTTTATTTTTCTTTCGCTTCTTTCTTGTAATAGCGAAATTCCAAAACAGAATATTGCATTTCAGATAAAACAAATTGTATCTACTTAATTGTCATGTCGAAATTAGTAACTTATCCAAAAATTACAAAAAAACATAGATAGGAAATTAATTATTAATTAAAATAGTTTTCAAAATAACTCTGTGTATAGTTGTGGAACTCTCTTCCTGCTCACGATTTTCCTTCTATCTACAGCCTTGGTCTTTTCAAGACTAAGTTCAATAGGTATCACCTGTCTTTGCAATAATCAGCTTTTGTTCTTGTTTGCTTCTTACATCAAGTGGCTTCATGCCTTGTCTCTGGCGATTTCCATAAAAAAAATAGACAAGGAACATGACTCTAACTTCTGTTCAAGCAAGCGAAAGTTAACAAAGCCACCACCACCACCATGCAAGATAAAAGAATGAAAAATCTCCATTAATCTCTAATTTTGATGTTTTTGTTTTGTGAAATGAAAAAAGCTAAGAATTAAATTTAAAAATGATTTGATTTTTTTTTTCATATTTTGTGTCAATAAAAACAAAAAAAAAACTTTCCTAATTTTCATTTTTTGATAATAATTGTATTTTTTTTTTTCTTTTGTCTAACATTTTTAGACATTTTACGCATGTTTTTTTTTTTTTTTTTTTTCACAAAATTTAAATGTTTGTTCCTCATGTTCCAGGAAAATAAATCGCTGGAGAAAGAGGCGAGTAATTGTGTGCCGGCACAGTCGATTTATTACCTACAAGAAGCGCAAGAAACATTGCGTCAGCGATTGACAAACACGACGAAACAGAACAGCGAACTGTCAGCACAGAAAGAAGACCTCACGAAAAAATTGGTAAATATTTTTGACGGAAAAATTGTCGTTGCTTGTTTACGCTGTGGACCTTTTAAACCAACGCATTTCAGGTGAAAACATTATGTACTTACGTGTCATGACAAAATTAGTATAAATTCTAAAAATTACGAAAAATGATATCTGGTAGTTGTGCTAGAAATATTTTAAATAAAAAATCAGGCACAACTAATCCACTCTTGTATCCCTAGTGTATCACCCATGGTGAAGATTGAACTTCCAACCTCCAAAATAGTGTCACTTAAAATTGAATTTTACCTTCTATTCTATCCGCTATGCCACGCGTCCTTACATACAGTTTTAGTATGGATTTTTGGAGCTTTAAACCTATTTTTGTTTTTAAATGTACAATCTTACGATTTTAGAACTGCCTATTACTACAGATAACTGTGTGTGTGTGTGTGTGTGTGTGTGTGTGTGTGTGTGTGTGTATTAGTGTTGGGACGATTAATTGGAATCGGGAATCATAAAAATCGGAACATTTGTGGGAATCTGGATCGGAATCAAAAATATTGGTGCCTATTTTCCGATGTCAAATCGAATCTTTTAATTCTTTTTTATTTGATTTTGTTTATAGTAAAATCTTCCGTTGGTGGTAATTATGATAAATTAATAAATATTCATTGATTTTAAAATACCAATAAAGCTAAAATCATTCTCCACAAGTGTATTTTGACGTTTAGGAAAATATCTGCATATTTAACATGTGTTTTTTTACGAAAATCGGGGAAAATAACAATCTTATAGTTAAATAATTGGAGATTTATAAAGAATCGGAATCCGTCAAAAATAGTAGAATCATCCCATCACTAATATATATAGATATACTACGTGTGTATATATATATATATATATATATATATATATATATATATATATATATATATATATATACTATGTATGCTAATGGGATAGAATCCCCAGAAAAGTGCTCGATTTTAAGAAAATTAAAAAAATAAGAGCTTAATATTTAATCATATATGTGTTACAGAAGATCAGAACAACATCAGTATCGTCGGTTTCAAATCTGAACGGATGTTGAAGAGAGTTGACATAGGTAACTAGAGACTGATCCCCTTTGTTTGTTGGGATTTGAAACCGAAGGTACCAATGTTTATCCAATCTTCTGTAACACACACACACACACACACATATATATACCACTTATATTCCTCTACATGATATTCACAATTTTCTTTGTATATCGCATTAATTACTGTAATTCTCCTACTTTCCTTCTCCATATTTTTTTTTTTTTTATTACATTTTCACCCCAAACAAAGCACATTGCCACTCTTTGGTGTAGGGGGCTACTATCAGGGACAGCAACTACTGGGACACTATGTTGGGATTTGGGCAGCAAGATGTCGGTTCACGTTACACTTGAACTTCTGCATGTGAGTACAAGTTAGGGAAGCAGGGACCTGGAATGGAATTCCAGAGTCTAGCGGTTCTAGGGAAGAAACTACTGGAGTAGAAAGATCTTTTATATCTAGGGATCTCTACAGTGTGGGGGTGGGATTTAGCTGCCTGTCGGGTTTGTTGAGGGTGTCTACGTCATGGGGGCACAAATGTCTGCAGTTCGTCAGAGCATTCACCATTAAAATACTTGTAGAACAGGCAGAGGGATGCAACGTTTCGTCGATCGGACAGAGGCTGAAACTTAGATGCCAGTTCAGGGCCTATCAGATTCGCAACTCTCTTTTGAACCTTGTCTAGTAGCGAGAGACTAGCAGCAGATGCACCAGCCCAAATGTGACAACAATACTCCATACATGGGCGAATGGTGGCCTTATAGAGGTACAGAATACTTTCAGGTGTCAGTAGTTTTCTAGCACGGTAGAGAGAGCCTACCTTTTTCGCAGCGGCCCTGGTAATGTTTTCAATATAATTGTTCCAACTCCTGTTTCCTGTGAACGTTAAGCCAAGCAGTTTGAAAGATGTACTCTGAGATAGGGAGTCACTGGTCATTGCTATTGGTGACGGAGAAGGTTTCTTGTAATTATTGAAGGAAACCAGTTTAGTCTTGGCAGCATTGAATGTGACCATCCATTTTTGTCCCCATTCCACTACAGATTAGAGGTTATCCTCTAGTGTTTTTGCCATTTCTTTAGATATGTGTTCATTTGTTTTCCTGTCATGCCTGTTATAGAGTGTGATGTCAACAGCATATATACCTATCTCAGAGGCAGTTTTGTCAGGGAGGTCATTAATAAATATTAGGAACAATAGAGGTCCAAGGATAGACCTCTGAGGCACTCCCGCATTTATATCGCACTGTTTAGATGTACAACCGTCGAGGACAACCTGGATTTTTCTCTACTCTAAGAAGGATTTAATTATGTTAAGTATTATACCAGTGATACCGTATGATTTAATTTTCTTGAGGAGACCCTCATGCCATACCCTGTCAAAAGCCTTAGATATATCTAGAACTACCGCTCTGCCCTCCCCCGCTTTGTCCAGTGAATGGTATATTCGTTCAGAGATTACAGTGAGGATGTCTGCTGTGGAACGAGCTTGTCTAAATCCATATTGTTTGTCAGTCAGACGTTTAGCATCTGTAAGGTGCCGGACTAGAGCATGGTTAATTATGGTCTCAAATATTTTGGTGAAAAGTGGGAGGAGGCTAATGGGACGATAATTTGATGGGTCAGTTCTTTCGCCAGAATTCTTGAATACTGGTACCACAGAAGCAGTTTTCCAACAACTCGGAAAGCATGATTCATTAAGGCATTTGTTGTAGAGTTTGGAGAGAACTGGAGCTACTTCGGCTGAGCACCTTTTTAATAGCACAGCTGGGATGAGATCGGGTCCACATGCTTTTGAAATGTCAAGGTTTTTTATGATAGCGTGTACCAGAGCAGGGGTGATTTTTAGATCGTCTAGTGTGGCGTCTGTCCGCAAAGGAAAGTCAGACATGGGGTGGTTGGAAGGGTCCAGTGTGGAGTTCGAGGCAAACCAACTGGCAAGCATATTAGCCTTGTTGGTTGCTGAGCAAACAACCTCGTGATTGTTGGTTAGTGGAGGAATTGTTGATTGCCCATTATTTACTACACTGTTGTAGATTTTCCAGAAGTCACAATTTCCTAATTCTTGTGCTTCGATGCGTTTTTTAGTGGTTTCAGTAAATTGTCTCTTAGCTGTCACTATTTCTTAACGTTACTTCTAGCTTCTATATACTTCTGTTTGTTTGAACTGGACTTATGTCGGTTAAATCTGCGGTATGCATGCTGCCTTTGAGCAATGGCAGTTGCGCAAGTCGAAGTAAACCATTGGAGAGAGTGGGGCTTGCTATAAAATTTCCGCATGGGAACATGTGCTTCCATTGCTGTTTTGAACCATTCAGTGGTCTCATTTGCGCACTGTTCAGCAGGAAGAGAAAAAATATTTCCCCATGGGGCATCTCTGATAAGATCTCTGATGGCTTCCCAGTCAGCCTTTTTATAATATCTCATTGTTTTGAGCACTGGCTCTTCAGTTTTGGGTCTAGAATTTAGGGCGATTTCTACCATTATCACTGCATGGTCAGCGTTCCCGAGTGGGCTGTCAGCATTTGTTATACAATCCTCGGGAACTGTAGTCAGAAACAGATCTAGAAGTGATGCATGTTGTTCTTGCTGGTCAGGGAAACGGGTTGGAAACGTAACCATTTCTGATATTTACAATGTTTTACCCTCTCCCTCTCGCACCTCATTATTTCTTTCCCATTGTAGTTATCACTAGACGTCACATTTCTAAGATGTTACCTAGTGCCTTCTCATCTTTTCTGATGAGAAGCATTAGGCTTCGAAATACCTAGGTATAAAGAGCACATTTATCTTACACCCCTAATTGATGTAATCTCCCTATCGAATCAACAATTAAATTCATATGCATTCATATATATTTTTATAAATATTTTTATATATTTTTAAATATTTTTATATATTTTTATATATTTTAAAAAATTTTTATATATTTTTAAATTTTTTTATATATTTTTAAATTTTTTAAAATATTTTTAAATATTTTTTAATTTTTTATCTTCTATAAGCTCCACTTCAACTATTGAGATTTGCATTATCTCGATAAGTTTTTTTTTTTTTTTTTTTTTTTTTTTTTTTACACAGTGATCGCCACTTATCAAGGCCCGGAAGCCACTCAGGGATAAGTCTCCTTTTAAAGAATTTCTCTAATTTTGTTTGGCACCCCCCATATATACTCTACTTTGGTATTGAGCACTCTTGTATTAACCTCGCTATATTTCACTGGTTACCTTACCTCTGGAAAATTGCATCCTCAAATTATCCACAAAGTCTGGCTATATTATGTAGCCAGACTTTGTGGAAGCATCCTGTGTGTGTATATATATATATATATATATATATATATATATAGTAAGTTATAAAATGTATATGGCGATTAAGCTACACTGAATATTCCGCGTTTCATCCACTCTAGGATTCTTCAGGCTTATCCTAGATTGGATGAAACACGGAATATTCAGTGTAGCTTAATCGCCATATATATTTTATAACTTACTAACTAGCTCTACCTACATATTGAGCACTTTTGAAGTAAATTCTTAAAGTTTACGCATAAATCTATACTTTCATATATTAATTTTATGTGAGTAAATTAAGTAGTTTTATATATATATGTGCATATATATATATATATATATATATATATAGGGTGCCCACAAAATCTGGCTACATAATATACAGGATGCTTCCACAAAGTCTGGCTACATAATGTAGCCAGACTTTGTCGACACCCTATATATATATATATATATATATATATATATATATATATATATATATATGTATGTATGTATGTATGTATGTATGTAAAGAAATAATTGTCTGAGGCCAGAATATGAGAAGAACAATGTATGGGTAATTATTTAACTCTCACGCACACAAAGAATTTTGTACAGATTCCCGAATCTGACAGAAAGATTTCAGAGTTTGACAAGATACACCCAAAAAGGTTGGAGGTTGGATGTCACATTGGGCAAAAATGTGAAAATAACATTCACAATGGGAACAGTAGTTCGAATCATTAAAACATATCATTTTAATGATGCTTTTCCATTTTTTTATTATTTCAGGTCCGTACTGATACAAACAATCAACCCTCATCAAAAAAAAGTCAGAACTGTAATATCGAATCGGTACGGACCCGAAATATAAAACAAATGGAAAAGATTTGAAAAGCTGTTCCAAAAACTACATCTACGGAGCCAACAATTTTTCTCTTTTCTTTTCCAAGATAGCAACCAACATGCCTGATCAAGATGAAAGGTTACATTGACTGAAACGTGGATGAGAACAATCGTCCGATGAACATAAGTAATATCACCATCTTTGTTTTCTGAGTTGATAATCAACAAGGAGCAAGGGAGATCACTCTTACATTCAATACAAGGGAGATAACTTCACAACTAAATCTGTTGGTAAATGCTCAGAACATTATTTTCAGGAAATGAAAATTGTGATTTATTTATTTGAGATTTTTTTTTTCCTTTTTCTTAAAGGCGGCTGTCAATGTGCAAAATCAAGAACTTTTGGAGGAACGCAAAGAATGGCAACTGCGTTTGAGCAAATGCTCCGAAGAATACAAGAAGATTTATGCTGAGAATAAAAAGAACCTCAGAAAAGTGTCCAAACTGAGTAAGTTTCACTTTCATCCACTTTTTTTTTTTTTTGGGTGTTAATTCGACTTTTTAAAAATTTATTTTACTCTTTTCCACTTCAAATAAATAAATTTTGTTTCTTGAAACATAACGGCTATTATTTGGGATCATGTCTACCAGGGGACTATAGGAACTTGAGTTACAAGATGTCTGTTCACATTACATTTAAACTTCTACAGGTTAGTACAGTCTGGGAAGCAGGAAACAGGGAAGAAATTCAAAAGTCTAGTAATCCGAGAGAAGAAACTATTATAGTAGGTTTTTCAGCTAGGTTCCTCAACAGTGAAGGGGTATGATTTTGCTGCTTTTCAGGTTAGTTGAGAATATGTATTTCGAGGGGGCACAAGTGCTATGAGTTCATTAGAACACATTCTATTAAAGTACTTTTAAAACCGGCACAGGGATACAACATTGCGACAATGGGATAGAGGTCATAGTATGGTCGACATTGCCGAACCTGTTAGATTTAACTTAAACGAATTAGAAATTAATTTAGATAGGATTAAGAGCTTATGCTAAAGTCTCTTGTGTTAACATTCTTCAAACTACTATTCTCATCTTGAGTTTTATTTTCACAACGTTTTTATTTTCACAACATTTTTATTTTCATAACATTTTTATTTTCATAACATTTTTATTTTCATAACATTTTTATTTTCACAACGTTTTTATTTTCACAACGTTTTTACTTTCACAATGTTTTTATTTTCACAACATTTTTATTTTCACAACATTTTTACTTTCACAATGTTTTTATTTTCACAGCGTTTTTATTTTCAAAACATTTTTATTTTCACAACATTTTTATTTTCACAACATTTTTATTTTCAAAACATTTTTATATTTCACAACATTTTTATTTTCAAAACATTTTTATTTTCACAACATTTTTATTTTCAAAACATTTTTATTTTCAAAACATTTTTATTTTCACAACATTTTTATTTTCAAAACATTTTTATTTTCACAACATTTTTATTTTCATAACATTTTTATTTTCAAAACATTTTTATTTTCATAACATTTTTATTTTCATAACATTTTTATTTTCACAACATTTTTATTTTCACAACATTTTTATTTTCACAACATTTTTATTTTCACAACATGTTTTATTTTTCACAACATTTTTTATTTTCATAACATTTTTATTTTCACAACATTTTTATTTTCACAACATTTTTATTTTCACAACATTTTTACTTTCACAATGTTTTTATTTTCAAAACATTTTTATTTTCACAACGTTTTTATTTTCAAAACATTTTTATTTTCACAAAAGTTTTTAATTTCACAACATTTTTATTTTCACAACGTTTTTATTTTCACAACATTTTTATTTTTCACAACATTTTTATTTTCACAACATTTTTATTTTCACAACAGTTTTATTTTCAAAACATTTTTATTTTCACAACATATTTATTTTCATAACATTTTTATTTTCACAACGTTTTTATTTATCACAACATTTTTATTTTCACAACATTTTTATATTTCACAACATTTTTATTTTCACAACATTTTTATTTTCAAAACATTTTTATTTTCACAACATTTTTATTTTCACAAACATTTTTATTTTCACAACGTTTTTAATTTTCACAACGTTTTTATTTTCACAACTTTTTTATTTTCACAACATTTTTATTTTCACAACATTTTTTATTTTCACAACGTTTTTATTTTCACAACGTTTTTATATTTCACAACATTTTTATTTTCACAACATTTTTATTTTCACAACGTTTTTATTTTCAAAACATTTTTATTTTCACAACGTTTTTATTTTCACAACATTTTTATTTTCACAATGTTTTTATTTTCACAACGTTTTTATTTTCACAATACTTTTATTTTTTTTATTTTCACAATATTTTTATTTTCACAACGTTTTTATTTCCAGATTTTTATTTTCACAACATTTTTATTTTCATAACATTTTTTTTTTCACAATATTTTTATTTTCACAACGTTTTTATTTTCACAATATTTTTATTTTCACAACCTTTTTATTTTCACAATGTTTTTATTTTCACAACGTTTTTATTTTCACAATACTTTTATTTTCAAAACATTTTTATTTTCACATTTTTATTTTCACAACGTTTTTATTTTCACAATATTTTTATTTTCGCAACATTTTTATTTTCACAATACTTTTATTTTCACAACATTTTTATTTTCACAATACTTTTATTTTCACAACATTTTTATTTTCACAATATTTTTATTTTCACAACATTTTTATTTTCATAACATTTTTATTTTCACAATATTTTTATTTTCACAACATTTTTATTTTTATAACATTTTTATTTTCACAATATTTTTATTTTCACAACATTTTTATTTTCATAACATTTTTATTTTCACAATATTTTTATTTTCACAACATTTTTATTTTCATAACATTTTTATTTTCACAACATTTTTATTTTCACAATGTTTTTATTTTCATAACATTTTTATTTTCACAACATTTTTATTTTCACAACATTTTTATTTTCACAATATTTTTATTTTCACAATATTTTTATTTTCACAACGTTTTTATTTTCATAACATTTTTATTTTCACAACATTTTTATTTTCACAACATTTTTATTTTCACAACATTTTTATTTTCACAACGTTTTTATTTTCATAACATTTTTATTTTCACAACATTTTTATTTTCACAACGTTTTTATTTTCACAACAATTTTATTTTCACAATATTTTTATTTTCACAACATTTTTATTTTCATAACATTTTTATTTTCACAACATTTTTATTTTCACAACGTTTTTATTTTCACAACAATTTTATTTTCACAATATTTTTATTTTCACAATATTTTTATTTTCACAATATTTTTATTTTCACAATATTTTTATTTTCACAACGTTTTTATTTTCACAATACTTTTATTTTCACAACATTTTTATTTTCACAATATTTTTATTTTCACAACGTTTTTATTTTCACAACATTTTTATTTTCACAACATTTTTATTTTCATAACATTTTTATTTTCACAACGTTTTTATTTTCACAATATTTTTATTTTCACAACATTTTTATTTTCACAATATTTTTATTTTAACAAGGTTTTTATTTCCAGATTTTTATTTTCACAACATTTTTATTTTAACAACATTTTTATTTTCACAACAATTTTATTTTCACAACATTTTTATTTTCACAACATTTTTATTTTCACAACGTTTTTATTTCCAGATTTTTATTTTCACAACATTTTTATTTTCATAACATTTTTATTTTCACAACATTTTTATTTTCACAACATTTTTATTTTAACAACGTTTTTATTTTCATAACATTTTTATTTTCACAATGTTTTTATTTTCACAACGTTTTTATTTTCACAACATTTTTATTTTCACAACAATTTTATTTTCACAACATTTTTATTTTCACAACGTTTTTATTTTCACAATATTTTTATTTTCACAACATTTTTATTTTCACAACAATTTTATTTTCACAACGTTTTTATTTTCACAATATTTTTATTTTCACAACATTTTTATTTTCACAATACTTTTATTTTCACAACATTTTTATTTTCACAACATTTTTATTTTAACAACATTTTTATTTTCACAACAATTTTATTTTCACAACATTTTTATTTTCACAACATTTTTATTTTCACAACGTTTTTATTTCCAGATTTTTATTTTCACAACATTTTTATTTTCATAACATTTTTATTTTCACAACGTTTTTATTTTCACAACATTTTTATTTTCACAACAATTTTATTTTCACAACATTTTTATTTTCACAACGTTTTTATTTTCACAATATTTTTATTTTCACAACATTTTTATTTTCACAACAATTTTATTTTCACAACGTTTTTATTTTCACAATATTTTTATTTTCACAACATTTTTATTTTCACAATACTTTTATTTTCACAACATTTTTATTTTCACAACATTTTTATTTTAACAACATTTTTATTTTCACAACAATTTTATTTTCACAACATTTTTATTTTCACAACATTTTTATTTTCACAACGTTTTTATTTCCAGATTTTTATTTTCACAACATTTTTATTTTCATAACATTTTTATTTTCACAACATTTTTATTTTCATAACATTTTTATTTTAACAACATTTTTATTTTCACAACAATTTTATTTTCACAACATTTTTATTTTCACAACATTTTTATTTTCACAACGTTTTTATTTCCAGATTTTTATTTTCACAACATTTTTATTTTCACAACATTTTTATTTTCACAACATTTTTATTTTCACAACATTTTTATTTTAACAACGTTTTTATTTTCATAACATTTTTATTTTCATAACATTTTTATTTTCATAACATTTTTATTTTCACAATGTTTTTATTTTCATAACATTTTTATTTTCATAACATTTTTATTTTCATAACATTTTTATTTTCACAATGTTTTTATTTTCATAACATTTTTATTTTCACAACATTTTTATTTTCATAACATTTTTATTTTCATAACATTTTTATTTTCACAACATTTTTATTTTCAAAACATTTTTATTTTCACAATATTTTTATTTTCACAACATTTTTATTTTCATAACATTTTTATTTTCACAATGTTTTTATTTTCACAACATTTTTATTTTCAAAACATTTTTATTTTCACAACATTTTTATTTTCACAACATTTTTATTTTCAAAACATTTTTATTTTCATAACATTTTTATTTTCAAAACATTTTTATTTTCACAACATTTTTATTTTCACAACATTTTTATTTTCATAACATTTTTATTTTCACAATGTTTTTATTTTCATAACATTTTTATTTTCACAATATTTTTATTTTCACAACATTTTTATTTTCACAACATTTTTATTTTCACAATATTTTTATTTTCACAACATTTTTATTTTCACAACATTTTTATTTTCATAACATTTTTATTTTCACAACATTTTTATTTTCACAATATTTTTATTTTCAAAACATTTTTATTTTCACAATATTTTTATTTTCATAACATTTTTATTTTCAAAACATTTTTATTTTCACAACATTTTTATTTTCACAACATTTTTATTTTCATAACATTTTTATTTTCACAACATTTTTATTTTCAAAACATTTTTATTTTCACAATATTTTTATTTTCACAACATTTTTATTTTCATAACATTTTTATTTTCACAATGTTTTTATTTTCACAACATTTTTATTTTCAAAACATTTTTATTTTCACAACATTTTTATTTTCACAACATTTTTATTTTCAAAACATTTTTATTTTCAAAACATTTTTATTTTCACAACATTTTTATTTTCACAACATTTTTATTTTCATAACATTTTTATTTTCACAATGTTTTTATTTTCATAACATTTTTATTTTCACAATATTTTTATTTTCATAACATTTTTATTTTCACAATATTTTTATTTTCACAATATTTTTATTTTCACAACATTTTTATTTTCACAACGTTTTTATTTTCACAACATTTTTATTTTCATAACAATTTTATTTTCACAACGTTTTTATTTTCACAACATTTTTATTTTCACAACATTTTTATTTTCATAACAATTTTATTTTCACAACATTTTTATTTTCACAATATTTTTATTTTCACAACATTTTTATTTTCACAATATTTTTATTTTCACAACGTTTTTATTTTCACAACGTTTTTATTTTCATAACATTTTTATTTTCATAACAATTTTATTTTCACAACATTTTTATTTTCACAATATTTTTATTTTCACAACATTTTTATTTTCATAACATTTTTATTTTCATAACATTTTTATTTTCATAACATTTTTATTTTCAAAACATTTTTATTTTCATAACATTTTTATTTTCATAACATTTTTATTTTCACAACATTTTTATTTTCAAAACATTTTTATTTTCATAACATTTTTATTTTCATAACAT
The DNA here is from genome assembly GCF_053919585.1 of Euprymna scolopes. Lineage (NCBI taxonomy): Eukaryota > Metazoa > Mollusca > Cephalopoda > Sepiida > Sepiolidae > Euprymna > Euprymna scolopes. The sequence goes on along the minus strand of NC_136516.1, from coordinate 27,339,311 downwards.
TTTTATTTTCACAACATTTTTATTTTCACAACATTTTTATTTTCAAAACATTTTTATTTTCATAACATTTTTATTTTCACAACATTTTTATTTTCACAACGTTTTTATTTTCATAACATTTTTATTTTCAAAACATTTTTATTTTCATAACGTTTTTATTTTCACAACATTTTTATTTTCACAACGTTTTTATTTTCACAATATTTTTATTTTCATAACATTTTTATTTTCATAACATTTTTATTTTCATAACATTTTTATTTTCAAAACATTTTTATTTTCACAATATTTTTATTTTCATAACATTTTTATTTTCATAACATTTTTATTTTCAAAACATTTTTATTTTCACAACATTTTTATTTTCACAATATTTTTATTTTCATAACATTTTTATTTTCATAACATTTTTATTTTCATAACATTTTTATTTTCACAACGTTTTTATTTTCACAACATTTTTATTTTCACAATATTTTTATTTTCATAACATTTTTATTTTCACAACATTTTTATTTTCACAACGTTTTTATTTTCACAACGTTTTTATTTTCACAACATTTTTATTTTCACCTTTCAGTCAATGTAACTTCTGACCTTCTTCAGGTGTATTTTGTAGAACTTAGGAATCTTTCTTTCTGACACAAGAATCTATAGAATATCGAACGGACCATTTATTTAATCTTCAGAGGTTGCATGTTCTCGTTCCATCAGCCATGATCGGATAAAAGTCCTAAGTAATTTGTAATTGTATTTTGAGTGTCATTTTCACAGAGGATTGAATCTTCAACCTTTAGAAGATTCTAACTTTTAAAACTGAATTTACCAAGTACTTTATCCAATATGCTATGGATCCGACAAAATACACCTGAATAAGGTCGAAGTTACATGACCCGAAACATTGTGAAAATAACATTCAAGATGAGAACAGAAGTCCAAAGAATCCAAGACATACGTATTATCAATCCTCATTTCAAAAATTCAGAATAATAATCTGCAACATTTCATGCAAAACTTCAAGATTGTTTTGACGATATAGAAATTCTGCCACATTCACCCTATTCTCCAGACATTGCTCCATCTGACTATGGTTGATGCTGATTAATGCAGCATGTTATAAAAGATTGCAGATTTAAGTGTTTTGATTAAATTAAAGAAGCTTGTCAAAAAATTTTTAATTCAAATTATTGTGGTGGCCACCTTATGGATAACAATGAACTATTCTGTTTACTATAAAGACGGAAAATATGTCTCTCAGTGTTATGCATGGCTGGCAGTCAGACTGATGTATAACCACTTTCTTTATATGTTGTGGCTTTTTTTTTTTTTTTTTTTCAAGGTATTTCATTTCCATTAAATACTGTATATCATACGTGGCGTAATCAGGTTAGCAGACCATATTTTGTTAGATCGTTTTTTTTTTTAAGTTAAGCAACATTTAGCCCGGTCAGTGCCAGGTGGGGGGGGGCGTTTATGAATACCAGGTACTGTATGTAGGAAGATGTAGTCACCTTCCTCCAAGAACAGCAAAAACATTGTCATCTCCCCTGACCAGGATATACATCCAACTGGGAACAGCGTGTGAATTTCATATTCCCTTGAAACTTCCTCCTTGGGGAAAAACTAGTTCAACACACTTAGGGTAAATTTAGCTGCCAGCTGGCCACTAAATATTGAGTTTTGTTTTTCTTCCAAACCTTTACAGATCACAACGCAAAACCAAACAATATTATCAAATCCAAAATCTTGCAGCAATCTGCTCAGTGAGTAGTGATGTCTCTCTGCAGTTGTAGCAATGGTAGTAATTATAATGGAGATATTTTTTAAAAATGTTTTTGTTGTTTTTTAGTGAGTTAGACTTCTACATAGTTCACAAAGATTGTGCCTCGGGGTTGTTTTGTTTGTATGAAGTTCTTGTTTGTTCGTCACAGTGAACTAAATGACAGGTTTTATACAGCCCACCACTGAGAGCAGCCAGATTTAATGTTTTCTTTTTACATGGAGGTCATCACTTATCAAGGCCCGGAAGCCACTCGGGGATAAGGGTTATTGCGTGTATTGGTTGCATATGAAATCAAACAAGGTTTGGTTTAGAACACACAAAAAAATATTGCCACTTTAACTCCATCGATTTGCATCTCCACACCTGACATGTGTCTTCGCTTGCAACATGCAGATGCAGAAATGACCAGAGAACGACGGATCCTTATCTTAACTCCTTGTGGATTTTCAGCGGAGCCCTGTTGGCCAGGTTACTCTGACACTACGACGTTCTCGCATCTCCTCCCTTCATGAGAAACAATTGGACTTTGGCAATTGTTTATTATTTAGACATGCATTAAGACAGATGTACTGATCTCGTCCATGCTAAACTTATTAAAAAATTCTTTGCTGAGCTAGCCCCTGTTCTCCAAACTTTCCAACAAATACCTCGTTGAATTTGCTTCTCTAAAAAATTGCCTCTGTCGTACCAGTGTTTAAGGATATTTGACCTGTTCCTGGATTTTCACCAGAGGCAGATATTGTTGGAGCTTCACAGTTGACCAATTCTTTGACTCCAGTCTCTTATTTCAACAGCGCCTCATCACATAAACAGGAGGAGTCTTGTTGGCACATTGTAGAAAATTGGTTCAATAGGTAATGACATCTTTCTGTAGTAGTGTCTCTCATTCTTGAAGACATTGACGAGATGTTACATGATAAGGGCTGTCCCCTTTTCATGTGAGTAAAAAAATAGGGAATTAAATGTAAATATGAAATAGGATAGTCAAGGATTCGAACTTGCGAAGCTAGATTTGGAATTGAGAATTCCAATCATAAACACAGAATGTAATCATAAATGGAATGTCCAGTTAAATTGTTGATTCTGTTAAAATATTTAATAAATACAATTTGGATGGAAACTATTTACTTTCTTAGAAAGAAAACATAATAGAAATATGGATTACAGAATTAGACAAGTAGGTTAAATTCCTTTATGAAACAAAGAGAATGGAAAATGTTTTTGTAAAGTGAGTTACGTAAAATTAGGTTAGAGAAGGATTCATGACATGAGTCTCATATACACGTGCTCCGTCATGCAATGACGTCATGAGTTATGAATTTAGTTAGATAAGTGAGAATCAGGATCAGTCAGGGAGAAGAAGCGAGAGGAGTCAGATCAGAGAAGCAGAGGAAATCAGACCGATTCTCGATTAGAGTCAAGGCACCCTCTAGGAAGCGAGAGGTTTTTAGAGATAACCATTTCATGACAAAGTTCTCTCTAATTCTCTCTCCTTGATCTTGAGCGCGTGGTACAATGGGGGAAGAGGTGGCTGGTCACTTTTAATGCATCCAAAACCAAGCTTCTATCTTTACATCATCAACGCTCTGATCCCCATCTGGCATCAATTGAAATGGATGACTCTCGTCTTGGGGAGGCTCCATGTTTTGACAAGCTTCTGGGTTTGACCTTTACTCCTGATCTGAAATGGAGCACATACATCAAATCTGTTGCCAGGGATGCTGGGAAAATGGTGGGATCCTTCTACCGCTCCAGAAGATATCTCACTACTGATGCAATTCTCTATCTGTATAAAAGCCAAGTACGTCCAAGGATGGAGTACTGCTGCCACATCTGGGCAGAAGCTGCTAAAAACAGCCTATTCTGCCTTGACAGAGTACAAAATAGAGTTTGTGGTTTAGTGGGGGATGCCCTTTTCTCTTCCCTGCAACCTCTCTCCCACAGAAGAGACGTTGCGAGCCTGTCTTTATTTTACCATTATTTCCATGGCAGGTGCTTGTCTGAGCTCCAATTCCTTGTCCCCCCTCGCGAATCTTTCACGAGAAACACCCGTCTTGCTGAAACTACTGTCAATAATTTTCCCCACTCTTTATCTGTGCCTAAATCCAAACGTAGATTCCATGAGCAAAGCTTCTTTCTTAGAACTGCATGCCAGTGGCACTCTCTGCCACTTGCCTGTTTCCCACCTGACTACAACTTGGACGTCTTCAAGTTCAACATAAACAAACTCCTGACAAACCGCCCCCTTAAGTAAAACACTCTATCCAAACCCCCAATACTAATGATTACCACAATACTATCTCATTGATTACTGTACACGCAATAACCCTTATCCCTGAGTGGCCTTCGGGCCGTGATAAGTGGTGAGCCCCATGTAAAAAAGACAAAAAAACTTTGAATCCCTGAAATACAGAATCATTTCCAACCGGTCGAAGAATAAATGATCATGTTTTTTATAACTGCCGTCTTTCTGTGTTCATCATTACAATGAGAAAGGTAACGTGTTTATATTATATGTACAACTGTCAAACGTACATGTCAAACGCACTCTCGGTCTATCTATCAAGATATACATAAATCTCCTCTCATTGAATTACAGGCTTGGTTCTCCTGTAGTAGCATGTACACTGTCTATTATATATATACAGAACTGTTTCTCTCTGTTTATATATACCCTGCTTATGTCTTCATCTCGCAACAATATGAACACTCACAATGAATATATATAATACATAGCATCCAACAACATGATCACACACATGAACACACTAAGACTCTTACAAACATGAACAACAACAAATATATAAGTCGCCATCTAAATAAGAACAACGTGGCATGCTCACATATTTGGTACCTTTTAAAATACCACCCATTACATAAGATTGCTGCATAGAAGTTGAGTTCCCTCTACCGTGCTAGAAAATTATACATACCAGAGAGCATCCTATATCTTTACAAAACCACACTTCACCCATGCATGAAGTATATTGTTGCCACACCTGAGCTGGTGCATCTACCACTAGTCTCTCCCTCTTTAGGGTACAAAAATGAGTCTCCAATCTAATAAGACATGCACTATCGGCTAAGTTCCAACCTCTGTCCCATTGTCGCAATATTGCAACCCTATGCCTGTTTTAGCAGTACTTTAACGGAATGTGTTCTGATGAACTCATAGCACTTGTGTCCACCTCAACGTACATGTTTCCTACTAACCTGACAAACAGCAAAATCCTACTCCTTCACTGCTGAGGTTCCTAATTGCTGAAAACTCTAATAGTTTCTGACCCCGGTGTACTAGATTTCACAATTCCCTCCCTATTTTCTGCTTCCCTGATCGTACTGACTTTACTACCCGGCAGAAGTTTATATGCAAACAGATATCTTGCTACTCAACTCCCCACAATCCGTTGTTAGGCATGATCCAAAATAGTAGCCTTTTGTGTTTTGCGAAAAACACCCATCTAGCTGAATCCACTGTGAAAAATTTTCCCCACTCTTTATCTGTGCCTAAATCAAAACGTGGATTCCATGAACAAAGCTTCTTTCTTAGAACTGCACGCCTGTGGAACTCTGTTCCGTCTGCCTGCTTCCCACCTGACTACAACTTGGATGTGTTCAAGTCCAACGTTAACAAATTCCTAATGAACCGCCCCCTTAAGTAAACATTTCATCAAATCTCCACACTAACGTACTGTACTTGCGATAACCCTTATCCCTGAGTGGCTTCCGGGCCTTGATAAGTAGTGACCTCAGTGTAAAAAAAAAAAAAAAAAAAAAAATGCCTTGTTTGGGGTAAAAAAAACAAAAAACAACAAAAAAAAAACTAGAAACAAAGCAGTTGTATTGCTAGAAGTTATAGTGCATAAAAAGTAGCAGTTTTTTTTTGTTTTTTTTTTTTTCTCTTTCCTTTCATTCTATACAATATAAACAAAAAGAAAAAAGAACAAACTATCCAATTTCCTGGAGATGAATATTTTATTATTAAAAAAATTTCAAAAAAAAGAAATTCAATTTTATTTTTAATAAGTTACAATATTTATTAAAAACAATTTCACAGTGGCTTGGTCTTTCTAAACGTGAAATCTTAAATTCTTATCGTGTGAGTTAAACAGTGAATTTCTTTTTACCAAAACTATTGTTCAAAAATATTTTTTGTTCTAATCAAAGGGAAGAAACTCTATAAACGAATGCAGTTATTTCCCTTTTTATTTTCTAAAATGGCAACTAGAATATTTTCGGGAAAGAATTAAATCTAATTAAATTTTACTCTTCTAAGAAATGTTCTGCTCGGCACGAACAACTGATGCACCAGAAGCAAATATTGATTTTGTAGGAAGAAAGCTATTGACGACAAAGAAACAAGAGACTGACTTTATGTATTAGATAATTATTATTTTTATTTTTTTTTATTTATTTTTTTTTTTTTTCAGAGAATTCCACATCTGCAACTGTGAGTGACAGTTCTGAAACTTTCCCAGATGTTTCCGAAGGAAGCGGCCCGAGTGTGTGTGAGGCCTCAAAGACGGAAAAACTGGAACAAGAAATGCAGCGTGATCAAAGCAAGGAAGAACAGAAACATAAAAATAAGGTAAAAAAAAAAAAAAAAATGTCCGAACAGAAATGTAAAAATAAGGTTAAAAAAAAAAATGTTCGAACAGAAATGTAAAAATAAGGTTAAAAAAAAAAAATGTCCGAACAGAAATGTAAAAATGAGGTAAAAAAAAAAAAAAATGTCCGAACAGAAATGTAAAAATAAGGTTAAAAAAAAAAAATGTCCGAACAGAAATGTAAAAATAAGGTTAAAAAAAAAAAAATGTCCGAACAGAAATGTAAAAATAAGGTTAAAAAAAAAAAAATGTCCGAACAGAAATGTAAAAATGAGGTAAAAAAAAAAAAAATGTCCGAACAGAAATGTAAAAATAAGGTTAAAAAAAAAAATATCCGAACAGAAATGTAAAAATAAGGTTAAAAAAAAAAAACTGTCCGAACAGAAATGTAAAAATAAGGTTAAAAAAAAAAAAAATGTCCGAACAGAAATGTAAAAATAAGGTTAAAAAAAAAAAAATGTCCGAACAGAAATGTAAAAATAAGGTTAAAAAAAAAAAAAATGTCCGAACAGAAATGTAAAAATGAGGTAAAAAAAAAAAATGTCCGACAACAATTTGTATTTCAATTTGAAAATAATCTGAGAAATGAGCAAGAAATATTTGAAAATTTGTTCGTTTGTGTCGAAGTTTATTTTGTTCAATCAATTTATGCTTAATTATTTGTTATTAGCTATATACTAATGCCGTAGCACCTTTAACGTATGTACGTGTGTCACGGTTTCCAGATTGCATGCCACCATGTAAAACAAACGTCAAACCAAATCTGATGATGATGCATTAGTTCTAAGATTGAGTTATGTCTGAAAAAGAAATGAATTTTTAATTGTTATAATTTAGCAGTAAATAATTAACCAAATATATCCGATTACGATTACTAAACTACCACCTTACATTTCATTAACCCTTATCCTTGAGTGGCCTTTGGGCCTTGAGAAGTGATGACTAAGTTAAAAAAAAAAAAAGAAAAGTCATTCGCCTTAACTTTCTTAGCTTTCTGTGTATTTCTCTTGCCCTCTCCTTTCACTCTGTATTGATTCAACCACTCTAACATGTTCTTATTGACTCTGTAAACATTTACAGAAAGAGTGACTCTCTCTTTTCTCAGCACATTTTTTTTTTTTTTACTCTTTTTCACCCCCCCCCCCCAAATAATAATGTCATTTGGAACCTTGGGGAGGCTTATTGTCACTCAAATTCCAGGTGGGGGCTGTTGCGATAATGCAAATTAATTTGCAAATGTTATCAAAAGAGCACTGGAAAACTGGGGAGACTTATTGTCACTCAGCTTCCAGAGTACACCACAGGCTGTTTTCAAGGAGAGGTCCTTTATGATCTGTGTGAAAGCTCCTTGTGAGCCAATAATATTAATAATAATAATAATAATAATATCAATAATAATAATACCAATAATATTAATGATAATAATATCAATAATCATGTTACTAACAATAACAATAATAACATTAACAATAATATTAATAACAACTAATACTAATAATGTATGATATTTATGTGGATAGTTTATTTCAAAGGGGAAGTAACAAACAGCTTTGCTTTTTTTTAAAGAGTTATTTCCCCTTGTTTCTACAAGTTTAATGCTTACTTTAACAGTTTCGATTTATTTTATCTCCATACGAGGACAGAGTTACACACAAAGTGAAATTTTAATACCGGCAAAATCCACCTCCTCAAAATGGGGCACACTGGATTTGGAAGGACATAAAAATTGCTTCAGACAAGACAACGAAGATGTATGAGAACTCTGGATGTGGAGAAAGTAGATGTGGATGGTCACATTTGAAGAGTGAATAATGAGTGTGTGGTTGTGTTGGTAGAATCGTTGAGATAGCAAGTACAGTCAATTGGCAATGGAAGGCAAAGGAAAAAATTGAAGCAATAAGAATAGATTCACAAGAAAGAGGGATAAATAAAGACTTGGCCAGAGATAGGTTAATTTGAAAATCAATTTCTAAAAGCCGTCCAACCTATAAGCATATAAAACGAACGTAAAATAGTATCTCATTCATTTCACATGAATCACATGATTCTGTCGTTGGCATTCGTTTCCCTGATATCTTTCTGGTTAGAATATTTTCTAGAAAGACATCAGATACTTATGAAATGAACTGTGTGAAGATTACCTACATTGTAAGTAAAATAAATTTTTTTTTTTTTTTTTTTTAAATTCAATTTTCACCCCAAACAAGACACAGTGCCACTTTGAAGCAGGGGGCTACTATCAGGGACTTAATTAGCAGGGTCATTATGAAGGGAGATGAGTAGAAAGATGTTTGTTAACATTACACTTGAACTTCTGCATATCAGTGCAGTTGGGAAAGCAGAATCCCGGAAGGGAGTTCCAAAGACCCGCAGTTCTGGGGAAGAAACTATTGGAGTAAAAGGCTTTCTTGCACCTAGGGATCTCTACTGTAAAGGGATGAGACTTAGTAGCTTGTCGGGTTTGTCGGGGGTAGTTACGTCGAGTAGGTACAAGTGTTTGCAGTTCGTCAGAGCATTCACCATTAAAGTATTTGTAGAATAGGCAGAGGAATACAATATTTTGTCGATGGGACAGAGGCTGAAGCCTAGATGACAGTTCAGGACCTATCAGGTTGGCGACTCTCTTTTGAACCCTGTCCAGGAGTGAGAGACAAGCAGCAGATGCACCAGCTCAGATGTGACAACAGTACTCCATAACAAACTGAAGTCGAACTTCATGTGCCCAGGTGGTCAGTCTGTGTCGTTAAACACTGAGCCATCGTCACTTTCCACTAATAAAATGATTAAATGTACTTAAATTCATTTTTCATATTTTTTTAAACAACAGAAGTCGTAATCCATTCAGACAGTAGACTGTCTCTCTCAGACTCGTTTCAGGCATCGGGTACGCTATTGCAACATTATTATTAAAGTTTATAATGGCAGATATAAGTATTGAAATATAAGCATTGGGTACACAAGCAGTGCAGTGGAATTACTGGTAGGTTGAGAGAAGATAAACAGTTTGTGTGAAACAAGTGTAAGACAATGAAGAGGAATGAGAACTCTTACGTGGAGAAAGTAGATGTGGATGAAAAGGTTTTTAAGATTTTTTTTTTTTTTATCATAGAATCGTTGCAGACAAACCATGATATCATGTTTATTTTTTCACTAATTTTATCATTTTTGTCTATCGACAGGTGCGACTTAGTAGTGCCCCCAAACTAGCAACTGCAAATGGTCACAGATTCAATCAGCCTGAAAAAATAATCTTGGAACAACCTACCCTATTATATGGCAATCCGTACGCCGGTGCAGCTGCCGTGAGTGAAAGTAAGCCAGGCACAAGTGGTAAATATCCGTATCCGTTACCGAAAACGTTGGCACCAAAGTCGTTTGACTCTGATAATTTGTCAGGTTACCCAAACCAGAAGCTGTTACCACGCCCAATTGAACCGACGGTTTTACCATCTGCTAAAGCGGCCGCCTTGAAAGCCGTCTTCTCACCAAGTTGTGGTAAGTTCTCTTCAAATCCAGTTACTCTGACGCAAGGAAGATGAGTATATCCGGGTTTTTCCTCCTCACAAGAAACACTATTGATTTATTAATAAAATGGTGGGAACCTTTTATCGATCCAGTAGATATCTTTTTGCCGATGTAATTCTCTACCTAGATAAGAGTTAAGTACGTCCAAGGATGTAGTACTGGGCAGGAGCTGCTAGAAAGATCTTATCCTGCTTGACAGAGTTCAAAATAGACAGTAGCCTAATAGGTTTGGTTGTTTTGTTTTACGGTATATCAACCCTTTTCGGGTTATTTAATGCCAAATCACGTTATCTTCGAAATAGTATTCATGTTGCATCCGGTTATTTTGTAGAAGGATTTTTTTCTTGAACCTCTTTGTATCTTCAATCGCTAGTTTGTAGTGTTTGGTTTGGTTGTTTTATAGTGGATTTTATCGTTTTTGTTCCCTACCCGGCAGAACATCAATGGGAGAAGGAAAATGGTTACAGTATTAATGTTTGGTACATTTTAAGTCAGGAAGGGAGGGGGGAAATAGAAAGGGGAAATAGGGAGAATGAAAAGAGGGGAAAAGGTGGGGTGTTGCTTTTATTTTTGGTTTTGCAGAACATAATTAAGTTTTGCAAAAGGAAGTAGAAAAACCAAAAGCATCAATGTACTACGGTACACTGTTTAACCCTTATCCTCGAGTGGCCTCTGGGCCTTGATAAGTGGTGCCGCCTATGTAAAAAAAAAAAAAAAAATACCTACTGATAAAGCCACCTGGGACAGACATCAAAAGGTATACCGGAAGACTCATGTTAAGGAATACCAGCTCCGACTATGAACACTCATGTGAGGACTAAAGGGAAGTGGAAGTTACGAGTTGAAAGTAAACCCACGATTCACTTTTGGCTCTCCATAATTGAGCGATACGTACGTGTTGTCTGTAAAAAAAGAAAGAAAGAGACAAGCATTACATTTATTCATTGCAGAAACCATGATCGTTAGCTTGTCGTGTCAGTCCTAAGTTATTTGATTCTGACACCTGTGCAGCGTCGATTGGATCGTCCCAGTCAGTGTTGCAACAGAAGAATTCTATCTTAAAATAAAACCACGACTCTAGACCAAAACAAGGAACCAGTTTATTTGTTCAAGGCTTTTTCTTTCTCCTTACAAGAATATGATTGGTTGGTTTAGCCATAAATACTGACTGATGGCGCTGCCTTGGAGAGACATCGAAAGGTATGCCAAAAGCCTCACGCTAAAAGATAATACCAGCTCCGGCCACGAACATGCGTTCAGTAAGGCGACTTACAAGATTATTATTTGAATATGTTGCAAAGCCCACTCAGCTTCTTCAAACGAACATATCCCTTTCACAAGACATATCAATAAGATTATTTAAAAAAAAATTTTATTTACTCTTTTTCATCCCAAACAAGGCGTATTGCCACTTGGACGAAAAGGGTTATTATTTGGGATCATGTCTACAGGAGAGTGTAGGAATTAAGCAGCGAGATGTCCATTCACATTGCACTTAAACTTCAGCAAATTAATACAGTTAGGGAAACAGGGAGGGAATTCCAAGGTCTAGCAGTCCAAGAGAAGAAACTATTAGAGTAGAATGCTTTCTGGCATTTAGAGATTTCAACAGTGAATTGGGGAGAGGGGGGTGCTTGTCAAGTTAGTTGGGAGTATGTACATCAAACGGGAACAAGTGCTAATAGTTTGTCAGAGCACATTCCATTAAAGTACAAACCAGCCACAGGGATGCAACATTATGGTGATGGGACAGAGGCTGAAGTTTGGTTGACAGTGGTGAACCTATTAGGTTGAAAACTCCTTTTTGGATGCAGTTTAAGAGTGAGAAACTATTGGTGGATGCACCAGCCTGGATGTGGCAAAAACACTCCACGCATGGGCAAACGGTGGCGTTGTGAAGTTATAGGATGCTCTCTGATGTGATTTTCCAGCACAATAGAGGTAAACTACTTTCTTTGCAACAGCCTTGGCAATGTCTTCAATGTATTTGTTCCAATTCATGTTGCCTGTGAGGATTTTATTTGTTATGGCAATCGGTGAGAATATTTTTTGGAATTCTTAAAAGAAAGTAGTAGTAGTCAAGAAAACAAAATAAAAATCACGTTTTTATTTTGTTTTCTTGACAAAAATCATTCTCATTATCCCCCTCCCTCATTATCCCCCCCTCATTATCCCCCCCCCCTCCCTCTCGTTACATTCTTACATATTTCTACGTTAAAAAAATTATCAGACAGGATTTTCTGTTGTGTTTGTATTTCTTGCCTCTGCGTAACCTTGAATTATTTTTTTTTTTTATTTACTATTGAATATTTATCCAAATGTTTTTGTAAATGTAAACCCAGTTATGCAAACAACACTAGAAATGCAAAAGGTTTTGGTTTAAAAAAAATTTAACCTAAAAAAAAAAAATGAAGTTTTAAACACTTCCTCAAAACAGGGAAAAAAGTAGCTCTTAAATCAGAGAGTGACTCCAGATTATGTCAATGCTCGGAACTGACCCCGTAGATAGAGAAATCGTTTGGGTACCCATTCATGGTTCATGACAAGTGCTATACTATGGATGTCATTTGTGAAAAAATTAGCAAACATATCTTTTTCTTTACGATAAAAAACATGGTGCTTCTGCAGAATAGTGAAATTTAAAACAAATGCATTTCCGGTAATTAAAAAAAGAATCAGTTCTCAGCGTTCGTACTACTTTCTATGATCAGACTCACTCAATTTGGTTTCATTTTTTGACGCTTTCAATTTTCAAAGCTTGACGCAAATCATTTTGATCTTCCCATTTCTTGACGCTTTCAATTTTCAAAATACCATTTTTGTCTCGGTTGCATCAACTTTATATTTCAAATCGAAATAACTTGTAATAAAAAACAAGAATTAGTTCTCAGCATTAGTACTATTTTCTACGGTCCGACCAACTCCATTTCTTGACGCTTTCAGTCAGACTTTTCTCTAATCGTCGTCCTATAATGAAAAGATTGAAATATGATTCGAGTTGAGTTCTTGGAACCAAATTGAACAAGTCAGAATTTGGAACGTTGTACGAATGCTGACAAGAATCCTTTTTTTTTTTTTTTTAAATTACTATTAAAATACTATTACATATCCACGTGTCATGTTGAAATTAGCATAAATTTAAAAAAATTATGAAAAATGGTCCAATAGAAAATGTGCTAGATCTAGTTTTTATTAAAAAAAATCTTACAAATGACTGGTTTAACATTTTGTATTTTGAAATAGCAGATGTTAATGGAAAGTAGGGGGAGATAAGTCAATTTGTTATACAGAATTGGTCGCAAAGAACTGTTGCATTAAAACATACAATAAAAATCTGTAATTTGATAATTTTTATTTTTTATTGAAATTATTTTTCTACTTGATCATTTTTTCGTAATTTTTTTAAAAATTTTGTTACTAATTTCGACATAATATGTAGGTACATAATGTTTTCACCTGAAATGCAGTTATTTCGAAATCCCATCATTTTACAGAAGCACCAAAAACACAAAAATGTTTTTAACGTCATAAAAGGAAAACATGTTTTTGTCTTTAAAATCTGATAATTTATTCTTTACAGAAAAATCATCTTCCGATGCTCACGTTCGATTCTTCGATAGTCACGACGTAGCAATACCAGACATGACTGTAAACACGGATGGAGAACAGTGAGTAGAATTTTTATCTGCTTTTATTCATCACTTATCAAGGTTGAAAGCCATTCGAGGATAAAATGGATAGAGTTAAAAGATGAAGAATATTATGAGAGGATTGAAGATGATAAATGAAATCATGAATCAAAAATTTTATGACATTTTTTGGTTTTGTCCAGAATTTCCCCTAATTTGAAAATCTTTATGATGTGTCAACCAGTGACAAAAAAAAATATCTTCCAAAAATCACATAATCATTTTAAACAAATATAATAGGAATCCATAAGCATTACAACATAAATCTAATATGAATTATTGTTGAGTTATCTCCCTTTGTTTTGTTTTTTTTTTTTTCTTTGTTTTTTTCTTTTAAATGGCTGGGGGAGACATTCACTCTTCAGATATTCATAAAATTTGAATTTTTTATTTAAAAATAAAACTACTTGATTAATTAATATGATTTTTGGAATATGATATTTTTCTTTTGCCATGCATTATACAGATTTTTCTTTACTTTTGTTTTTATATGGGGAAATTTTTAACAAGAACCACTTATTTTTTTACATTCTCTGCTTTATATCCATTATTCCCCACCCCCACCACAAAATGTTGTGGGAGGGGGTAGAGGCTCATGTGAGAATTAGTTTTAATTCATGTCGTAAATGCAACAAATTTTTATTTTCTCTTCACATACTTCCATTGATTGACGTCACTTCCTGCCACATTACCCTCCCCCTATTCCCCCATTTTTACAGCGCAAAACATTTGATAATCTTGCGGTTAAGTTAACAGCCGAGAAATCTAAGAAAACCCCCCAAAAAAAACAGAAAATATAAAAAATGTAACTTTTATCAAACGCATTAAAATTTAATTTTCCACCAATCTGTATCCTTTAAATGTTATGAAACTGCTTTCAAGAATTTTGTATTTCAAAATTAACTTTTGTTCCGAAAATTTTCTTTTCTGTCACACGAGATTCAAAATAGTTTCTTTGGTATCTGGTGCTGTTTGTGATTCATTTTTTTCAAAAAATAGTTAAAAGAAAAAAAAGAAAAACATGATCTTACTCTACCACTAACCCTAAGTCTGACTGACAAGCTCCCTCCCTCCGGACTTAGGGCTAGTGGATGGAGAAGTCATTTTTTTTTTTTTTTTTTTCAGATAAGTCAAATTAATAACAAATCCAAACATACTAAATCTTTTGAGTTATAAGCCATTTTAGTTAACTGGAACAAAATACGTTGATGACATTGCCAAGGCTTCTGCAAAGAAGGTGGATTCCCTCTATTATGCTAGAAGACTACTCACACCTGAGAGTATCCTGTACCTTTACAAAACCACCATTGGTCCATGCATGGAGTATTGCTGCCACATCTGGGCTGGTGCATCTTCCACTAGTCTCTCCCTCTTGAATAGGGTCCAAAAAGGAGTCTCCAATCTAATAGGTCCCACTTTGTCAACTAAGCTCCAACTCCTGTCCCATCACCGTAATGTTGCTTGTTTTACAAATATTTTAATGAAATTTGCTCTAATGAACTCCTTGCATTTGTGCCCCCTTGACATACATATCCCCGACAAACCCACTTAGCAACAAAATCTCACCCCTTCACTGTTGAGGTCCCTAAATGCTAGAAAAGCTTTCTACTCTAATAGCTTCTTCCTTCAAACAGCTAGATGTTGGAATTCTAATCTTGCTACCTGCTTCTCTGACTGTACTGATATGCAGAAGTTTAAATGTAACGTAAACCAACATCTTGTTAATCTTTCCTAGACATGGTCTCAAATAGTAGCTCCTTGCGTTCAAGTGGCAATAATATGCCTTGTTTGGCATGAACGTGAGTAAAAAAAAAAAAAGAATGTTTTTCGAAACAAAAAAAGCATTATCAATCCAAAGAAACTTGGAATTGTAAAATCTAAAATGACCTGTACTTTGAAGAGCAGTTGATCTGACAAGCCATAAGAGTAAGAAATATTCTTTCTTTCTTTTCTTTTTTTGAAAGCCGACTTGAAAGTACAATTTGGTGGCAAAAGTGTTAATTAAATGTAATTCTAAGAACCGACCTCATTTCCAACTTTGTCTTTGCATAGAAGCATTTAAGATGATCCTTATAAATCCCGCCGCTAATCCACAGTAGCTTGCACGTCTCAATGATCTTATCGAAGATGAATATGAGTGTAAATAGGAAAAAACAAAAAAAGCGAAGAAAAAACAATGTTATATAAGATCACGGAATACCTTTTCTTAATTATTTTTTTGTCAAGAAAGACCTCCATGTAGGCTCTGAACTCTACCAGACAGAGCAATGGTTGCCAAAACACAGAACAACCTGCACAAGTCGGGCTATGTACAGAAAGCTTGATATCCCTGCGGAGCTGATGTGCAAACTGTTAAGACAGTTATACTTCAATGTGGACCTATGGGATGCCTCGGACACTGTCTGATGATGGATCTTGAGATGGGGTATCGACCCAAAGAAACTTTGAATTGTAAAATCTAAAACGAAGTTTCTGTTTGTTGATTCGAAGAAATCCTGAAGAGAAAATTCCTTCTCGTGTGAAGAATGAAAAGTATGTGCAGAATCAGAAAACATCCGACACGTTTTATGATTCTGCTTTCTGATTGGTTGATAACAGAGCGTCTTTTTATTTGATTGGTCAATTCCTATCACCCCTGTCTATAAATAGAACCTTCCAATTTTTGTAATCATACCCTCCCCATTTTTTTAATATTAGTTTTTTTGGTTTATTATATCATTTTTTCTATATCGAATTTTGTTTTGTAAACTTGAATTTTGTGTGGAGAAGGCCATGAAAAACCTTGGAAATGAACATTGAAAATCTGTACAACCCCTAATCCCATTTACTTCTCCTTGTGTCACATCTTCTTGTGAGGAAAAAGCGATAAATACCTTCTTAACTGTTAACTCTGCTACAACAGTATAAATTTTATTTATTTGTACGGTTATTTTATTTTTCTGAAATTATTTATTTTTTTTTTTTTATTTTATTTATTAATTTTTTTTTTTTTTTTTTTTTTTTAGATTTTTTGAAGCAGTTGGAGAAGAAATGCGAATTTGTCCCCGGTGTAATGACAGCTTCGGGTTAGATATGAGCGAGAGTGATTTCTCGGAACACATAGCGAGCCATTTCGGACGTGTGTGCCCCGTTTGTAAGAAGATAACGGATGACGAAATGACCCAGGAGATGTTTGAGCATCACGTCAACATGTGCCTCAAACCCGAATGTCCCGAACAGTAACATCGTTGGAAATCATTTGCAAATGAAAACCCTCTTTATTATTATTTTTTTTTCTTTTACAGACAAATCAACATGGCACGAGTGTCTGTGTCGTCGACGACGTTTTCAAACCATAAGTTGTTTGCGTTTTTTTTTGTTTTTGTTTAGTGTTACATAGGATGTTTATCAATGCGAGACTTTTTTTTTTCCTAATATTTAATTTTTGCTTTTAAGATTGGGTCCATTTTTATTGATCGAGAAGTTCAAATATAAAATTATTCAAACTCAGTGGATTTTTTTTGTGATTTTTTTTTTTTTTTCAAATGAATACATCTCAAATTGATTTTAAGATGAGATAAGAAAAATGTAGAAATTTTATTAAAAATGTTTACGAAAAAATCTGAAATGCATATTGGATCAATTCATCTTTGATATCTTTATTCACACACACCACATATACATACATATTATATATTACATATACATACATATTATATAATATACATACATATTATATAATATACATACATATTATATAATATACATACATATTATATAATATACATATTATATAATATACATACATATTATATAATATACATACATATTATATAATATACATACATATTATATAATATATATATATATATATATATATATATATATATGAGCAAACAGTTAATAAAATATGTTAAAAAACACTTTGAAATGAGTTAAAAACATATTTAATCTGAAAAGGAAACACTAGATAGATGGATAGTCCTTAATCCGCAGAGTTTCAAAGAAATACTCTCCTTCTCATCAGAGGGTAGGAATTAGCAAAATACGGGATCGGATTTTGCATGCAGAAGTATTTGATGAAATAAGTAAGTCAAAGATCTTACTTGAAAACAAAATAAGTTAAGCAGAGGGAATATGGTAAAGAAAAAGGTGATTACACATGAATGGATAGTCTGGTGGAAGATAAAAAATCCAGTGACGGTAAAATCCAAATGTAAAACTTCAAGAAAGTTAAAAGAATTTCCATTTGTATATATATATATATTCCATTTTTATATATATATATATATATATATATATATATATATATATATATATATATATATATATATATATATACATATATATATATATTATATATAATGTATGTATAGGAGAACAATAGGAATGGTAAATGAATTCACAAAAACTATATATTGGTAAATATTGAATAAATGAACCAATCTATAAGGGAACACAAACAATTAGTTGGAGGATAGAAAGGACTCTTTATGCCAAGGCATTATCTGTGCCTAAATCAAAACGTGGATTCCATGAACAAAGCTTCTTTCTTAGAACTGCACGCCTGTGGAACTCTGTTCCGTCTGCTTGCTTCCCACCTGACTACAACTTGGATGTCTTCAAGTCTAATGTTAACAAATTCTTAATGAACCGCCCCCTTAAGTAAACACTTCATCAAATCTCCACACTAAATACTGTACTTGCAATAACCCTTATCCCTGAGTGGCTTCCGAGCCTTGATAAGTGGTAATCACTGTAAAAAGAAAAAAGAAAAGAAAAGGCCTAATGCTTCTCATCAGAAGAGTAGAGAAGATGCCAGGTAACATAGTGGGGATGCGGCGTCTAGTGTGGGAATCATTAGGAATGAAATAGATCAAAACAAATAGATCAATTAAAATTATAGATGAGATTGGGGGGAATTTTATCGAATTCTAAATAAAGGAGGAGCATGTTATATAGAGTGTAATGGAGGAAGGTGTATTCCTTTAATAAATGAATGAATTCTATAATCACCAATATATAGTTTTTGTGAATTTATTTCCCATTCCTATTGTTCTCCTATATAAGCTCCAATGATATTTGTTGAGCTTTATATTGTCCCGATAAGTCTCCTCTTATAGAATTGAGCTCACTCTTTTCTTCTAATGCACTTAGCTATATATATATATATATATATATATATATATATATATATATATATATATATATATGTATATATATATGTATGTATGTATATTTACGTATATGTATGTATATTTACGTATATGTATGTATATTTACGTATATGCATATATATGTACGTATATGTATATATATGTATGTATATATATGTACATATATGTATATACATGTATATATATGTACGTATATGTATCTATATGTATCTATATGTATGTATATATATTATATATATATATGTATGTATATGTATGTATATGTATCTATATGTATATATATATATATGTATCTATATGTATATATATATATGTATCTATATGTATGTATATATATTATATATATATGTACGTATATGTATGTATATGTATCTATATGTATATATATATATATATATTTATATATATGTATATATATATATATATGTATCTATATGTATGTATATATATATGTATCTATATGTATGTATATATATATGTATCTATATGTATGTATATATATATGTATCTATATGTATGTATATGTATATATGTATGCATATATATATATATGTATGTATGTATATATATATATATATATATATGACTTTTTAAAAAAGATTTCTTGTGGTATTAACTCTTCGAGGTCAACCTCTCATGGAGAGAGAAAAAGGGATATATTAAGTATTGTTGACAGTTCTTCTTAGCTTGAGATTGATGTGTTTTTTTTGTTTTTGTTTTTTTTTATGTGTCTTAAGTTGAAAATCTTAGAAAAAAAATGATTTTAATAATTTAATAAAGTATTTTACGTTATTTGGTTTTTGTCAAATTTTCAAATTAACCTTATGGAATAATGCTTTCAAAGACGTGACCTAATTCCTTCTCATATATATATATATATATATATATATATATATATATATATATATATGTATATATATATATATATATATAATTTCCACAAAACTTGGGTTTATGGTTAAATAATGTACATATTATTAGAGTTGAAAATAAAAATAAATATAAATATAATAATTTGATAAATTTCCCGAATTAAAAAAAAAAATTTTTTTATTTCAAACAATTCTGTCCATCTTCACAACACTATTATCAAAAGTAATTTCAAACTTCATCAGTGAATTTCTTTTTCTAGCAAATTATCTTCACAAACACACACATACATGCAAACACACACACACATACATGCAAACACACACACACGTATGCAGGCATAAAAAAATAGACTTATTTAGATTTGCTTTGTGTTTTTTATTTTAATTGGATGAAGAGAATTCACTGATGAAACCATCTGAAAACATCTTTAGTTTTGTGTTAAGGGAAATGACTGCTCCGAAGATCGGCAGAAACAACTGTTTGAAAAAAATTATTTTTTTAAAAATTTATTTGTATTTTTTAAACAATTCAGAACATTTATCAATATATATATTTATTTATTTATATATGAAATACTGAAGTGCAGCAAGAATACAAGTTGCATAATACTGTAAACATAAAGTCCATATAAATATTGATATCATTATTTATAAGACGATACCAGGCAGATAAAGAAAGCTCAACATGCAAGATATTCTGGAATATTCATTAGATTTTCTAATGATTCCAGTTTATTCATTATTTCCACTTTGTGTATCGTTTTTACAATATCTTTTGAATTTCAATTTTTAATTTTCAATCTATGGGCTATTAAGCAAAATTCACATTTACCAATATTTTGCTAACATTTCCTCTGATGAAATGAGCCATTTATTGAAAATCTATGGATTAAGGAAAAAACTTTAATAATTATCTGTACTCTTTTGTCAAACAATAAATTTTGTTGTGGTTCTACATAATTTAATTTATAATTTCCATTTATATATATTATAACGTAATATGATAATTCTCCAAGTTCCAAATATCAAGTTTTATCAGTTGGTCATTTATTACTTTTCAAAAGGTATCCATTAAAATATTGTTTCGTATTGCGATTAAAAAGTCTGCAAAATTATGTCATTGCTGCATATTTAGTCACATACTCTTTAGATGTTTACCTTACATGGTTCATGTAATTGACACGCCTTGCTGTTTCTTTTCAGTTATGAAGATTATGGTCATGCAGAATTTATTTTAACATATATATATATATATATATATATATATATATATATATATATATATAGTAAGTTATAAAGTATATATGGCAATTAAGCTACACTGAATATTCCGCGTTTCATCCACTCTAGGATTCTTCAGGCTATGCTTTCAGTGTAGCTTAATCGCCATATATATTTTATAACTTACTAACTAGCTCTACCTACGTATTGAGCACTTTTGAAGTAAATACTTAAAGTTTACGCATAAATTTATACTTTTGTATATTAATTTATGTGAGTAAATGAAGTAATTGTGTATATATATATATATATATATATATATATATGATGTGTGTGTTATGCATAATTCTTTCTTGTGCTATTTTTATTGAATAATATCACCAAACCAGAGAGCTTGATTAAACAAAAAATGCCACAAAGTTAACAATGAGACTTTTACGGGTTTCAAACCTGTACGTATAACATGAATTTCTCTTTTTTATTTTTTATTGTTGTTTTTTTAGTTGTTTCTCAATTCCACGGACTAAATAAATCTTATGCTTAGTTTTATCACCCGACAAAATACATCAACAAAAAACAGATTATAAAAAGCCATTATTATACGTAAGATATGTCGTAAATAAATTCAATATTTAAAAAAATGATACAGCGAACGATATAGATTAATAGTTATATAGTTTTGAAAAGAATAAAAACATGCTTGTTTATAAAAGCATGAGATATTTCTTATAATAGCATACAGGGAAATTTCGATTAGATATTGATACCGGCGGTTTCAAATCTTTTTTTAATACTAATGGTTGACCACTTATGAAGGCTAAAATCTACCCGAGGATAGTGAGATTTTCAATTAAATGATGGAAGAGTATGATGAAAAGATCGAGCACTATCGATTAATTCACAGAACGACTCAACAGATATTTATCAACATTAAACTTGAAAACGACCATGTTGTAGTGTGTAGAGAAACATTCCCGTGGTACCGTGTTCCACAGATAGAAAGCTCATACAATTTATTTCATTTATGTCAATATATCTGCTAGCAAAGTCTCGGACCTTATTTAATTATTTTTTTTTTTTTTTCATTAATGCATTTTATTTTTATTTATTTATTTATATTTTTCATATTTGATCGATTTTGATCTTAATTTTATGAAGAGTTCCGTTGTATTTTTCGCTGTTGGATTACTGACTATTGAGAGAAGCAAGTGTGGTATTCCCCTCTCCTCCCCATGTTGGAAAATCCGTCTTAATTTCCGCTTTTTTTTTTTGCTTTCGGTCTCTCACATTCCTGCTTATGACTAATATTTTCATTATTATAACTTTATGCTAACCGTAATTAAAAATATTATAACTTTATGCTAACCGTAATTAAAAATATTATAACTTTATGCTAACCGTAATTAAAAATATTATAACTTTATGCTAACTGTAGTTTAAAATGTACGAAGCTAACGAGCGATCTATTTGTGCTTTATTTGTTTTCGCTGGCAACGGGCAAGATTATGCAACTCCCTCTTTTTTTTAAACGCAAACAACAAATTAAAAAAAAAAAAACGTTTTTCTTTTTCTTCAAAAACGTATTCAGAAATGTTCAACTGATTAGTAAAAAATAACGCAATCCAGAATATTAGCCGACCCGAAAGAGAAAGTCACATACAGGTGGTGATTGTCGGAAAAAAAAATTGTTTGCGTAAAAAAATTGTTCGCGTAAAAAAATTGTTTGCGTAAGGTAAACAAATAACGAAAAAAGGAAAAGTAGGAAAATTTTTTTTTTTTTCGCTAATTTTTCAAGTAAATGGTTTGAATTTTTTGTACTTTTGCAGTTTACAGAGCATGCTGAAACAATAACATCATTTAGAAAGCCATACCTAACATGAGAAGGCCGGGTAAGAGGGGGGGTAGGTCTTTAATAACTATACTTTAACCTCACAATTCAATAAAATAATAAAATATAATAAAATCAATTTAAACTTTGTAAATTGGAATTTACAACAATTTATTATTCAGCAAGAAATAAAAGTTGAAAACTTAAAATTTTCCTTATTCTATGGAGTTTCAGTGCTCGATCCCAAATATTGAGCTTTTCCATCTAGTTAGGATTGTCCTATAAATATAAATATTTACACTCACTGTAAGTTTACAGAAGTATTGAATTTGTAAACTTGAATTTTTGAATTTTAAGTCAAAAAAAAAAAAAATAATATCTTTGGAAACCTGAAACTGTAACTGGAAGTTATATTACGGAGAAAATTTGAAAGTGGAGATTACATGTGAGTCAACACCGTTTGCTGCTGACTTCCTTCTAAACTGAGTCGGTTAATATTCCAGTTTGCAAACATTTTTTTCTTAGAAAATTTAAATTATTTATAAAGCATCAAATTTTATATTTTTTTGTTCAAGTTTTCAGTTTTTGCAGAAGACGCTCAGCTTTTATTTCGGCAAAAAGTGAAATTGCTTTTAATTTTGTATTAAATTTGAAATTTGTAAACCACAATTTATATTCTTGATAATCCAGCAAAAATTACGTCGGAATTTTTTTTCAATTTTATTTTATTTTTCACGTTGAACTTGAATTCGTAAGATATACGTCAATTCTGCCCACAACTATTTGCGCATGTTGAGTTCTGTTTTCATAGTTTGCTTTCTTTTTTTTAAACGTTTTGCAGAATTTCTTTTTTAATGGTGTTTTTGTTTCTACTGTTTCATTTTTTATGCAAGGATTAGATTTTGAGAGAAAAATTTAAAAAATAAGACAAATTAATCACAAAAATGCGACTAACTGCTTTTATTTAGTAAACGTCGTTCAACGTTTCAAAAAACAATTAGAATCACAAAAATGTGATTTGGGATAATCTTTGTACAAAAATAATGCTGCACTAAGTTTAAAAATAAAGGAGTGAATTGCATTTTTTTTATTTAATTTGTTTATTTGTATTTTTTACTTTCAAAAGCTAATACAGCATGTGTGGAAAACAGCACAA
Source organism: Euprymna scolopes (assembly GCF_053919585.1). Lineage (NCBI taxonomy): Eukaryota > Metazoa > Mollusca > Cephalopoda > Sepiida > Sepiolidae > Euprymna > Euprymna scolopes. The sequence continues at coordinate 27,315,474 of NC_136516.1, read as the reverse complement.
GATAAAATAAATTATATATAAACATATATATATATATATATATATATATATATATATATATATATATATATATATATATATATATATATATATATAAACATATATATATATGTTTATATATATATATATATAAACATATATATATATGTTTATATATATATATATAAACATATATATATATGTTTATATATATATATATATAAACATATATATATATATGTTTATATATATATATATATAAACATATATATATATATGTTTATATATATATATATAAACATATATATATATATATATGTTTATATATATATATATAAACATATATATATATATATATATGTTTATATATATATATATAAACATATATATATATATATGTTTATATATATATATATAAACATATATATATATATATATATGTTTATATATATATAAATTATATATATATATATGTTTATATATATATAAATTATATATATATATATATATATATGTTTATATATATATATAAATTATATATATATATATATATATAAATTATATATATATATGTATGTGTATTTATGTATTTTTAAATATCTTTTTAGAGGTACAAAATTTAATAATAGCTATGTACAGACCAAATTTATTAATGATGAATTAATTAAAATCAAGGTGAATAATGATTAAGCAGAATAAAAATATATATGTAACGGAAATATAGTAGGGGACAGATGGGGGGGGGCAAAACAGGGAAAGAATGACCTCGTTGCAAACAAAGAGAACATCTTTTTGGACTTAATGTAGTTTTTATCTGATTCTTTCTCTGTATTTGTTTTCTTCCCCCATTTGTCCTGTGCCATATTTCTTCTTAATTGTTATTCAGCTCGATTTTAGCTCTGTTGAGTGAGCCTCAAAACAGATCAGCTAGCTTTTCACCTTTTTGTTTTTAATTCATCATGATTAATAAATTTGGGCTGTACATAGCTATTATATATATATATATATATATATATATATATATATATATATATATATATATATATATATATATATATATAATGTATATATAGCTTAAATTACAAAGCTAAATATACTCATTTGTATTAGAAGCTATTGAGATAATAGAAAACGCATATTTTCTAGACAGAGCAATTAATAAAACAGAAAAATTGATGACCAAAATAAAAATTGAATAAATTACAATATTTATTAATCCATCAAGAATTTCAAACAAGGAATTATAATAAAGAAAAATGTTTATTTATATATATATATATATATATATATATATATATATATATATATATATATATATATATATATATATATATATATATATATAGCTTGGTATTCCACATATGCTTCTAGAAAATATTTTGATAGTGATGGATGGTGTTTAAAGCATAAATGATTCTGTTTTTATAATTTTTTATTATAAGTTTAGTGCAGTATTTCAAGCATTCTGCGTTCTTTATCGGGAATGATCAGAGAAAAAAAGGGGGAAAAAATGAAAAAAAAATTATTTTTCTTTTAATCATAAAATTGTTTATAATTTTAATTCTATTTTCATATTTCGAAACACTCTGCATTCTTCATCAGAAATGATCAAAGATAAAAAAGGGGGGAGTGATTTTTTTTTTTTTTTTTTTTTTTGTTTTTTGATAAAGACCGCACCGTATTTGAAATATTGAATTAAAGCTTAAATAAATTGTTACAAAAAAAAACATCGTTCTTATCTGTCGCACACGACCCATCACCATCCAAAAATATCTTTTGATGGTTGTTTCTATATTTGAAATAATAAATTCACGATTAAACACGTGATTTTTATTTACACAAAAGAATCTGTGATTTGCTAATAAATTTTTGATATTCTTTCGTTTTTGTTCGGAATTTTTTTTTTTTTTTGATTATCGTTTTTAGTTTCTAACTTTTGCAAAACTTTTTTTGTAAACAAAAGTTTTTAATAAAAGATAAAGTTTATTCAGAAAAGATTTTTTATTGCACTTTTTTCTCTTTAATTCAACAGAATTCAATAAAAAAGAATTGTTATTCAGAAATATTAAATGAAGTTTGTTTTATTTCTCTGTCTTATTGGTCCCCTGACAAAGGAGGGATTGGACCTGGAAATTCACCCCCACCCCCTCCGTTCGTTTGGTCATACTTTTCTCAATAACCACACTTTGGATTTTTTTAGAAATTTTGTACAAACATTAATCATGGTGAAATTAAATTTTTGCCAGAACGGATTTTCAAGGATAACTTTGGTTGCGCCCTTCCCCCCCCTCCTTCATACACTTAGGGGGCATTATAGGGGTAAAATTGCCCCCCAATCATTCATCCGTTCATTTATTCACACTTTTCATTCATCCGTTCATTTATTCACACTTTTCTTAATAACGACACTTTGGATTTTTTAAAAATTTTGTACAAACATTAGTCATGGTGGAAGTAAATTTTTTGCTCATGGAGATTGTTCCCCGCATGCTCAGATTGTTTATTGTTGTAATCGAAGAAACTGTCACCCCTAGCATTGAGCTGTCATCCATTATAAATACGATTCCACTTGTCGAACTACAACGTTGAACTTACTACGCAAAGATGACAAGTAGATGTACAGACGTTTCAACGATCATCGTGTTTATTGCACGTTTGTGAATAATCATGGTTTCATGGTTGGTTACCACTCCCCCCCTTCTTCACCTGTCCACTGCATGTTTTCTTTTTTATCCTGTTTAACTTCATCCTTTACCATACTTTCAAGTCGCCTTTCTACAAATCACCTATTTAGGAAATATTTCTTACTCTTACGGCTTGTCAGCTCAACTCCAAAGTACAGGTCTATGCATGGTTCAACAAGTGAATGAAAGTTTTTTTTTTTTTATGTTCATGCGTCCGCTTTTCCTGGAGTCAAGAAGAACAAAAATTCATGATTAAAAATTTTTTTTTGCATAAAAAAAATTTCTGGTGGTAAAAGGATTGAAGATACGACTCTGAGGTTTTCTGTAGGACTATCGTTTGCTGGGAGAGTTTCTTAGTGTGTCCATGTCGCTGAGACGTTTCTGGAACGATTGTTCTGTCCTGGTACATCGCACCAGCTCCCCGGCTGTTAAACAAAATCAAACAATTGACACATGCACGATAGAAACATCAGTAAGTTGATATGGCATCGGCTATAATCATCTGGCATGGGTCTCTTCTTGAGTCTTCTTTGCGTTATGGACAGCATCTATTGTCGGCATTGGGTTTGACCTTTTGAATACGATGTCCGAGGTCGTTTTGAATCGATTGAATATTATAAGCAACAGAGTTTCTGAAAACTAATTCATTATCATTTGCATATGAGTAAACCGTCTACCAAATGGATCCCTAGGTTGCCGACATTTTTGTGATCCGATCATTTACCCGGGGAGAGTTACTTAGTTGAGAAACGTCCTGGAAACGGCAACCAGCTACCCGGGTGTTAGACTCAATCAAACGATAGACACATGATCGATATGGCGTCGACTATAATAGGCTGGCAGGTCTGATCGTCGAGTCTTCCTTGCATGGTTATGAGCAGCATCTATCGTCGGCATTAAATGGCAGGGACCACATGTTGAAATTAAACACTGCATAGAATAAGCGAACAAAGGCATTTTTTTTTTTTTTAAAATTAAAAAATATATAATTATTTATTTTACATTAAACACTGGAGGAGCATACTAAACTGACCCGCTGTGTGCATCGTCGATAACTTCACAACCGAAACCGCTATGAGTATCCATCGCGCATAAGCTTCGACTGTTTAAAACAATACAATTATAATTCAATTCTCCTTTCTTCATTGAAAGAGAAAGAAATTGGAAGACAGAAGAGATATTCATACATAGCACTTAAACATTGTTTAGTTTTTGTAGGCCTCGATGACGAGTTATTTTGGGTTTGTCACAATCAAACGATAGACACATGGCCGATAGAAATGCCAAAGACAAATCACTTGGGTTGACATGTAGTGCCATGTCGCGCATGGAAAGGGACCCTGCACTCATCCCCAATGGGCTTTCCCAAGGCCACAGTCCTAGTTGAAGAAAGGTCAGCTAATGGTCTACTTGTGTTGCATGTCTGATACCTTGCATAACCTCTTGTTCAGCTCCCCCTTACCTAACTGAAACTCTTTAAAAACATGATGACAGTACAATCAAAAAATAAAACCGCTAGATTCTGGAATTCCATTCCAGGTTCCTGCTTCCCTAACTGTACTGACATGCAGAAGTTCAAGTGCAACGTGAATCGACATCTTGCTGCCCAAATCCCAACATAGTGCCCCAGTAGTTGCTGCCCCTGATAGTAGCCCCCTACACCAAAGTGGCAATGCGCCTTGTTTGGGGTGAAAATATAATAAAAAAAAAGAACGTCAGTTACGACTGCTGGTGGGTCTCATCTCTGGTCCTTTTGGTTGTCATCATAACAGGCAACATATTCCATCGCGATCTTGGGTGTCAGATTTAGCTGTTAAGTTAGAGTATTCGTTAATTATGAACTCATCTAGGGAAGTGGTCGGCCCTATTCCAGTTTCACTTAGAAATAATATGTCCGGTTTCGTCTCCTGTAATTAGGTTTCAACCTCTGGAAGGTTGGAACGTAGACCCCTGATGTTGGAGAAGGAGACCTGGTAGTAGGGGTCTACATTGGAAGATGGGGTTCTAGGTTTAATCGAGTTTTTATTCTGGAGATCCAAGGTAGCTGATCAGCGGCTTGGTTCCCACCAGTTTTGGCAAATAACAAATAGGATCCTGAACAGAAGTGTGCGTTCTATCCCAACCATTATCAATGGACCAGAGGTCATCTCGTCAGCATCAGACAAGGCCAAACTATTTGCAAAGAACTTTGCAGCTAATTCTACCCTATGCGACGAAGGCCATCAACTCCCCATATTTCCTCCTATAACACAGAACAAGCTAGGTAACATACAAATATCCGTGCATGAGGTCGCCAAGCTAATTAAGAACCTAGATTCCAGTAAAGCAACTGGCCCTGATGGCATTCCAATTATAGTGTTAAAAAAGCTTCAACCAGAACTTGCTCCCATACTTACAAAACTATTTAAGCGCTGCCTTAAGGAGAAGTGCTTTCCGACTCCCTGGAAGACCTCATCAGTTTTCCCTGTATTTAAGAATTCAGGCGATAAGTCATCTCCCTCTCAGTACAGACCAATAAGTCTCCTGTGTGTTATGAGTAAGTTGCTGGAATCCATATTAAATAGAGAAATAGTCAACCACCTCAGCAAGAATAACCTTCTTAGTGACACACAATATGGTTTCCGCTCTGCAAGATCTACCGCAGATGTGCTGACGGTTATATCCCACAGGATTAGTGAATCTCTTAACAAAGGCTTCCTTTCTAGGGCAATTGCTCTTGACATATCAAAGGCCTTCGACAAGGTATGGCATAAGGGTCTACTTCACAAGATTTCCAGCTACGGTATAACTGGAAATCTTTTCTCAATCATTAAATCATTTCTCTCCGATAGGCTCATAAGAGTAGTGGTAGATGGACAAAAATCGGAGGCCTGCAATATAAATGCTGGAGTCCCTCAAGGGTCAATCCTGGGCCCAACTCTCTTCCTGATCTACATCAATGACCTCCCAAAACACGTACTTAAATCATTTGTTGACATCTATGCTGATGACACAACCATCTACGGCAACACATCAAAGGCTGTAAATGACGAAGTTCTATCTGATTCTCTCTCCTCTGATCTTGAGCGCGTGGTTCAGTGGGGGAAGATGTGGTTGGTTACCTTTAATGCATCCAAAACCAAACTCCTATCCTTACATCATCAACGCTCTGATCCCCATCTGGCATCAATTGTGATGGATGGCTCTCGTCTGGGTGAGGCCCCGTGTTTTGACAAGCTTCTGGGTTTGACCTTTACTCCTGATCTGAAATGGAACACGTACATCAAGTCTGTTGCCAAGGTCGCTGGAAAGATGGTGGGATCCTTCTACCGCTCCAGAAGATATCTCACTACTGATGCAATTCTCTATCTATATAAAAGCCAAGTACGCCCAAGGATGGAATACTGCTGCCATATCTGGGCAGGAGCTGCTAAAAACAGCCTATCCTGCCTTGACAGAGTACAAAATAGACTTCGTGGCTTAGAGGGGATGCCCTTTTCTCTACCCTGCAACCTCTCTCCCACAGAAGAGACGTTGCGAGCCTATCCTTGTTTTATCGTTATTTCCATGGCAGGTGCTCGTCTGAACTCCAATCTCTGGTGCCCCCTCGCCAATCTTTCATGAAAAACACCCGTCTAGCTGAATCCACTGTGAAAAATTTCTCCCACTCTTTATCTGTGCCTAAATCAAAACGTGGATTCCATGAAGAAAGCTTCTTTCTTAGAACTGCACGCCTGTGGAACTCTGTTCCGTCTGCCTGCTTCCCACCTGACTACAACCTGGATGTCTTCAAGTCCAACATTAACAAATTCCTAATGAACTGCCCCCTTAAGTAAACACTTAATCAAATCTCCACACTAACGTACTGTACTTGCAATAACCCTTATCCCTGAGTGGCTTCCGGGCCTTGATAAGTGGTGACCACCGTGTAAAAAAAAAAAAAAAAGAAGAACTGGGGCCTCTTTGAGGAGGAGGGTGAGAGTTGAACGTTTGAAGGAGGCAGATGATTTTCCAGAAAACGGCTAAGTAGTTTCAGATTTGGTCCCGGAGAACAGAGGGTTTGTTGTGTCAAGTGTTTTCCAGTTGGCTGGTTGGTGTCTGCTTGCAAGAACTCTGTTGCATACATCTGACTACCTCTCTCCTCTCCTTCCACTGACTTCCACTCCTCTTGGAGCATGACTTTACGGCTCTTCTCCAGCGGCTGCCGTCTTCAGTCACAAATTCTCAGCCTATTCGTTCGATGCCACTTTTCTGCCTGTCTCAGTTTATTAACTTTGACCGTTAATAAGCAGAGAGAGAGAGAATGATGGAAGCGAAAGTTATAGATACTGTATAAAAATAACAAAAGTAGACAGAGAAGTTCAAAAAAACATAAAATGAGAGAGGATGAGAGTAATAGACAGAAACTTAGTAAAACACAAATGATTTAGTAAGTAATTTGTAATCATCATCATCGGTTTAACATCTGTTTTATATGCTGGCATGTGTTGGACAGCTTTAAGAAATTGACTTCCAAACTAACCTATCTCTGTCAGGTCTTTGTTCACCCCTCTTTCTTTCAAGACCATGTTTATCACTTCCTCCCATGTTTCCTTTGGTCTTCCTCTATGAACTGGACCTGCTACCTCAACCGTTCTTCATCTGCTAACCCAATGAATTTCATCCATTCTTTCAATGTGGCCATACTAACAAAGTCTCCTGTTCACTGTCCAGATTTAATTTTCTCTTAAGCCCATCAGATAGAAGTCTGTCTTAAGATTCACATAACAAATCCACTGCATCATTCTCATTTCATTTTTATCCATGCAACGCATGTCCTGCACCTTCACTGACCAGATTCACACTGCATACACATGCCTGATAGACTCTTCCCTCGGTCGACAGTGGTTATTAATGGCAGAAGCTAATTATATGGGACACTTAAAATGGAGAGTTTAAAACATAACTCAATCCCAAAACAAAAGGAATATTTTACCATGTATTTTTTGTGATTAAAAAAATATATAGGAAAAAAGTCTTATGGAAACAAACGTTGATTAACTCGGTATTAGTAAAATAATGGATTTATATTTTTTCTTTTCATTTTTATTTTTATGCAATTCAAACATGTCTTATGCGTGACTCAATATACTTAGATGCATTTTGTATCACGAATCAATAATCAGGTCGAGTTTTGAAGGCCAACTTTATGCCAAAATCATATTGGAACAATACCAAAAATCAAATGCTAACTGGTTCTAATTCATCTTACTCCTACCACCTATTAGACTTCACTCCTACCACCTATAAGATTTCACTCCTACCACCTATAAATTTTCACTCCTACTACATATAAGATTTCACTCCTACCACTCATAAATTTTTACTCCTACCACGTATAAGATTTCACTCCTACCACCAATAAGATTTCACTCCTACCACTTCACCAATAAGACTTCAGTTAAAATTGCTATATTTCACTAAAGATATATTTATTTGCTTCCCTACGAGAGAAAAATATGACAAAAGGTCGTTTTTAATGTGGGGGAAAAAACAGCTCCTCAAAAAGAAGCACTCTGGCAATAGGCAAAAATAATAATTGCTTTAAGGGTTTCCCCTACATGGACTAAGGACAAAGAAACTTTTGTGTAGCATCAGAACGGATACTACACTCTGATCTTAGCCCAAACTTATTTTTATTTCAATGCATACGAATCATCATCATCATCATCATCATGATTTGAAAAACTAAAAACTAGAAACGGGCAATGAAAATAAAAGTCAAATTGAACAAATTAATAAAGTTTAATAAAATGTTTGCATCTTTCAAAGACATTTTGCCTATTTATTCAACATTTTGAAAGTTTTTAACAACAACAAAAAATCACAAAAAATCAGAGAATTTTTCCATTTTAATGAAATTTATTAAAAAATGAATCTTAATATAAAATAGTTATTTTGATAAAAAAATCAAAACTTTCAGATTTTTTAAAGCAACTTAAATTACTCCTTTTCAAGTCAAAATAAGTCGTATCGTATACATGGTCAAAGCTCAATCACCAATGAGATGTTATCCCTTTATATATAGAGATGAAACCTCAGAAATTACAATGTAAAAAAAAAAAATATTGAATGTCTTTACAGCTTTAAATACTACCATAAAAAAATTCGTCTTTCAAGCACATCATCATCATCACTGTCATCTCTTTATAATGATAGTCATTGTGTTTCAAGAAATTTCGTCCTTGAAACGAAGCTCTAGTCCACCACCTTACAGATGCTAAACTTCTGACCGACCAACAATATGAGTTTAGGCAAGCCCGTTCCATAGCAGACATCCTAACTGTAATCTTTGAACGTATATACTATTCACTGGACAAAGCAGGGGAGGGTAGAGTGGTAGCTCTAGATATATCTAAGGCTTTTGACAGAGTATGGCATGAGGGTCTTCACAGGAAAATCAGGTCATACGGTATCACTGAACGAATACTTAAATCCTTCTTAAGTAAGAGAAAAATTCATGTTGTCCTCGACAGTCGTACATTTAAACTATATGATATCCTTGGACCTTTATTATTCCTAATATTCATAAATTACCTCCCTGACAAAATTGTCTCTGAGATGGGTATATATGCTGATGACACCACGCTCTATAACAGGCACGACAGGAAAACAAATGATCAAAAGAAATGGCAGAAATACTAGAGGATGACCTCCAATCTGTAGTGGAATGGAGACAAAAATGGATGGCCACATTCAATGCTGCCAAGACTAAACTTGTTTCCTTCAATAATTACAAGAAACCTTCTCTGCCACCAATAGCAATGGCTAAAGACGCTTTACCTGAAAGTACTTCTTTTAAACGCCTTGACCTCACATGAGTTGGAGCAATTACATTGAGAGTATTGCCAGGACTGCTGCGAAGAAGGTAGGCTCTCTCTACTGTGCTAGAAAACTAATAATCCCTGAAAGTATCCTGTGCCTCAATAAGGCCACCATTCGCATTCCTCTGCGTGTTCTTCAAGCATTTTAATGGTGAATGCTCTGACGAACTACAAGCACTTGTACCCCCTCAACATAAACACCCCTGACAAATCCGATAAGCAACTAAATCCCACCCCAACACAGTAGAGATCTCTAGGTGTAAGAGAGTATTCTACTCCAGTAGATTTTTCTCCAGAACTGCTAGACTCTGGAACTCCCTTCCGGGTTCCTGCTTCCCCAACTATACTGACATGCAGAAGTTCAAGTGTAATGTGAACAGACATCTTGCTGCCCAACTCCCTACATAGTGCCCCTGTAGATTATGTTCCTGATAGTAACCCCTATATCAAAGTGGCAATGAGCCTTGTTTGGGGTGAAAATGTAATAAAAAAAAAAAAGTAAAAGAAAAGAAAAGGTGGGACAAGAACTTAATTGACTTTTAAAATAGATTTTTTGTTCATATAAAGTTTGATATTGTCTGATATTCAAAGTCAGACCCAAATAGTAATCCGTCTGACTTATCAATAATTGACTCAGACTATTCTATTTTTTTCCTGTCACACTTTTATTGGAATGAATATATTTTGTATTTATTTTGATAATATTTATTTTGGAAATATTTATTTTAAATATATTTATTTTGAAAATATTTATTTCGAAAATATTTATTCTGAAAATATTTACTTTGAAAATATTTATTCTGAAAATATTTATTTTGAAAATATTTAATCTGAAAATATTTACTTTGAAAATATTTATTTTGAAAATATTTATTTTGAAAATATTTATTTTGAAAATATTTATTTTGAAAATATTTATTCTGAAAATATTTACTTGGAAAATATTTATTTGGAAAATATTTATTTTTAAAATATTTATTTTTAAAATATTTATTCTGAATATATTTATTTTAAAAATATTTATTTTAAAATATTTACTTTGAAAATATTTATTTTGAAAATATTTATTTTGAAAATATTTATTTTGAAAATATTTATTCTGAAAATATTTATTTCGAGAATATTTATTCTGAAAATATTTATTTCGAGAATATTTATTCTGAAAATATTTATTTTGAAAATATTTATTCTGAAAATATTTACTTTGAAAATATTTATTTTGAAAATATTTATTTCGAAAATATTTATTCCGAAATATTTATTTTGAAAATATTTATTCTGAAAATAATTATTCTGAAAATATTTATTTTGAAAAATATTTATTTTGAAAATATTTATTTTTAGAATATTTATTTTTAAAATATTTATTCTGAATATATTTATTTTGAAAATATTTATTTTAAAATATTTACTTTGAAAATATTTTTTTTTTAAATATTTATTTTGAAAATATTTATTCCATCTAATACAACTGTTGGAGTGGAGACATTTTCTTTTTGCTCATCGATACAGATTCAAGGAAATCATTTATAATGCTACAGAGTTGTGTTACTTGAATTCTTTAACAATTTATTAATAAATCTAATTAACTAAAAATTCATTAATAAACTTAATTAATTAAAAATTTATTAATAAGCTAATTAATTAAAAAATTATTAATAAACCTAATTAATTAAAAATTTAGTAATAAACCTAATTAATTAAAAATTTATTAATAAACCTAATTAATTAACAATGTAATTATAAACCTTATTAATTGAAAAATAATTAATAAACCTAATTAATTAAAAATTTATTAATAAACCTAATTAATTGAAAATTTATTAATCAAACATAATTAATTTAAAATTTATTAATAAACCTAATTAATTGAAAAAATATTAATCAACCTAATTAACTAAATACCCAAATTGTTAGACATTTTTTTTTTTAATTTTTACTTTCTCTTTACTTGGGAGTTACTACCTATCAAGGCTTGAAGGCCAGTCGAGGATAATGGTTAATGAATGTAAAGTGGTACTGTAGTAATCGTTAATGAGTAAATTGGGTAGGATTTGGATTATTTAAAGGAACAGCTCAACAAGAATTTGTTTACATTGGACTTGAACATCAAGAACTCTCATCCATTCTTTCAACATGGCTATACCATTGAAGTCTACTCTTCGTCACGCAACTATCTATACTGTCTAGATTCAGTTTTCCTCAAGATGATTAAATCTAAGTTGATCTTTATTTATTTATCAATATTTGATTTCGACTAGCCTATCTCCCCCACCCCTTTTTACTATGTTATTGGAAGAATATATTTTTTCTCTTGTTTTCTTTTGAAAATGTTTATTCTGGCTAAGAAATTTGTTGGAGTTGAGGTATTTTTCACTTACTCACGAAGACACATTAAAGGGAAATTATCATGTGCAATAATACTGAGTGTAAACAGCTGCATGTTTGCAATGGATGCGAATAACTTCCTTGCTGCAAGTGAGAAATAATTCATTAAGAAAAGAGAAATAACCAAAAGTAAGGGGAAATCTCTCTGATTCTAGATTTTGACCACCCTGAATTTGCTCGTTGACTTGAGAAAATAATTAAACAAAAATATAATACTGAAGTTTTTTTTTAGAGTTGGATGATGCTCTCGACTTTTGAAGGATTTATTTTCAATCATGATTTAATTGTTTTAATCTTTTTATTTATTATTTAAAAAAAAAAAAATTACTTTTATTGTCATTACCCGTCCCTAAATTAGAAACATCATTTTTTAATTTGCGATTAACGTGATTCAAAATGAATATAAAATTTGGAGGAAACATTTTTATTCTTACGTATGTTTCATAGAACAGCAGGGATAATTCCTGTTTGTTTCTCTTGCGATCCGTTTTTCTCATTTGGCGGTTCAATGTTCAGACATTTTGTTTGAGTGTAAAATAAATTTGCCATAGTCGCAAACATTTTCGATTTCCATGAGTTGTCTTCAGGCAAGTGATGAATTAAAAAATTGTGTTTCTTGAATTTATTAAAAAAACGTTGTTTAAAATCAATACAAGCACTTGAGCGTACTCATTTTTTTTTTCTTTTTACATAGGAGTCACCACTTATCAAGGCCCGGAGGCCACTTGAGGATAAGGATTAGTGGGTGTACAGTAGTCAATGGGAAAATGTTGTATTAATCGTTAGTAGTGGAAATTTGGTAAATTAGATTACTTAAGGTGATGCTTCATTAAGAATTTGTTTACACTGGATTTGAAGACTACCAAATTGTAGTCAGCTGGAAAGCAGGTAAACGGAAGACAGTTCCACAGGCGCGCAGTTCTAAGAAAGAAGCCTTTTTTATGGAATCTCCGTTTAGTTTTAGGCACAGATAAAGATTGGGGGAAATTATTGATTGTGGTTTCAACTAGACGGTGCTTCTGTGAAAGTTTGGCAAGGAGAGACCATAGATTGGAGCTCAGACGAGCACTTGCCATGAAAATAATGATAAAGTAGAGACAGGCTCGCAACGTCTCTTCTGTGGGAAAGAGGTTGCAGGGAAGAGAAAAGGGCATCCCCTATTAGGGTACGAAGTCTATTTTGAACTCTCTCAAGGTAGGATAAGGTCTTTCTAGCAGCTCCTGCCCAAATGTGGCAACTGCTCCATTCTTGGATGTACCTGGTTTTTATATAGGTATAGAATTGCATCAGCAGTGAGATATTTACTGGAGGCTAGCACAACCCATAGCTTCGCTATATCTCACTCCCTATCACAAATTGTTACGTTTCCAACCCGTTTCCCTGACCAGGAAGAACAACACGCATCACTTCTAGATCTGTTTTTGACCACAGTTCCCGATGACTGCATAGCGAAGGCCCACAGCCCACTCGGGAACGCTGATCATGCAGTGATAATGGTTGAAATCGCCCTAAACTCTAGACCCAAAACTGAAGAGCCAGTGCTCAAAACAACGAGATATTATAATAAGGCTGACTGGGAAGCCATCAGGGAACTAATTAGAGATGCTCCATGGAAAAATATTTTCTCTCTCCCTGCTGAACAGTGTGCAAACGAGACCACTGACTGGTTCAAAACTGCAATCGAAGCGCATGTTCCCATGCGGAAATTTTATAGTAAGCCCCACTCTCCCCAATGGTTTACGTCGACTTGTGCAACTGCCATTACTCAAAAGCAGCATGCATACCGTAGGTTTAACCGACATAAGTCCAGTTCAAACAGACTGAAGTATATAGAAGCTAGAAATAACGTTAAGAAAGAAATAGCGACAGCTAAGAGAGAATTTACGGAAACCACTAAAAAGCGCATCGAAGCACAAAAACTAGGAACTCGAGACTTCTGGAAAATCTACAACAGTGTAGTAAATAATGGGCAATCGACAATTCCCCCACTAACCAACAATCACGAGGTTGTCTCCTCAGCAACCGACAAGGCTAACATGCTTGCCAGTCGGTTTGCCTCAAACTCCACACTGGACCCTTCCAACCACCCCCTACCTGACTTTCCTATGCGGACAGACGCCACACTAGACGATCTGAAAACCACCCCTGCTCAGGTGCATGCTATCATAAAAAACCTTGACACCTCAAAAGCATGTGGACCCGATCTTATCCCAGCTGTGCTATTAAAAAAGTGCTCAGCCGAAGTAGCTCCAGTTCTCTCCAAACTCTACAACAAATGTCTTAATGAAGCTTGCTTTCCGGGCTGTTGGAAAACTGCTTCTGTTGTACCAGTATTCAAGAATTCTGGTGAAAGGACAGACCCATCAAATTATCGCCCCATTAGCCTCCTTCCACTTTTTGCCAAAATATTTGAGACCATAATTAACCACGCTCTAATCCATCATCTTACAGATGCTAAACTACTGACTGACAAACAATATGGATTTAGACAAGCCCGTTCCACAGCAGACATCCTCACCGTGATCTCTGAACGTATATACCAATCACTGGACAAAGCGGGGGAAGGCAGAGCGGTAGCTCTAGATATATCTAAGGCTTTTGACAGGGTATGGCATGAGGGTCTCCTCAGTAAAATCAGATCATACGGTATCACTGGTAGAATACTTAACATAATTAAATCCTTCTTAGATAAGAGAAAAATCCAGGTAGTCCTCGACGGTCGCACATCTAAACAATATGATATAAATGCGGGAGTGCCCCAGGGTTCTATCCTTGGACCTCTATTGTTCCTGATATTCATAAATGACCTCCCCGACAACATTGCCTCTGAGATGGGTATATATGCTGATGACACTACACTCTATGGCAGACACGACAGGAAGACGAATGAACACATTTCTAAAGAAATGGCAGAAACACTAGAGGAAGACCTCCAATCTGTAGTGGAATGGGGACAAAAGTGGTTGGTCGCGTTCAATGCTGCCAAGACTAAACTAGTTTCATTCAATAATTACAAGAAACCCTCTCTACCACCAATAGCAATGGCCAACGACTCTTTATCTGAGAGTCCATCTTTCAAACTCCTTGGCCTAACGTTCACAGGAAACATGAGTTGGAACAATTACATTGAAGGCATTGCCAGGGCCGCTGCAAGAAAGGTGGGCTCTCTCTACCGTGCTAGAAAACTACTAACACCCGAAAGTATCCTGTACCTCTATAAGGCCACCATTCGCCCATGTATGGAGTATTGCTGCCACATCTGGGCTGGTGCATCTGCTGCTAGTCTCTCGCTCCTTGACAAGGTTCAAAAGAGAGTCGCAAATCTGATAGGCCCTGAACTGGCATCTAAGCTTCAGCCTCTGTCCCATCGACGAAATGTTGCATCCCTCTGCCTGTTCTACAAGTATTTTAGTGGTGAATGCTCTGATGAACTGCAATCACTTGTGCCCCCACGACGCGAGCACCCTCGACAAACCCGACAGGCTACTAGATCCCACCCCCACACTGTAGAGGTCCCTAGATGTAAAAGATCTTTTTACTCCAATAGTTTCTTCCCCAGAACCGCAAGACTCTGGAATTCCATTCCAGGT
This sequence comes from Euprymna scolopes, assembly GCF_053919585.1. Lineage (NCBI taxonomy): Eukaryota > Metazoa > Mollusca > Cephalopoda > Sepiida > Sepiolidae > Euprymna > Euprymna scolopes. Next base: position 27,299,991 of record NC_136516.1, on the reverse strand, counting down.
CCCTGCTTCCCCAACAGTACTGACGTGCAGAAGTTCAAGTGTAACGTGAACCGACACCTTGCTGCCCAAATCCCTACATAGTACCCCAGTAGTTGTTGCCCCTGATAGTAGCCCCCTACACCAAAGTGGCAATTTGCCTTGTTTGGGGTGAAAATGTAATAAAAAAAAAAAAAAAAAAAAAAAAAGGCTAATTGATTCTTGTTAGTCAGAATCAACTATTGACGTGTCAGGTGAGATCTGTCACAAAATCCTAAAATCTAACATGATAACTTTATGTGTTTGATTAATATTTAGTGATTTCATTAAAATCAAATAAGTCTCTGGTTTTTGGTGAATTTTTTTTTTTTTTTTTTTGATGAGAAATAAAATTTCTTTTCTTGGTTGAAAAAAAAAAATACATTTCACTTTCACTGCCCGTCCCTCATTTATCCTCATGAATTTTATGATTTACACAGAGCGTTTTCGAAAAATTTATCTAAAAACGAAATCGATAAAAAAAAACAAAAAACAGTTATGTTAATGCGATTATATGTCATGTTATTAATATAGAGATTTTATTCAATTTATTTAACAAAAAATCTAACAATCACGCTTCAATTGTTATGTAGAGAAAAGGTAATCGAAATTTACGCAGGAGAAGATACCATAATCCAACATTTGTCCAAATTCATCGTGAATTGCTGTTGGTGCATTTATTACTTCACTTAAAAATCTATTCCAGGGCTTCTGATTTCGAAAACAGCCTCCTTTGTCTCTATTGAATCGAGTTATTTCCATTTATGAAAAAAATTACTGGATTACTGGAGAAAAAGGGAATGGGGTTCACCATGCTGGGACAAGATTCCACGTAGTTTAATACAAAGAAATTTTGTATTATTCAATTCAATTTAATTGGCAAATAAAAAAACCCAATCGCGCTTCAATTGCCATATAGGGAAAAGAAGAGGATACAATAGTCCAGCATCTATAAAAAGTTAATCTTCAATTGTTGGGTTGCTAATGCATTTATTATCCTACTAGGAAGTCTATTCCAAGATTCAGGGATTCTGATTGAGAAAGCAGCCCCCCTTCTTTGGTTTGATCAAAATTGGCAGTGAAATAGTCGCTTGTAGTGTCTGTGTAGAGCTCTTTTCTAGTGAATAAAAAAATCCTGAGATTTATCATAATGATTATTTATCATAATGATTATTTATCATAATGATTATTTATCATAATGATTATTTATCATAATGATTATTTATCATAATGATTATTTATCATAATGATTATTTATTATAATGATTATTTATCATAATGATTATTTATTATAATGATTATTTATCATAATGATTATTTATCATAATGATTATTTATCATAATGATTATTTATCATAATGATTATTTATCATAATGATTATTTATCATAATGATTATTTATCATAATGATTATTTATTATAATGATTATTTATCATAATGATTATTTATCATAATGATTATTTATTATAATGATTATTTATCATAATGATTATTTATCATAATGATTATTTATCATAATGATTATTTATCATAATGATTATTTATTATAATGATTATTTATCATAATGATTATTTATCATAATGATTATTTATCATAATGATTATTTATCATAATGATTATTTATCATAATGATTATTTATTATAATGATTATTTATCATAATGATTATTTATTATAATGATTATTTATCATAATGATTATTTATCATAATGATTATTTATTATAATGATTATTTATCATAATGATTATTTATCATAATGATTATTTATCATAATGATTATTTATTATAATGATTATTTATCATAATGATTATTTATTATAATGATTATTTATTATAATGATTATTTATTATAATGATTATTTATCATAATGATTATTTATCATAATGATTATTTATCATAATGATTATTTATTATAATGATTATTTATCATAATGATTATTTATCATAATGATTATTTATTATAATGATTATTTATCATAATGATTATTTATCATAATGATTATTTATCATAATGATTATTTATTATAATGATTATTTATCATAATGATTATTTATCATAATGATTATTTATCATAATGATTATTTATCATAATGATTATTTATTATAATGATTATTTATCATAATGATTATTTATCATAATGATTATTTATCATAATGATTATTTATCATAATGATTATTTATCATAATGATTATTTATCATAATGATTATTTATCATAATGATTATTTATCATAATGATTATTTATCATAATGATTATTTATCATAATGATTATTTATCATAATGATTATTTATTATAATGATTATTTATCATAATGATTATTTATTATAATGATTATTTATCATAATGATTATTTATCATAATGATTATTGAAGAGATTGTAAATCAAAATGAGATCACTGCACAATCATCGTCACTCAAAGGAGAAAAGATTAAACTTCTTGAATCATCCTTCATCGAACAGATCCAATAGACACTGCTCATTTGAGTAGCCAGTCTTTCGAACTATTTCCAGATGTTTGATATCACGTATTAGATATGAAAAAAAAGTCCTGGACACTATACTCTAATAGTTGTCCGACCAGAGAGACACAAAGAGTGAGATGCAATAGATAAGAGAAAAAGAGATGTAAAAAACGCTGAATAATGTAAGGGAAATAATTTATATTTTGTTATATTATATAAACTGCAAAAATTTATCTCCTTTGCACAGTTAAGACTGTCACCATCATAACAATCTTTCTTGCAAGTCAGAATCAAGTATCAATGCAATGTGTCATGAGAGTTTTGTTTCGAAATCCTAAAATCCAACAAGATAACTTTATGTGTTTGATTAATATTTAGCGATTTCATTAGAATCAAATAATTTTCTGATTTTTTGGTGGATTTTTTGGGGGATTGGAGATAAAATTTATTTTCTTGGTTGAAAAAAAAATACATTTCACTTTCACTGCCCGTCCCTCATTTATCCTCATGAATTTTATGATTTACACAGAATGTCGTAGAGAAATTTATCTAAAAATGAAATCGATATAAAAACAGTTAAGACATCTTGAAAAATGACATAATCGATTTTTGCGCGAAAAATTATAATCAATAAGATTAGCAATAAATTTCTGGAAACTTAAGTTGACGTTATCATCATCATCATCATCATCATCGTCGTCATCAGCATCATCATCGTCATCGTCATCATCAGCATCATTGTCATCATCATTATCACCGCTGTCATCATCACCGCCATCATCATCATCATCATCATCATCATCATCATCATCATCGCCATCGTCATCATCATCGTCGCCATCATCAACATCATCATTGTCATCATTGTCGGCATAATCATCATCATCAGCAGCAGCAGCAGCAGCAGCAGCAGATAGGTGACGGTGGGTAAGTTGTTATTGACATGGACTGGCAACTTAGGTGTGCCAAGTTCAAACCCAGTTCATTCCACTTCTGTGTATGCAATATTTTTCTGAAAAGAATTCGAACTAGAAAGATATTGAAGAACAACAACAACAACAATAAGAAAAACAGTAAAAACAACAACAACAAAAACAAAACAAAGAAAACAATAACGACAACAACAACAACAGCAACAACAACAACAATAGCAACAACAAAAAAAAAAATGGACTCGTTAATAACCAATATTACTAGAGCTGAGTTGTTAGATGATGGCAAAAACGTGCAGTCTGTCTCGAGGACGCAATCAAAGTGAAAGTTCTCCCCTGAAATCGACAGAACAAATTTGATAAATAAATCCTTAAAAAATAAAACTAATCTTTTTGTGAAAGCTATGAAACACTTTCACTTAGGATGTTGGCAACCTTCATGTGGTCTCTCCAGTTAGTAGTCAATGTCTTTTTAGAAAGAATTCTAACAAGAAAGATATCAGGGAAACGAATGCCAACATTGATCATCTGATTCACACGAAATGAATAAATTATGCTCAACAATAATCGCTATCATCATTATCATCATCATCATCATCATCTGTCGTCGTCGTCGTTGTCGTCGTCATCATCATCATCATCATCATCATCATCATCATCATCAGTTTGACGCCTGTTTTACAAGCTGGTATGTGTTGCACAGATTTTAAAACTGACTTCCAAATTAACCTATCCCTGGCGAGGTCTTTATTTATCCCTCTTTCGTTCAAGTCCATTTTTATCATTTCCTTCCATTTTTTAGTTTCCCTTGACATTCTTCTGCCAACTAATCATGCTACCTCAACTGTTTTACATCTACTTACCCAATCAGCATCATCATCAGCAGTAGCAGCAACACCACCACTGCCACCACCATCATCATCAGTTTAACATGCATGTGTTACACGTCTTTCAATGTGACCATACCATCAAAGTCTCCTGTCCTGTATACATCTTTCTCTATACTGTCCAGATTAAATCTTCCTCTGAGGTCATCAGATCTAAGCCTGCCTTTAAGAGTCACTTGACTCACCGTCGTTTTAAAATAATGGAATTGGCTCATGCCAACTCAATAAATCTTGCAAACAAATTCCTAGAAAGTCGGAAACTAAATAATGCATTTCGCACAATTCTTTCCACATCAAACGTTCAGTTCACGTTTGCACTCAAAACCTCAATGAGTTATTTTTTTTATTGAAATAACAGAATCTAAATGGCGACCAAATCTGGTCGATTTATTATCTTTTATCATCTTTTATCTCATCATCTTGCTTGCACTTGGTTCACTGTCTATATTTATTTTTCATTTGTTTCTACTTTGGTTGCAAGTTGCATTGTGGATTACCTCAGTGGAGCGTTGGATAAAAGTTCTTTGTATCGTTTAAGAAATGCACAAATATTTTTCATGACAAATAATTTTTGGTGTAAAAAATTTTTATCTTTTTAAAATTTTGTTTCATTTATTTATTTTATTTATTTTTGCAGGTTAATAAAAAAAAAAAAAATGCCACCAAACTTGTGAATAAAATTCACAACCTGCAATCCAACCATATTTCGTACAAATAAACTTCACATTCTAACTCACTTGTCCATCAAGTTTCAGTCTTGAATGTCCAACAGTTTTTGTTTTATTATCATTCTGTGGTTTCTTGAGAGAGGAGAGACCCCCCCCCCCAAAAAAATATTTTTTATAACACGCGGCAGTACAACTGCGACAACCATCAAGTCAACCAAACAACGAATGTAAACTGAATGCTTCCATCTACATGAACAATACTATCGATGTGACTTGACACGGTACCGAACACTTCTGTCGACACGACCTGCCACAGTCCCAAACAATTCCATTGACACAATCCGACATGATCCCAAACAACTCCATGACATGACCCGGCACAGTCCTGTAGGATTCTGTCAACACAACCCGGCACAGTTCCAAACAATTTCATCGACACGATGTGAACCATTCCATCAACGCAACATGATTCCAAAACAATTCCATCAACCAGTCCTGACAAAAAATACAAGAACAACCTTGGAAGTTGATCCCAGAATGACTTTGGTGTCATTTTTTAATCAATTAAACAATTAAACAATTAAACTATTAAACAATTAAACTATTAAACAATTAAATTATTAAACAATTAAACTATTAAACAATTAAACAATTAAACTATTAAACAATTAAACTATTAAACAATTAAATTATTAAACAAACTCATTTTCACCGTACGTTGACCAGACTAAGACACTGACATACAATTCTTGAGTGCTTCCATGCATGCCTGTCACACGTTCAGTAATATTGTGAGACACTTTGGCGATCGTCTCATCGGTAGAAAGTGTGGTCGTGAATGGACTTCACACTCACCGGATTTTAGCCTCCTAGTTTATTTTCTTATAATCTGTGAGGTTATCTCAAGGATAATATCAAACTATTCCTGAACCGCCATCACAAATCAGTTATATTCAAGTAACATGCTAAAAGACATATCTCTGTGATACTAATCCAGAAATGCTAAACTGAGCTACCCCCCTCCCATACTTTCAAACTCTGCAACAAATACCTTGCTGAATTTTGCTAATATCTGGAGAATTGCCTATGATACCAGTGTACTAGAATTCTGGTGAAAGAACTGACCTGCTCAATTATCGCCCTATCAGTCTCCTCCCCATCTTTGCTACAATCTTTGAGTTATGAATCAATTAAGCATTAATCCACCACCTCGCAAAAGCTAATCTTCTCTCTGATCGACAGTATGGATTTAGACAATACTGTTTTACTGCAGATTTTTTTACAATCATCTCTGACCGCATATACCATGCATTGAACAACGGTTACGGCTGTAGCTCTCGATATATTCAAAACCTTTGAAAATGAAATCACAAGGTATTACTGGTCGAATTCGAAATAGAACCTTCTTAGATAAGAGGAAAATTCAGGTTGTCCTTGATTGACGTACATCCAAATAGTATAATATTAATGCGGAAGTGCCTCAGGAGTCGATCCTTGGACTTCTATTATTTCATAAATGACCTCACTGATAACATTGTGTTGGAGATGGGTATATTTGCTGATGATATAACACTCCGTAATAAGCATGAGGAAAAATGGATGCATACATATCTAAGGCAGTGGCAGAAAATGATTAGAAAATGATCCTCAGTCCGTAGTGGAATCGGCCTGCAAATGGATGATGATATTCAATGCTGCTAAGACTAAGCTTCTTTCCGTTAACAATTACAAGAACCTTCTCAACCACTAATAGCCATGACTAATAACACTCCTCAGCTTAACATTCACGGGCAATATGAACTGAAACAAATACATTGAGGACATTGCAAAAACTGCTGCAAAGAAAGTGGGTTCCCTCTATTGTGCTAGAAGACTACTCACACCTGAGAGTATCCTGTGCCTCTACAAGGCCACCATTCGCCCATGCATGGAGTATTGTTGCCACATTTGGGCTGGTGCATCTACCACTAGTATCTCCCTCTTGGATAGGGTTCAAAGAAGAATATTCAATCTAATATGTTCAACTAAGTTCCAACCCCTGTCCCATCCCTACACTGTTGCATCTCTGTGCCTGTTTCACAAGTATTTTAATGGAATGGGCTCTGATGAACACATAGCACTTGCGCTCCCTCGACATACACACCAGCGACAAGCCATTTTAGCAACAGAATCCCACCCTTTCACTGTTGGGATCCCTAGATGCTTTAAAGCCTTCTACTCTAATAGCTTCTTCCCTCAGAGTGATAGACTTCATAATACCTTTCCTGTTATCTGTTTCCCTTATGGTACTGACATGCAGAAGTTTAAATATAATGTAAACCAACATCTCACTCATCTCCCCTAAACAAAGTCCCAAATAGTCGCTGCTTACGTCCAAGTGACAATGTTTTCCTTGTTAGGGTTGAACACAAATAAAAAATATAATAAAAAATAAAAGATATAAACAAATTTGTGTTTGCAAGTGTGTCTTCAGCAGAATTTAATTATTAATTTAATTATTATAGTAAAAAAATAATTATATATATATATATATATATATATATAGTGTTATAATGGAATAAATCCAGAGGAAATCCGGGTATGAGAAATTATGTAATTTCCGTGTTATAATTTTTATATATATATATATATATATATATATATATATATATATATATAAATAAAAATTACAATAGGTTTACCAAGGTAATCAAAATGGTAAACTTAAAATATATTATAAATATTAAAGAGTTAATATTTACAAGTAAAGTAATCTCAACCAGATGTAAAAGCTCAATAAAACCGAAAAGGAAATAGAGCTTATAATATGAACAAATGATTAATAAAACATGTTAAAAAACCTCTTGAAAAAGAGTTAAAAACATATTTAATTTTAAAAAGGAAGCACAAGATAAGTGGATAGTCCTTAATCCGCGTAGTTTCGAAGAAATACTCTCCTTCTCATCAGAGGGCAGGAATTAGCAAAATGCGGGATCGGATTTTGCATGTAAAAGTATTTAATGAAACCACAAGTAAGTCACGGATCTTACTTGGTTAAAAAAAGGGGTGAGGTAAGGGGAATAGGAGGTAAAAGAAAAAATGATAAAAAGATTTCACATGAATGGATAGTCCGGTGAAGGGTAAAAAATCCAAAAATGGTAAAATCCAAACACGGTCGAATTAAAAACTTCCAATCCAACAGGTAAGTTCCAAAGGAATATATATATACGGCATAATTCATGTTGTCACACTGGTTACCGTTATATCACCACAATTAAGCAACGTTAAGCCTGGTCAATACTAAAATGGGTGACCTTTTGGGAATTCCAGGGGCTGTATGTAATGTTTTATCTTGACATTGTTTCCAGTTGTCTAGCACTTTTCCTTGCCAGTGGACTCAAGCAATGCCAATTCAGGAAGTGTGGTCGGAGATTGCACAACCCTTGCCTCACAATTACACATGCAGCTACCCTTACAGGAGGTATCCATTGTCTCTTGAGACTGAACCGAGCCATCACATCGCATCGTTATAGTGGTATGTATTTACAAAAAAGTTCAATTAAAGGGAGATAATTCCATATGCGATTAGATAAATTTCTTCCCACTTAATGAGAGGCTTTGTTGAATGAATGTAGTTGTTTTATTCATGGTGTTTTTGGTAATTTGATATTTTCCTAGTGGCTGTTGGCGATGCTGATGATTGGGTCTTACAAAGCATGACAAAGTATTGCTGCAGTGTTGTCATTGCTGTTGTTATTATTAAAAAGGAGAGAACGAAGAGAACTAATTGATTTCATAGCTGGCAACACATTGCATTGATGGGCAAAAAGTTGGTTATGAGTTGGACATTTTTGCTGATAATTTTGTAGTTTTATGTTGCAATGTCAACATCTTGGATTGAACTGAAGTTCTAGATTCAACAGTTTTCTTGGTGCGCATGAATCCGGTCGGGTTAGTCCCTTTGCACAAACTTAATTTGACTTTTTATAATCTAAATTAAAACAATTTTAGTGTGGGATAAAGGAACTTGGAGATCGTGCACACACACACACAAATTCCAGGTAAGCATAGAACAAAGAAAATACCAGACTGGACTTGTACACACATATTGACCTCTGATGGAACAAAGGAAGAAATTGTCAATAAAAACAAAAGGTCTGACAAACATAGAGAGAGAGAGAGAGAGAGAGAGAGAGAGAGAGAGAGAGAGAGAGAGAGAGAGAGAGAGAGAGAGAGAGAGAGACGCACGATCATTACGTCGTTAGTTCACTAACCCAAACCTCCACTTTCACCACCATTGCAAGATACCGACGACCGCTGACAAGAAAAATAATAATTAAATAAATACAGTTTTGTTATAAAACCGTCTTCGTGTTTGATTGTCAAAACGGCTGGAAGAAGCCAGAGTGTATTTATTTATTTAGCAGTACATATCTTTGTAGAACTGCAACAAACATGATTAAATATACTTGACAGAAATAAACAGATTAATAATTAATTGTTACATATAGAACTAACTATACAACATTAGAAAATGAGCGAATGCAAAAAGTAACCTCAAAAAATTTTGTCTGCGATAATTTTTTTTACATCAGCAAATAACTTGACCTTAATCAACCCTGACCTTGACCTTAACCAAAGAACAAGGTTCATTGGTAAATGTTTCGTTGATAAAAAAATTGAAACAGAATAAGCTGTGAAATGATAACAGAAATAAAAACAGCATAAATGACATTACAAAAATTTCAGTTTAAGTTTTTTTTCCATGGAAGGTGCTCGACTTTTTTTCTTCTTTTTTTCTTTTTTTCTTACATTTTCACCCCAAACAAGGCACATTGCCACTTGGGTGTAGGGGGCTACTATCAGGGGCAACAACTACTGGGGTACTATGTTGGGATTTGGGCAGCAAGATGTCAGTTCACGTTACACTTGAACTTCTGCATGTCAGTACAGTTGGGGAAGCAGGGACCTGGAATGGAATTCCAGAGTCTAGCGGTTCTGGGGAAGAAACTACTGGAGTAGAAAGATCTTTTACATCTAGGGATCTCTACTGTGTGGAGGTGGGATTTAGCTGCCTGTCAGGTTTGTCGAGGGTGTCTACGTCATGGGGGCACAAGTGTCTGCAGTTCGTCAGAGCATTCACCATTAAAATACTTGTAGAACAGGCAGAGGGATGCAACATTTCGCCGATGGGACAGAGACTGAAGCTTAGATGCCAGTTCAGGGCCTATCAGATTGGTGACTCTCTTTTGAACCTTGTCTAGGAGCGAGAGACTAGTAGCAGATGCATCAGCCCAAATGTGACAGCAATACTCCATACATGGGCGAACGGCGGCCTTTTAGAGGTACAGGATATTTTCAGATGTTAGTAGTTTTCTAACACGGTAGAGAGAGCCTACCTTCTTCGCTGCAGCCCTGGCAATGCTTTCAATGTAATTGTTCCAACTCATGTTTCCTGTGAACGTTAGGCCAAGCAGTTTGAAAGATGTACTCTCAGATAGGGAGTCACTGGCCATTGCTATTGGTGGCAGAGAAGGTTTCTTGTAATTATTGAAGGAAACCAGTTTAGTCTTGGCAGCATTGAATGTGACCATCCATTTTTGTCCCCATTCTATTACAGATTGGAGGTCATCCTCTAGTGTTTTTACCATTTCTTTAGATATGTGTTCATTTGTTTTTCTGTCATGCCTGTTATAGAGTGTGATATCATCAGCATATATACCTATCACAGAGGCAATTTTGTCGGAGAGGTCATTAATACATATTAGGAACAGTAGAGGTCCAAGGATAGACCCTCGAGGCACTCCCGCAGTTATATCATATTGTTTAGATGTACGACCGTTGAGTACAACCTGGATTTTTCTCTTATCTAAGAAGGATTTAATTATGTTAAGTATTCTACCAGTGATACCGTATGATCTAACTTTCCTGAGGAGACCCTCATGCCATACCCTGTCAAAAGCTTTAGATATATCTAGAGCTACCGCTCCACCCTCCCCCACTTTGTCCAGTGAATGGTATATACGTTCAGAGATTACAGTGAGGACGTCTGCTGTGGAACGGGCTTGTCATAATCCATATTGTTTGTCAGTCAGGGCAACAATAATCCAACCATTTTGACAACAACCTTAACAAAAGATTTGTAGCAGCAGAAGCAGCATATATTTGTGGCTTAAGATTTTGAATATGTTTGGTTTTATAACAACACTGCTGATTGGTTGTAGCAGTAAACTTGCTTTCTGGCTTACCCAATCAGACTACATTTCTCTGGCAAGTTGACGACGTGACTGAACAACTTTATTGATCATCTTTGTTAGTAGTACTTGTAAGAAAAAGGGTTAATATTAGAAAGAGTTAATGTATATATGGATGGATGTAGATGAAAAATTAGACAGACCTGTTGAAAGAAAGAGTTCATGGATGCGTGTTGAAGTTAGTAGTAAAAGTGTGCGTCTATGTATGAATGGGGAAAAAGATCAGAGAGTCCGGTGGGAGAAAGGAGAGTTCATGTAGGTGTGGTTGAAGTTATCATTTGACGGTAGCCATGATGAATTTTTTGTCTTTTCGCCTTAGTCGAACCCGAGCCCAAAGGAGAGTTACATTGCATCTCCTGGAGCGAAGGTGAGAATATGCCCGAGCCCTGTGAAAAGTGTTGCTGGTCTGAGAGCAAAAATGTAAGAGAGGGAATTGCCATGGGTTTAACCTTTTATAAACCCAGTCATGTGATCAACTCCCCTGAGTGATGGTCTTTGATTGGACAAGCCAGAAAGGAAGTTGATTGGTATAACCAATCAGCAATGATGTTATAAAGTAAACATAGTCAAAATCTTAAGCCGTGAGTATTTGCTGCTGCTGTTCCTGCTGCTATGAATGCCACAAAAGCAACATTGCTGCTTCATTGATTTGTAGTTACACATCCGACACATCTTTGCTTGCCACACATATGTTGGAATTTAAGAGGGGGGTCAATTTTTCTGTTTCTATTTACTTGCCTCCCCTTGATGGCAGAGTTAGGCACAAGGTCAGGTTTTAATGTGAGGAAATGTTAAAACCCTAAACATTCAATGTGTTGCTGCTTTTGTGCATGGCACTTAAAGATGTGTCAGCCACAAAAACGCAGATTAATGATAACAATGTCACTTCTCTGCATGTGCAACTTCCATTCCTTTTGTATAATTCGGTCTACGGATCTTGAGTCTTATTTTCATAATGTTTCGGTTGATGTAACCTATGACCTTCCTCAGGTGTATCTTCTGGTCGTCTTCAAGTTCAATGTAAACAAATTCTTGTTGAGCTGTCCTCTTAAATAATCAATTTCCTTGGTTTTTGAAAGATTTCTTCTCCGAGAACAGAAAAGAGAAAGTGTAGTATCAGAACAGATACCACACTCTGCTCATAATCAAAAAGCACTTGACTTTTATTGGGGGTCAATCATCAAAGTAATATTGTTTCAGTTAGATTCCCCCCCCCTCCCGGATGTTCCTGCATTTTGAAAAGGCCACACTCAGTCATTCTTATTAATAATTGATCTATTCCCTGCTTCCTTTGTTTCAGCTCGTTTGACTCGTTGGTCTATTGGTCTTCATCAATTCACTGTTTTAATACCTCATTGTAATACAGCTTTTTAATCAAGTAGATTGTTTAAAAAAAAAAACTGTAATCTTGCAGAACTCTCTTCCTGCTGACTGTTTTCCTTCTATTTTAACCATAGTCATTTCAAAACTAAGATCAATAGGCATCTCTTCTCTTTGCAATAATCATCTTTCATTCCAGTTAGATCCTAACAGCAAGTGGCTTCACGTTTTGTCTGGAGCGATAAAAATGAGAAAAAAAGAAAAAGAAAAAAGAAGGAAAAGAAAAAAGAACAAAAGAAAAAAGAAAAGAAGAAAGAAAGAAAAACGAAAAAGAAAATGAGAAAAAAAGAAAAAGAAAAAAGAAAATGAGAAAAATAGAAAAGAAAAAAGAACAAAATAAAAAGAAAAGAAGAAAGAAAGAAAAAAGAAAAAGAAAAAAGAAAATGAGAAAAATAGAAAAGAAAAAAGAACAAAATAAAAAGAAAAAAGAAAAGAAAAAGAAGAAAAAAAAGAAAAATGAGAAAAAAGAAAAGGAAAAAAAAGGACAAAATAAAAAGAAAAAAGAAAAAAAAAGAAGAAAAAAGAGAAAAATGAGAAAAAAGAAAAGGAAAAAAAAGAACAAAATAAAAAGAAAAAAGAAAAAAAAGAAGAAAAAAGAGAAAAATGAGAAAAAAGAAAAGGAAAAAAGGACAAAATAAAAAGAAAAAGAAGAAAAAAGTAAAAGCAAAATAAACAGAAAAAGAAGGAAAAAGAAATAAAAATGAGAAAAAAGAATAAAGAAAAAACAAGGAAAGAAAAAAAGAAAAAGAAGTGTCTCATAACTTATAAAGAAATAATTATGACATTTTTTAAGGAATGAACAAAATCATTGGAATGCAAAATGTCTGCCAAAATATAAAGAAAAATAAAGAAAAGAAAAAAGCATATTGAGGTTTACAGGGTTTTAATACCCTCCCCCATCAATATATGCACCAATTGTGGGAGCCAAAGCTGCCTTGTGTTGGACTGTAGTTATGGATGGGAGTTAGAAGGTGGGGTGGAGCTGGGATGGGATGAGATGTGGGGGGCATGGAACGATTGCAATGGTCAGTCGACATGACCCATTGTTTTCTTGGTGGTAGGCTGAAGAAAAGCAGGAGTTACATGCAAATTGGATAAATGTCAAAGGAGAAAGAAAAATGGTTATTTTATGTCGCCTGCCTCTCCATGTGGTGGAGTTAGGAGGCACAAGACGGGTTAGGGTTAGATTTTAAGGTGCGAAAATATCCAGTTCTCTGGATTGGGATCCAATAAAATTAAGATAAGAATCCCACCTCTTCATCGTCGAGGTCCATAGATTTAGGAAAGCCCTCTACTCTAATAGTTTCTTCCCTTGGACTGCTAGACTTTGGAATTCCCTTCCTGTTTTCTGCTTCCCTGGTTGCACCAACAGTGAAGAGGCTGGATTTTGCTGCTTGTTGGATTAGTTGGGAGTTCGATATCTGATGTCCTAATTTTAAGTCGGAAAAGAGGAAAATGCGGGTCAGAGTTGAGGAATGTAAAAGATAAAGGAGAAGAATGACGTCATCATCTGCAATACCAGATATTCAAAATAGACAACAGTTTTCTAATGTACTGATGATATGTATGTACGGGACATCGCCTGATTGAAAATAAAAACAAAATATCCACCCTCCGTCAAACTATTTCCCAACCCCCTCTATTTGATAAAATCAAAAGTAAACTTTTTGCCCAATGTCAAACGAGGGAGCCCACCTTCCTTGCAGCAACCTTGGCAATGTCTTCAATGTATTTGTCCCAATTCATGTTGCCCACGAATGTTTATGCTAAAACCAAGCTTTATAACTTTGTGTGACTGTTGGCTTTCTCAATTTCCTGGTAAAAGCGTCCCATTAACATTTTATTTAACTCCTTACAAGTTAGACACAAGGTCAAGTGTAGTTCTAAAAATCCAGTACTGAGCAACCCGTTACCATTCATACGGCTGCCTCAGGTGGTAACTAATAAACTCAGAGAGGAGATAAAGCCTGGGAGGATGGACTTCCCAGGACTATAATGCCTCAGCCTGACAGAGGGTACAATATGACAGAGTGCCTTCCTTGTCCTGATATAAAATTCTAATTTACTTTTAAAAATCATGAGAATTTAACGAAATACAAGATTTTCATGGCTGACAGACATGACATGTTTCTTGTCTTGTACTACAGACTAAACGAAATGAACATTTAAAAATACATCAAAATTAATAACTTTTTTTTTTTATTATTGTCTTGCTTTGTATCCTCTAAGAAAATGAGATTGATAAATAATAAATGGAAATAAAATAATAAATAACAACCTAACGTTTACAGGGAACATGAACTGGAATAGATACATTGAGAGCATTGCCAAGGCTGCTGCAAAGAAGGTGGCCGATATTTATTTGCTCCCTCACCAAGCAATATTTTTAAAGGCCGATTTTTAATGTGAGGAGTGAAGGGGAAATGAGGACCAACTCCCCGGGGAGTAGAGGAGCTGAACAGTGACAATTGGTATGAAAGGTTGCCCCTACATTGACCAAGGTCTTATCTGTGGGGTCGCCCCCACATAGGCTCTTTGCTTGCAGTATCTGCCGAATCAGATACTACACTTTGATCTTGGCCTGAAGGCCACGGAGGTCCCTCTTCTTGCGAAGAAGGTGGGCGGTATTTATTTGCTTCCCCACTGAGCAAATTAGGCACAAGGCCGTTTTTTAATGTGGAGAAAGAAGGGGAGGGGGAAGGGAAAAGGGGACCAGCTCCCGAGAGGTGGGAAATGGGAGCTGGATAGTGATTTGCCAACTGGCCCTAGCAGGGTTGTTCCTACATGGACCAGAAGATTGCCACAAGGGCAATGGTCTTTGCTTGCAGCATCTGCCGGAACAGATGGTATTTATTTGCTCCCCCACTGAGCAAATTAGGCACAAGGCCGTTTTTAATGTGAGGTAAAAACCAGCTCCCCTAAAAGTAGGCAAAAAGGGGGCACTCTGGTTACCAAAAATAATAATTGTCCCAGTATAGAGGGTTTCCCCTCCATTGACTGGTACAAATTATCTTAAGTGCAGCATCTGCCGGAACAGATGGTATTTATTTGCTCCCCCACTGAGCAAATTAGGCACAAGGCCGTTTTTAATGTGAGGTAAAAACCAGCTCCCCTAAAAGTAGGCAAAAAGGGGGCACTCTGGTTACCAAAAATAATAATTGTCCCAGTATAGAGGGTTTCCCCTCCATTGACTGGTACAAATTATCTTAAGTGCAGCATCTGCCGGAACAGATGGTGTTTATTTGCTCCCCCACTGAGCAAATTAGGCACAAGGCCGTTTTTAATGTGAGGTAAAAACCAGCTCCCCTTAAAGTAGGCAAAAAGGGGGCACTCTGGTTACCAAAAATAATAATTGTCCCAGTATAGAGGGTTTCCCCTCCATTGACTGGTACAAATTATCTTAAGTGCAGCATCTGCCGGAACAGATGGTATTTATTTGCTCCCCCACCGAGCAAATTAGGCACAAGGCCAATTTTTAATGTGAGAAGTGAAGGGAGGGGGAAGGGAAAAAGGGGACCAGCTCCCGAGAGGTGGGAAATGGGAGCTGGTTAATGGTCAGGCATGTGGGGTTGCCCCCACATCTGGTCTTTGCTAGTCATAGCTAGTCATAGCTTGCAGCATCTGCCGGAACAGATGCTACACTTTGATCTTGGCCCGAAGGCTACAAAAGTCCCTCTTCTTGCAAAGAATGTGGGCTCTCTCTACCATGCTAGAAAATTACTTATGCCTGAAAGTATCCTGTACTTCTATAAGGCCACCATTCGCCCATGTATGGAGTAGTTGTCTCATTTGGGCTGGTGCATCTGCTGCTTGTCTCTCGCTCCTGGACAGGATTCAAAAAGGAGTCGCCAACCTGATAGGTCCTGAACTGTCATCTAGGCTTCATCCTCTGTCCCATCGACGAAATGTTTCATCCCTCTGCCTGTTCTACAAGTATTTTAATGGTGAATGCTTTGATGAACTGCAAGCACTTGTACCTCCTCGACGTGACTACCCCCCGACAAACCCGACAAGCAACTAAGTCCCACCGCTTTACAGTAGAGATCCCTAGGTGTAAGAAAGCCTTTTACTCCAATAGTTTCTTCCCCTAAATAAAATAATAATATATAAATAATAAATAGATAAATAAATAATAAATAATGAACAAATAATTAAATAAAAATTAAATAATCAATAATAAATAAAATAATAAAAAAATACATAATAAATAATAAATGAATAATGAATAAATGACTAAATAAAAAATTAAATTATGAATAAATAATTAAATAATATATAATAAATGAAAATTAAAATAAATAATAAATAATATATAAAAATAATTAAATAAATAAATAATATATAATAAATAAATAATATATAATAAATAAATAATGAGAAAATAGTAAATGAATAAAAGTTAAATAAATAACGAATAAATAATTTTTAAAAATTAAATAATAAATAAATAAGTAATATAATAGAACAAAAAATAAAGAATAAAGAAATAATAAATAAATAAATAATTAAATAAAAAAATAATTTTTAAAATCAATTATAAACTAATAAATAATAAATAAATAAATAAATAAAGAAATAATTTTAAAAATCAATTGTAAGTAAATAATATATAAATTATAAATAAATAATAAATAAATAAAAAATAAAAAAATAATTTAAAAAATCAATTATAAACTAATAAATAAATAAATAAATAAATAAAGAAATAATTTTAAAAATCAATTGTAAGTAAATAATATATTAATTATAAATAAATAATAAATAAATAAAAAATAAAAAAATAAAAAAATAAATAATAAATAAAAAATAATTTAAAAAATCA
This sequence comes from Euprymna scolopes, assembly GCF_053919585.1. Lineage (NCBI taxonomy): Eukaryota > Metazoa > Mollusca > Cephalopoda > Sepiida > Sepiolidae > Euprymna > Euprymna scolopes. Next base: position 27,282,584 of record NC_136516.1, on the reverse strand, counting down.
ATTATAAACTAATAAATAATAAATAAATAAAAAATAAAAAAATAATTTAAAAAATCAATTATAAACTAATAAATAATAAATAAATAAATAAATAAATAAAGAAATAATTTTAAAAATCAATTGTAAGTAAATAATATATAAATTGTAAATAAATAATAAATAAATAAAAAATAAAAAAATAATTTAAAAAATCAATTATAAACTAATAAATAAATAAATAAATAAATAAATAAAGAAATAATTTTAAAAATCAATTGTAAGTAAATAATATATGAATTATAAATAAATAATAAATAAATAAAAAATAAAAAAATAAAAAAATAAATAATAAATAATAAATAAAAAAATAATTTAAAAAATCAATTATAAACTAATAAATAATAAATAAATAAAAAATAAAAAAATAATTTAAAAAATCAATTATAAACTAATAAATAATAAATAAATAAATAAATAAAGAAATAATTTTAAAAATCAATTGTAAGTAAATAATATATAAATTATAAATAAATAATAAATAAATAAATAATAAATAATAAATGAAAAAATAATAAATAAATAAAAAACTAAAAAATAAATAAATAAAATAAATAATAAATAAATTGTAGTGAAAAAAAAAAGAAACATATAAGAAAGAGTGACATTCAGCAGCAGATATTTCGAAATGATCGCTATCTGTTGGCCCCCAAATCCAATAGCAGTCAACTTGCTTTCTGGCTTACCCAATCAGACGACATTTCTCTGGCGAGTTGACCACGTGACTGAACAACTTTATTGATCATCTTTGTTGGTAGGACTTGTAAGAAAAAGGGTTAATATTAGAAAGAGTTAATATGTATGGATGTAGATGATCATCCCTGTAATGATCTGGTCTCTGTTGATTGCAAAATAATGCTGGTCCTGTGTAGTTCTAGGAGGTTCAACCTCCAAGCCTTTGCTTTCTCTCTTTGAGAAAGGACTAGTTTATTGTTGATTGCCTGAGGTGCCCTTACCGAGGAATACCAACAAGGCTGTCCAGGCACTTTTTGCAGGTCAGAGTGCCTCTCCTCAAGGGCGCTGACTTCTCAAATTCCACTTGGTGTCACAGTTCTTGCAGTGGGAGAGAACTAAATACCCCCCCACACCCCAGCTGTAACACTATTTCTTATCCCGGGCAACACAAGCCATCCTTGCTGGGAAAAACTTGGTTGGTTGGGCGGTCATGTAGTGTTTGACACTTGGTCAAAAAATCCGAGATATCCTGAAAGATGATAAAATAATTTCTTCTTGCAGATTCAAGTAAATTTTTCAAACGTAAACGAAAATGACAAATCGTCATTTCACAACGTCATTGGGCAGAGTATTGAAGAGAAATTAAATAAAGTTTTGTTTTCATTTTGCCAACGAGGTGGGGGGGCCGTGTGTCAAATGTAAGACCACTCTAGGAGGTTGATAAGTAAAATTAGAGAAAGGGAAAGAGGTTTGAGAGAGAGAGAGAGAGAGAGAGAGAGACGGAAGGACTTCGGGAGAAAGAAAGAAAGAAACAAAGAAAAGGAAGAAAAGAGGAGAGGAGGAAATGCTAATCTCAGTGAGCTGTTCCACTTAAGTTAACAACTTTACCAAATTTCCATTACTAACGATCGCTATATTGGAGGTTGATAAGTAAAATTAGAGAAAGGGAAAGAGGTTTGAGAGAGAGAGAGAGAGAGAGAGAGAGAGAGAGAGAGAGAGAGAGAGAGAGAGAGAGACGGAAGGACTTCGGGAGAAAGAAAGAAAGAAACAAAGAAAAGAAGAAAAGAGGAGAGGAGGAAATGCTAATCTCAGTGAGCTGTTCCACTTAAGTTAACAACTTTACCAAATTTCCATTGCTAACGATCGCTATATTGTCCAATCGACTACTGTACACTCTTAACCCTTATCCTCGAGTGGTCTCTGGGTCTTGATAACTGGTTATGGCTATGTAAAAAAAAAAAAAAAAAAGATGGGGGAAGAATAAATAGTGCTCATAATAACCAGGTGCCGGCGGACGTATGTCAAGCGAAAGACCACCCTAAAAGGTTGATAACTAAAATTCTTTGGAATAAGGGAGAGAAAGGGAAAGAAGTTAAGAACGAGAGAAAAAGAAAGGGGAAGAGGTTTAAGAGAGAAAGAGAGAAAAAATGACTTCGGGAGAAAGAAAGAAAGAAAGAAAGAAAGAAAAGAGAGGAAAAGGGAAGAAACCACAAATTCATAAAAAACATTTGTTTTAGTAAATAGAAGAGCCTTGGCCCAAATCCCCAAAAGGGCAAAGTGGAAATAAATTTTCCCCCGCAACTGTCGGAGTAAACAGACACAAACGTAAATCTGGACCTTTGCAGCGAAAATCAAATTAAGCGAAAGATCCTGCACCCAAAGTCCAACATAAACAAATTCTTGATGAACCATCCGCTTAAGTAATCCAATTTACCAAATTTCCATTACTTACGCCTACTACAATATTCTCCCATTGATTACTGTACACTCAATAACCCTTATCCTCGAGTGGCCTCCAGCCTTGATAAGTGGAGACTCCTATACAAAAAGAAACAAAAACAAAACAAAACAAAAAAAAAACCCACATTAGTTTGTTTTTGTTAAATCCAAGAGAAGCTGCAAAATATAACCCAAACCCTTTTCATGTACGAACTGAATCTGGAATTACTTTATGCGAATAATTATTTTTGTTAAAAAAATGATTCCCGATGTTTGTTCATTATTGATTGCCTGTCGATTTGAGAATACAGATATTTCCAGCGTCGACATCGACAAACAAGGCCAGATTGCAGTGGACAGCATATCAACCAAAAACCAAACCCGTTATGAAGGAAGAACTCAACCACAACGTCTGACAATAAACAGTCAACGTGTTAACAGTATTACCAAACAGACATAGGGTCGTGCAGATTTGTGCACTCTGGGCATCAGAGCGATAATTTCCAGTGACCAGTAAGTGCCTGGTTACATTTTGAGTTTAAAGTATAACCACTGGGACTTAGGGTTGGTGTACATTTTCTTACCTGAGTGCTTGTCTGCACGACCTGCTCACAGAGGGACTACATTTATGGTCCCGTGATGCAGGATCGTGTGTACCACCCTCTCATTTGTTATTACTAGGGCTAGGACAACAGCATATTCTTTTTATTGTTTTGACACTCGAGTGTGTATCCGTTGATATCTTATATGCTTTTATATAGAATGATGTGGTTCTCGATTGATTAACTGTGTCTAAGTGTGTCAGATATATACTTGAGAGTCAAAACAATGAAAAGAATATGCTGTTGTCATAGCCCTAGTTATTATACATCTAAGTATTTCTCAGAATCAACATCGATGTTACGAAGGGTAGAGGAACCGGTGTATTAATGCGATTATAAAATTGTATGAAAAACACAGCGCCATTCTAAAATCAAAAAGGATGCCGATAACTGTTAAAGTAAAAGTTTATTTAATTGATGTCCTCCCAGTAATTTTATATGGCCATGATTGTATCACATGGACTAAACAACTAGTCAATCGCATTTGAGGTGTTTCAAAAGCATGTAATGCGTTTCATTACGGAACATCGTCTGCTTGAAAAACCCAAGATATCCAGCCTCCATCAAACTACTTCCCTACCCCCTCTATTTGATAAAATAAACAGTAAAACCCTTAAACATTTGGTCATGCAAAACGATCAACCACTGGCCTGTCAAAGTTATGCTTTGAGAGTATGTTTATTTTTATTTTTATTTTTTTACATGGTAGTCACCACTTATCAAGGTCCGGAAGCCACTCGGGGATAAGGGTTATTGCGTGTACAGTAATCAATGAGATAATATCGTAGTAATCGTTAGTAATGGAGATTTGATACAGTGTCTTACTTAAGGAGGCGGTTTATCAGGAATTTGTTTATGTTGGACTTGGAGACATCTAAGTTGTAGTCAGATGGGAAACAGGCAAAAGAGGCAGAGGAAAGCCAAGTAGAAGATGAAGAGAAAATGTTTTCGATTGGACATCCATCAACAGTTGGACATCCATCAACAGTTGGGCATCCATCAACAGTTGGGCATCCATCAACCAACTGGCTCTGGTATCGAAGGAATGGCGAAAAATAAGTCATGTGGGTTTGCAATCCTCACCAAGCAGAATATACAACCTGATGATTGTAAACATAACACTGAGTTATGTACCCTTAACCCGAGCTCTCCAGGAAGGGGAGAGAAAAAGGAACTGTCATGGCGGACCCAATAAAGGCTAACTACTGTGTCTCAGAATATACAACCTGCTGATGATCAGATTATATTTGTCTTTATCCCCGATGTATTGGAAAGAGTTAATATGTACAGATGTACCTATTTACTATGCCTCCCCACGGGACAGAGTTAGACACCAGGGTCGTTTTTTAACGTGGAGAAAAGATACAAAAATAAAAATTGTCTCAGTCGTGAAGGATTTCTCCTCCACTGAAAGAGAACAAGAAATAGAAGTGCAGCATCTGAAGAACAGATAGTATTTATTTGCTCCCCCACCGAGCAAATTAGGCACAAGGCCAATTTTAATGTGAGGAGTGAAGGGAGGGGGAAGGGAAAAGGGGACCAGCTCCCGAGAGGTGGGAAATGGGAGCTGGTTAAAGGTCAGGCATGTGGAGTTGCCCCCACATCTGGTCTTTGCTAGTCATAGCTAGTCATAGCTTGCAGTATCTGCCGGAACATACTACACTTTGATCTTGTTTATATATTTTATTGAGAAAGAAAAAATTGAACATAAAAAACGTACAAAAAATTCAATTCAACAAAATTAGGCACAAGGCCCTACAAGAAATTGGGAGGGGGAGGGTACAGGGTCTTTTTGACTATGTAACAGATGAGACTTTGAAGTCTTACTCTTGACTGGCAACATTTACCAAAATACCTCAATCACTCTGTGGATCCTAATCTAACTAATAACCCCAGCGTTCAATGTAAAATTTAACTATGTACAATTTGTATATTCATTTCTGTATGTTGTGTGTGCATTTTTTTTTTATTTTTTTATTTATTTATTTTTTTTGTGTGTGTGTGTGTGTATGTGTGAGAAAATAAAGTTCGATTTCATTAGAAAGAGTTCTTGAATTAATTGGCATAAAATGTTCGTGGAGTAGGAAAAAACTAATGAAAATGTTCATTTCAAAAATAAGGAAAATCTACTAATGTGTTGTTAGTAAGACCCCCCCTGTACTATTCTATGTGGCTAGATCCCCCACTGTTTTCCGGGGAACCGAAAACAAGCAGAGCATCCCTAATGGGGTTTGGGGAAGTCGCCTTAATGGAGGTGGGAGAAAATAAAGCAACGGATGGAGGGGGTAGGAAGGTGACCTCTGAGTAGGGGGATGATCGGGGGCATCAGAAAATAAAGATGAGGAGCAGGGGGGTTGGGCAGACTCAGAGGTTCTCTAATACCAAAAAATAAAATCAGGAACAGGATCTCATTTGTACCACCAGTCAAGAGTTACTTTACTGAACTTATAATGCTAACCTAGGCGGGATGGGTTCCGTAGGACCCAGCACCGCCCATGCCATGCCTAAGGAGGGAACACGTATTGAAACTTGGCTCCTCGACGGATGCACAAACTAGTGCTGTGCACCCACCTCTTGTCAAATTCCACTCTAGGCAACCTCTTCCAATCGCATCTGATCTTTACTTTAAGCAAATGTTTAAAGTAAACGATCAGATCCCGATCAGGAACAGATGTCCCTTCGTGGACCAACTTGAGGCGCGCGATCCAAATGGTCATACGCGCTACTGCTAGGATCGCCAGGAAAACCAAACTTTCCTCCCTGGGGAACGGCGGCTCCATGTTGTACACAAAAGTTCCTACGTCGAGATCGAGCAGACACTCGGGATCGATGCGAGCTGTTACCCCCTCGACGTACCTTAATAGGGGCTGTATCCGGCTGCAACTAAAAAACGCGTGCTCGATTGTTTCGGGCTCGCGTTCGTCACAGCACGGACAGAAGCGGCTGGTATGTTCTTTATACCGGAAAAGTACGTCGAAGAGGGGCAGCGCATTTCGGACCAGTCGCCAAGTCAGGGAGAATTCCGAGTTATTCAGAATCTCCCGTCCCGGCGCCCAACGCCATTGAGAACGGACAACCTCCATCGACCATCCCATCCGCCTACAAAGTGGATCCTTCGCGGTCCCCTCCACTAAATCCCGATACAGTTTCTTCCTTGGCTGATCGAGGACATTGGTCCCCGGCAAAGCTCTAAGAGCGGTTCGGCATTCGGAGAAGAACTTGGACTCCCCCTTCGGTCTACGACGACCTTCTACCGAAGGGTTGGGTTTGAGGTTGGGAAACGAGTTCTCAACCACAGGGACCCAAGGAGCGTCTCCTTCAAGCGAACGACCCAGGAAAGCCAATCTCTCGGCGTTTCTATGACACAAGAGACTGGGCTGACCCAGGCCTCCCTCGCTCGGATTTTGAACACAGACCTCTCTGCAGACATAATGCTTACCCTCGTTCCACAAAAGTGAATCGAGGCGCCCTTGTAAGCGGGTTAGTCGTTCTGCAGGGAGAGGAAGTACAGACAAACGGTAAAGGATGAGCGGAAAGACGTATGTAGCACACGCCTCCGCCCGACCCTTCAAGGACAATTTCCTTCCAATCCAAGTCTTTACTGACGATTTGACCTTAGACTGTACTTCCGACCAATTCTTTTCCAGCTGAAGTCCCGGTCCAAACCAGACACCGAGAATGCGGACCGGTCCATCGGTCCAGCTGAAAATACCTGGAAGCGAGTTTACCCCGGTCCAGGCCCCCAACCGCAGGCCAACAGACTTGCTACGGTTGAAGATGGCCCCTGTTACTTCTTCGTATCGAGCGAGCGCCTCGACCACCGCTTGAACGTCCATGAGGCAAGACACGAACACGGTGACGTCATCGGCGAACGCGGAAACCCTGGCTCGTGTGCCTCCAGGGAGAGCTATTCCGCGCAGGACTGGTGTAGCCGCCTCGTCCCTTAACTTGCGAAGGAGGGGTTCCAACGCCAGGACATACAACAGAGGCGACAGCGGACAACCCTGTCGCACCGACCGAGAGACAGCGAATGACTCCGACAGCTTACCGTTGATCTGCACCGCTACCGTCGGCCTGTCATACAGAACAAAGATCCACTTGCGGAAGTCCGGATTAAATCCGGCGGCCTCTAGCACAGATCCTAGGAACCGATGGTCGACCCTATCGAATGCCTTGGACTGATCCAAACTGATCAGCGCGGCTTCGGCGTCGTCTTCTGTCCCCTCTATGATCGAGCGTATCAAGTGCAAATTGTCTTGAATCGATCTCCCCTTCACAGCATAAGTCTGGTCCGGTTCGATCAAGTCAGTGATGACAACCTGCAAGCGATTCGCAAGAATCTTTGCCAAAATCTTTAACTCTGTGTTTAGCAGAGTCAAGGGCCTAAAATCATCAAAGTTTTCCCTCCCACCATGCCGTTGACCTTTCCTCAGCAATGTGATCACACCCTTGGTCACCTGTCCAGGGATGGAACCCTGGGCAAACCAATGGTTGAACATATCCTTCAGAATAGGGACCAACATGGGCGACAGCCTCAAGTAAAACTCGTAGGGTAAACCATCAAGCCCCGGGGATTTGTTATAGCCGACCTGCTTCAACGCAGTAATGACCTCATGTTCAGTAATAAGACCATCACAGCTAGCTGCCCGAGCCGCCGTGAGGCGGGGCGAGTCAGCCAAATAGCTGCCAAACTCATCAACCCTGAGTCCGGGTAGTTGGGTGAAGCGCACCGATAGATGCTCCCGAAACCCCTCGCAGATCTCCCGAGTCGATACTAAGGGGTGTCCTTCCAGGTTATGTACTTTACGAATGTACCCATCCGAACCGCGCCTTAAAGCAGCCTTACGCTCAACAGCGTCAACATTCACAGCCTCGTTAGAAACTTTCTTTAACCTAGCCCTAACTACTTGACCTTCATACCGCTCGCTAGCCAAGCGGTTGAGATCTTGTTTAGCTAGTGCTAACTCTAGGGGGTCCCCCCCCTCCACCGCCCGGGTCAGCTTATCCTCTAAACGCTTCTTTGCCTTAGCCTTATCTATCGCGAGGCGTTGGCTATACTGGACAGAGAAGCGCCTAATTTTGGCCTTGAGACTAACCCACCACTTACTCCCTGTAACCGCCCCCACTAAAGCCCGCTGAATTAGCTCAGTGACCTTCAACCGGTAGTCCTCCAGCTCCAACAAGGTGCTGTTGAACTTCCAGTATCCGGCCAGTTTAGGCCTAGCACTTAAGCTCAAACGGGCCATAACAAGTTTATGGTCCGAGTGTCCTAGCAAGTGGAACGTGGGGCAAGATAGGAAGTCTACATCGCCTCTTCTAACTAACATCCGATCCAAGTAAGTGCTTGGATGGGAAGGCACTACAGGATGCCACGTCCATATCTCCCGCCCCGGATGATCCAGACGAAATCTGTCGACGAGATCGCACGAGGCCATCAGGTCAGACAGACTGCTGTCACACCACGCCGACCCGCTAGTCCCCCCGACCTTATCTATTTTGGGATCAAGGATTGCATTCCAATCCCCCATTAAAACTAACCGTTCCGGATCCACTAAGAAGCCCTCCAACCGTCGAAAAAAGGTTGCCCTCTCTACAGCAGCATTGGGAGCATAAACAGCAACAATCCGAAAAACACTACAATTAACAGCAACATCAACAACAAGCGCCCGCCCGTCCTCGCCTGCGTGAACAACATTCACCGACGCTGACAGGGTGCGACTCACTAGCAAGGAGATTCCACGACTATAGGTATTGCCATATGCTGAGTAGACATCGTAATCGTTTACCAACACCTGACAATCCCCGTCACAAACAAAGTGGGTCTCCTGGATAGCGGCAATATCTACCTTGAGGGACACCAAGTCTCTCACAACGCGCGAGGCCTTGCTTCGACACCTGATGCCCCTCACATTCAATGTAGCCAAGTTCAAAGACATGATCACTTACCTCAAGCACTGTCACAGACGGGTCTGAAATCCTGGGCAGTGAGGACATGGCAGGCCTGGCCAAGGCTGCCGGTAAGTAAATCCGATGAAGGTGATCCATCCTTGGCCACGCCCCCCACGTCCAGGGGGAAGGTTAGTTTGAGTGCCCTGTATAGCGATGGGTGTACATACATGGGGATTCTACCCTCACATTTAAAGAAAATGTTGGTCAGCGAAGGATGGTCCCTATCCACCAGCTGCTGGCCTGGGATCGCATTCTTCGCTGCCTTAATCATTGCCCACATTCCTCCAGTCCTAGCGTCCTTGTCGACCCTAACGAAAGTGGTCAACAAGGGAGCGTCCTTGAATTTAGTGGGGTCTGTTACTAGGTCTCCACCGACTTTTTCAAAGTTTTTGAGTTTATTGTACTGGACCTTCTGTTGTCCTTTAAGGTCCGGAGCCGGTTGGAGAGGGTCTGTTTCACAAATCCTGCTTCCTGGCAGGAAGGGGAGCTTTTTGGTCCGTTCAGTGCGGACTTTGGGAGTGGGGGAGGGGACCTCTTTTGGTTGATGGGGAGGCTGAGCGCTTGGGGAGGGGGTAGCCTGCTCGTTTTCTTCTTTTTGGCTCCTGTCACGGGATGAGGGGCGGGAAGAGTTTCTTGGGGCCTTTATAGGAGAGGGGGAAGGTTGTTCGGGTTGCTGGGGTGTTGGGATCACAGGGGGCCCATCCTGTGTTGTTGTTGCGAGGGAGTCCTTCTCAGTCTCAGTGGGGGTAGGAGGGTTTGCGCGTGTCTTGCGGCTTTTCCTCCTCCTGGCCCTCCTGATCTCTGTTGCGCTCAGGGCCATAGAGACTGTTGTTGTCTCTTCCTCTGCCTCTGACGCGGCCTCCTCCTCAGATTCTGGTAGTTTCCTCTTGTTTGAGGAGGAGGGTGTCTGTGTGTCCATCTTCTCCGTCTCGCTCTTCGGTTGGTCTTGGTCTTGGGTGACTGTCTGCAAGAATGGCTCTTTGTTGGTCTTGCCTTTCTTTACGACTGTCACCCAGCCTGTCGGTGCCTCTGGAGGATTTGCGGCCGGCGCGGGAGCAGCGGCTTGATTTGTTGTCACGCTTGTTCCCGCCGCTTTTGTGGGCTTCTTCCCTCCATTCCTCTTCGGACAGTCCTTCGCCATATGCCCTTGTTGTGTGCACAGCCAGCAATGGGGCCTCCTCCCTTCCACTATAAGGGAGAGTGTCCACTCTCCGAACTTGAGTGTGGCTGGGATGGCGTAGAATCCAGCCTTGTCCAGGACCATCTGTACTTTGTAGTCCCCGGTCATGATGTTTCTTAATCCGCGGACCGGGGTGACTTCCTCTACGTCTCCATACTGGCTTAGGATAGCCCCCAGTTGTTTGGCCTCCATATAGCAGGGGACGTTTAGAGCAGAAACATTTGCTCTCCTCTTGTTCATATAGATGGGTTGGAGCTTTATGTTCCTGCTCTGATGGCAGGTCCTGGACAGCCTGACTGCGTCTTCGGAGGTGGGGAGCAGAACATCCCACTGTGCGTAACTCCTTCTACAGATGTAGTTGGCGGGAATGTTCTGCTCCAGCAACACGTTCATCATGGTGTCCTTGTTGACGCCCGTCAGACCCCTTGTCTTGGTGTCTGAAGTTATCAGCGAGAGCACTCTTTTCTCCAGAACTTCCACTTGACCCGGGAGGGGTTGGATGTTGTTCCCCTGGGTATACTCCTTGTAAGTGGAGTCGAAGAGTGCTCTGTAGTCTTCGGGCGTCAACTTCCCTTGCTGCTCTTTGGGGCCCCATGCCGGTCCTCCATCCTGGTGGGTGTCAGCTGGACTCGGGTTGTGGGGCGTAGCTGGTGTTGTGGGGCTCTCTCTTGTTATGGGCATTTTTGGTTTCGGAACTGGGCCGTTACCAGGCAAAGTAGGCCATTGTGTCTTTGGCGTTGTTTCGTCCTGGCTTGGTTTGCTTTCCGGGCCGCTCCCTTTTCTTATTTTCTTCCTTTGCTGGGTGGCTGTCCCCTTGGGGGATGGAGGTGTCTCCCCTTCTGGTGCCGTGTTCCCAGCTGGAGCCTTGGTGGGTACTGTCAAGGGTGTCTCTCCTTCCAGCTTGCTTTTGTTACCACTGGCCGAAGAGTCACCCCTTTTCCGTATTTGATCCTCTTGGGGAGTGTTGGGGGGCCAATCACTGTCTTCCCCGCCGAATAGTGAGCAGATGGAGGCTATTACGTCTTCATCCAGCGCCTCGGTTTGGTCCGCGGTGCTGATTTCCTCCTTTTCTGTTGGGGAGTCGCCCTTTGGGGGAGCGGGGGATGGGTTCCCCGGTCTTCCTCCCTTGGTTCTGCCGTCCTGGGGTGCAGCTGGTTGGCTGGGTTCTGCACTTTCCCCAGCTAGTGACTTAACGGCAGCTTTTTCCGCTGGGTTGCCCTCGTGGGGAGCGGTTGCAGGTGCTTTTTGGGGGGTCGCCGCGGGCTGCGGCCCTACCCTCCCGCTTTCTTCCAAGGTCGCCGCGCGCCGGGGCCCTACCTTGTTTCCTGGCGCCGTCTCGCCGGGAGATGCATCAGCTCCCTCACATAGGGAGTCGTTCGCAGTTGAGATGCTGCGCATTTGGGGTGACGTACCCCTCCTGCCTGGCATCGTGGCGGTTGCACTGGCCGCTGGCGCAGACCAAAGTGTAGTGGGGGAAAAGAAAACCCAGGGGAATGGAGGGGGAGGAGGGGGAGGAGCGGACTTTGAAGAAATTAGAGTTTTTGACTTCCCCTCACGGGGATGTCGGGTTAGCAGCTCAGATCCCCCCCGCGAGGGGGGAGAGCAGAGAAGAAAGACGCAGTGGGTGCTAGCGGGTCAGAGTGCCGCGTCGCAATTAAGAGAGAGAGGGGATAGGCATCCCTGCCCACAGAGGGGAGCAGAAACGAAGCACCCGCCCTACCCCACGTCACCCTACCCACTAACTTACCCCAACGGAAGCGAGAAAGAGAACCCTGTCTGCTCGATCCACTGGGAGAGCAGCGAAGATAGACAAAGTTTGGGCCTGGCAGGTCAGAGTGCTGCTCAGGCAATTAAGTGTTGAGAAATTAGACCATCCCAGTCTCGAGAAGTGAGACCGAAACGAAGAAAAAACAACATGCAAAAACAACAAATGAAAAAAGCAGGTCTCAACTACCAGCGATAGTGGTGTTGGTCCCGAGATTCCAGTCTCCCAAAAGAGGGGATCGGTTTCCGGGTCCAAGCTCCCACAAATGTGGAGTCGGTCCTCTAGGTCCTGACTCCCCAAAGGAGGGGGTCGGTCCTTGCTAACAAAAGTTAGTAAGAAAAAACACCTTAACCTAGCCCGAAAGCCCGGTGGTGGGTCAAGTTTAGTAACTGAGGGAACAGATACTACACTTTGATCTTGTTTATATATTTTATTGAGAAAGAAAAAATTGAACATAAAAAACGTACAAAAAATTCAATTCAACAAAATTAGGCACAAGGCCCTACAAGAAATTGGGAGGGGGAGGGTACAGGGTCTTTTTGACTATGTAACAGATGAGACTTTGAAGTCTTACTCTTGACTGGCAACATTTACCAAAATACCTCAATCACTCTGTGGATCCTAATCTAACTAATAACCCCAGCGTTCAATGTAAAATTTAACTATGTACAATACTCTACCCAATCCCCAACTATCCCACCTCTTTCTGTTCACCTACTCATAGATTTCACTACTGTTTAGAGATTGGCCTGCTTGATTTTCGGCAAACTGAAAAACAATAGGTGGTCTATTATTTAGAAAAGGTTTGGAAGGACCTTACGAACCAATTTCTGTTGCTTCTTGTTTATTCCCCATTCCCTCGCCAATGAAATGTTATTACTGTAAATAATTCAATAAAATTTTCAAATTTGGGTTTATCTTAAATAGGACAGGAGTGAATGTGGTATTGTGGTGACAAAGATATTTCTAGTTAAGAGTAGGATAGACAATTTTAAGTATTTAAGACTAAGAATTTCGAGTCATATTGAATCTTTTGATAGCTTGGATAATATCACCTGTGTGAGTTACATCTACAAGTGAAACGTGGTAGTCTCTCAATTAGACTAGTTGACCTTGACCATTGATAAATGATTGATTCTTCTGCTCAACCTCTTTTGTGTCCTGTCGTTGACTGGTTCTTTAGTTTTTCCACCAAGTCATGCTGCTCCCCATGACAACACCAGAGCCACGTTAGCCAGTTCAGGTTCTACATCAGTCTGCCCGCCGTGGGTGGCTCTACCAGATTACCAGCAAGGAGCCCGACCGACTAAGGATAACCAATGACACCCATTATCCCCACACTTTTGAATGGCCTTGTGCCTAATTTGTTCATTATGTACTTTTATATTTTGTGCAAATAAATAATTCAGTATTTAGTTTTATTCTAAAAAAAAAAATTTGATCATCGAATTCTCTCATTGGCCATTTTTTTAACCTTCATTAAGATCAATACCAAAGGGACGTAACCCAAACTTTAAGCATCAACACCCTGCCACCCTAACCCTAACCCTAACCCTGCCACCCTTTCATGTTAAGAATGGATTCTAAAATTTGAACGGGAATGAGTGGATTTGATTTTTTAAATAATAGGATAAACAATTTTAAGTATTTGAGACCAAGGATGACCAAGGATGACCAATGACACCGTTATCCCCATACTTCTGAATAGCCTTTAGCCTAATTTGTTCATAATATATTTTTATATTTTGTGCAAATAAATATTTCAAATTACCTAGATATATATATAAAAAGTGAAAATGTGTGTGTGTGAGGACACTTCTCAATCTATATACTCAACAAATTTTTTATCAAGAGACGTGAAATTTGGTATATAAGATATTCAGACATGCGGAAAACTTTGTAGTCGGTTTTCATCTGGGAAAAAGAGCTGCTAAGGGTCGAAATTGAGAAATTGGTACTTGGCGGTCACAGGATTTTTATCTGTTTATTAACTGTTTCATGACTGTGCACGCGCAGTGGTGAAACATGACAGCTTCTTTATGCAAAGAATAAGTAGTTTTGAAAACACTTTTTAAAGATCGTGTTAATGTGGCCTAATGATTATCGTACTTGACTCACTGTCTTTAGGTTTTAGTTTCGATTTCAGCTCAAGCATTACCAGAAGTGAACTTTAAAAAAAAAAAATATTACTACCTGTACATGTCTCCGTTTTTTTTTTTACTTCATTTTTTTTTTTTTAAGCAATTAAATGTTGCATTTATTACCTACGGTATTTCCGTTTCTAATAGATAAGAAATCTGCATTAATCAAAAAATTATATTTATGCATATTTTAGGACTGGGCAACACCAAGCGGCCTGCTAGTATTAAGATAAAATAAAATAATAAAAAAGATACATCATTCCCGAAACATATCCTCTTATTCCCCGCTTTTTTTTTTTCACTTTTTCTGTGATATTTATTTTTATGCGTCACTGCTCATCAAGACCAAAAGACCACTCGAGGATAAGAATTAAGAAATTTGTCATGTGGACGGTCAGACAAGACAGTAATGATTGGAGACAATAGCTGAGTCTGGGTAGAATTTGATTCTTATTTGAGAGGACAGTTCAACGGGAATTTGTTAACATTGGACTTGAAAACAGCTATGTTGTAGTCAGCTGGGAAGCAGCTCGTTGGTATTGTGTTCGACAGATGGGTGGTTCTTGGGAAAAACTCTGTCCATGGAAGTTTTGCCTAGTTTCAGGCACACTGAGGAAACCTTGGCAGAGGAGTTTGGTAGAGTTTTCAAAGATCAAATTGTTGAACTTTAACCCCTTGATAGCTAAAGTTCTGACCGAAAACTGATTAAAAAGATTTTCTCAAATCTCAATACCCTTTATATCAAATCTCGAGTTTCGAGACTGAAAATTGACATAGTTATTTGGTAGGAAAATGTACACACACACACACACACACACACACACACACACACACACACACACACACACACACACACACACATTTTCACTTTTATGGGTATATATACATACATATATATATATATATATATATATATATATATATATATATAAAAGAGCAAATAGTTAATAAAACATGTTAAAAAACACTTTGAAAAAGAGTTAAAAACATATTTTATTTTAAAAAGGAAGCACTAAATAAGTGGATAGTCCTTAATCCACGGAGTTTCGAAGAAATACTTTCCTTCTCATCAGAGGTAGGATTTTGCTTGCAAAAGTATTTGATGAAACTACAAGTAAGTCAAAGATCTTACTTGATAACAAAAAGTGAAGCAGAGGGAATAGGGTGAAGAAAAAAGTGATTTCACACACGCACACACAACACACACATGCACACACACACACACGCACACACAACACACACATGCACACACACACACACACACAGACAATTTCACTTTGATAAATATATAGATAGATTATGATATATCATTATCTATATATATATCTATATATATATTTATATATTATAGCAAGACTCGTTAACTGGTTTTGCTCGGTGGAAGCCTTCCTTTCCCTAGCAAAAAAGTAAACTTTAGTTGTTGTATAACCCTAACACCCTCTCTTGTCCGAGGGCCGGGCCGCATCCGTCGCTATTCTGGTTCACGGGAGCATACTTGTGATGTACTTCTGGCCGTGTTCGTCGCTCCCAGCTCACAGGACCATAGATGCAACCCAGCAGGGCTACATTCTTACTTGTCTAGTGGTGGACCCCTCAAGGGTGACCAGACTCTCACTGGTCACTGGAAAATATCTTTCTGTTGCTCAGGGCATGCGAAATGTACATGTCCGTGTGGCAACATCGTCGATTTTGGCCGTCACTCTGGCTTCGTGCTGGATCCAGTCTATCTCTTTCATCATCTGGCGTCAGGGCATACCTGAAATAAACTGCATCTTCATTCAGGCCAGCAATCGAGAAAGAAAGAAAAACTCTGGTTCATTTTCGTAAAAACCAACAAAATAATTATTCATAAATCATTCTACACTTGTTTAAAAGTCGAGTTCCTTGATCCGAGCTTCATGATGCAGGTTGTATAACTTGTTCCTCTAATTAATTTCCCAGCTAAGAACAAGAGCCTTTCAACTTAGCTCCTATGAGGGTTTCGCCCTCCCCCTCGCCCAAGGCGAGGTGAGAGCGATGTGGACGCCTCGATGCCAGCCAGTAAAAAGGACCCTAATTCTAAAAAAGACAATCGTTTTTATCAAATCAGAAATTCCTCCCTCTACCTTTTTGGAGTTATTCTTTCTCTTTTCCATTATCTTATTCTTTTTCTTCTCTCGTGAACTCCTTTCTCTATCCCCTTATTTTATTCTTTTCATTTTCTCTTTTCTTGTGACCCTCTTCTTCCTCTTTCATGACCATATCTCTCCCTAGGTTCAATTTATTTATTTATCTGTCCAACTAACTTATCACTGGCTTGGTAGTGAAATACAACAGGTGGACCCAAATGACAGCATCTCCCAGACACCAAAGCAGACCTTTTGAACCCAAGTTATTGTACCTGTCTCACTCAATTAGTAGTTAAAATTCATTTTTACCAAATCCAACTAGAAAAACAATCTCTTGTTCCACGAATCCTATTATCAGATTTTATATTTTCTTTTCATTGAAAAAGATACTGTTTCTTCTCTGGTGGACAGAAATCTCATAAACATCTGTTTTTCCTTGACCAAGTGTCAGCATGCCCCCCCCCCCAACCATACCTCATCCTCTCCCATCTTCTCTTCCTCTATTTGAAAATCAAGATCATCTGGTGTCACCAGGGATCTCGTCATAGTTGGTTTCCACTGCTGTCTCTGAACAATTGCGGACACTGGTGACTGTGGCTGAACTGAAATAATCTGGCTTTCACTGGCGATATGTGTTGGTTTATGGTGATAATATGCAGGTACTGTTTGAATTTTAAAAAAAGTAATTAAGGGAATTTGTAAACTACTATGAATTAATAAAATTATGAAAAATTGTCCATTAGAATAATAATGGAAAGCAAAACAGAAGTTTTAGACGGTAGTGATTCTCACTGTATTTGAATTGTTTAGAATGATTGAAATCAATGGTAGCAGTCGTAGCTGTTTCTGTTTGTTGTTAAAGTCTTCCTCTTCTTTTCACCTTTTCCACCAACAGAATTAAATTAAATTCCAGTTTTATGTTGTCTTTTTTTCTTCACTTCTTTGAGTAATGTCAAGGCAGAAATGTAAAAAGTGAGAGAGAAAGAGAGAGAGAGTTGGGAAGAATATATACAGAGAGAGAGATAACGAGGGAGATAGAGAGAGAGAGAGAGAGAGAGAGAGAGAGAGAGAGAGAGAGAGAGAGAGAGAGAGAGAGAGAGAGAAAATGCAAACTAGCGCTGTTAAATGTAAAAAAAATGAATGCAGTAATTTATTCAGAGGGCAAAAGTAGGTATCATTATGACGCCATATTTGAATGGTACACTAGTGTTCGTGTAACATGTGAATATTGTTAATCCGGAATATAGGAATAATCAGAGGTCAGCCAATCAGATTGAGTGGAATTAGTCAGAGGAGACTTTAATATTTTTTAATTGGAAAAGGGAAAGTTTATGGTATATCTAGGAGTTTATGATCCAGTTAGGTAGGATGAAACCCCATATCTGTCGAAAGTGCAGAATTCCTCCTGGTGGTGACTGATGGTGGTAGGAGGACTTGATATTTAGAGGGAAAAATAGGAACTACTTCCTCTAAAGATGGTTGTGATTGTGATGATGGTGCTCTTAGGATGAAATGTAGGATTTTATTATAACGACTAAATATGTCTAAATTGTCGTTCTAAAGTTGCATAAGATAGTGGCTAATAGTCTAGACATAATAAATTTGTATGTGGCATCTGTTGTTGCAAACCTATGATATTTTGTTCCAGCGGAGAATTTCTGCAATCAAAATATTTTATATTGAGATGAAGATGGAGATTACATGTATCTATCTATCTATCTATCTATCTATCTATCTATCTATATGTGTTATTTGTTTTTGCGATACATTTTGAATAAATTCAATTATTCACGAAAGAGCATCCTTACCCAAATGCGAGTTGGGAACAATTCTCCCCTCAACCAATGTGGTACCCCCAAATAGGGAGCGGTATATATATTGTTCCCAGAATATAATTATCCACTCACACTTCAAATCTTGTTAGATTCAGCCACTCTGGTGGGTCGTTGATGATATAATGCATTCACATAAAATGTTATAAGGAAATATAATCGATTATGTATCGATTTTAACCATTTACTTCAATAGTTCTCAATATGTGAGTAGAGCTAGATCGTAAGTTTTTCAAATATATTTTTGTTAATTAAATTACACAAAGGCTTCCGTAATTCACAGCGTAGGTAATCGTCAGCCGAATATTTTAGTCTGGCAATTCCTTACGGAAACCAAATGCAACGCAGAAGACTATGCAGCATAATTGCTATAAACATAAAGATTTTGTATAATTTTCTTTATTCATACAAACATTATTGGCTACACATATGCATACAAGTTTCAGCTGTGATTTCTTTCAAAATCCAAGATTAGTGACGATGTTGGATTTCGAAAGAAATCACAGCTGTAACATGTATGCACATATGTAGCCAATAACGTTTGCATAAATAAATAAAATTATGCAAATATCATTCAGCTCTAATTGTTATTGAGCACTATTTTGTAAGTACCGGATTTCCTTCCTTGTTTCCTGCTTCCTTGATTGTACTAACCTGCAGAAGTTTTTAAATATAATGTGAACAGATATCTCGCTGCTTAAGTTCTCACTGTCCCCCGTTAGACACAATCCCAAATAGTACCTATTTACAATGCCTCCCCACGGGACAGAGTTAGACATCAGGGTCGTTTTTTAACGTGGAGAAAAGGTACAAAAATAAAAATTGTCTCAGTCGTGAAGGATTTCTCTTCCACTGAAAGAGAACGAGAAATGGAAGTGCCGCATCTGAAGAACAGATCTTTGATCTTGGCCAAAAAGCCAAAGAAGAAGTGGCAATATGAATTGTTTGGGATCATAAAAAGGAATAAAATAAAAAAATAAAAAACAAAGGATGATACCCCCCCCACATCTTTGCACACACACTTTTGAGGGCCTTGTGCCTAACGTTAAAATTTTATCGTCATATTATTTTTAAACAAATTAAAAAAAATTAAAAGTGTAAAAGGTAAATTTCTGGAAAACACTACTTTTTTGTTTTAAATTTGAATATATTATTTATTGACCTTTTCTCTTCAATTTGTGAGTAAATTAATTATTTACTTTTTAATAGACACTTGAAAATGGGGGGGGCGTGATTTAAAAAAAAACGTTTGTCTACAATATTATATTCGATTTATTGGAAAGAGCATAAAATTTCACATTGACCCTGAAAATATCGTAAAAATAGAATCGATAAAAAATGTTGATAGATTTTTAAAGTTTAAAAATTGAAAAATATTGAGTTCGTAAAATTCATTACTGTTTTTATTTATTTTTTTTTTTTAAATATTTCTATTACTTTTAAAACAACTTTAATAGTTTATTTTGGAAGTATAATCCATAAAGAAAATAAACAACCTACTTTTAAAAGAGAAATTACGAGTTTTTTTATATTTTATTCGCAGTTTCGTGTTAGGGGTGTCAAAAATTCCTACAAAAATTCTGATATAGCTAGTGTAGTATCTGTTTTGTCTTCGGTCAGAATAAAGGAAAATCCTTTTCGATTGATGATTAAGAGAACTTTTTTTGCGTTGTCTGCAGCTCCCTCCTCCCTTTTTTTAGGGAGAGCTAGATTCCCTCATGCACGCATTAAAAATCGGCATTTGTATTTAACTTTGTGCTTGTGGGGAGCGAGGCCAGTAAATAAAGACTCTTCAAAAGCAGGAGCGGTTCCCATTTTTCGCTTACTTTTTCTAAGCACATTAAAGCCCATTGTATTTTCAATGTTTAAACTTTTTTTTCCGAAAAAAAAAGAAAGTAGGTATTGAAAAATAAATATTTCTCAATACTTTTTCTTATTCATTTTTTGTCGACAACTTGACGACTCAAGTCTTATTTTAGGGGGGGGGGGAAAGCTTCTGTTACCCCCCCCCCCTCCCCAACCTTGATATTTCTCACATGAAACATTTTTTTTTCGCAACTCACACTGAAACAGGCATTCATTGTTCTCCGTGAAAAAAGGGAAAATTATAAAAATGTAAAAAAAAAA
>NC_136516.1:27222450-27259950 GCF_053919585.1 Euprymna scolopes | reverse complement strand
AAACAGGTTATTTTGATTTGTCAATCATTATTTTTAACATTTAAAATAAATTTCAAGCCGAATTTATTGTACCTTAAATATATTTCTTCCTCTTTTAAGCTGTGATTAATCGAAATAAAAATTCATTTTCAAAGTTAATGTCCGTTCATGTTCTGCGATTGTCGTGTATATATATATATATATATATATATATAGTTGCTATTTCTTCTGATGAGTTAAGGGCAAAATAGATTCAATGAATGATATAATAATTAAATGAATGATTTTGCGCTACGAAACAGTTGCTGTCAAGAATTGTGAATGTCAACGTAATTAAAGGAATAAATTGTAAGATGGTCAACCATCATAAAATTTGGAATATAGACTTTTTTCATTTGTGTGTGTGTGTGTGTGTGTAATATATATATATTATTCAGAAGTTTAAAATAAACCATCGGTAGCGTCGGTTTCAAACCTGGTAATAGGGAACTGCTTTAGTTCCTGATCGGCTGAAGAGAGCTTGGCTTTGGGAACTAAAACGGTTCCCTATTATCAGGTTTGAAACCGACAGTACTGATGACTTCTCTAAACTTTCTGAAAATAAAAATATAAATATTACGCTCTTATTTTTAAATCTTTTCCTTATAATAGAGCAAGAGCACTCTGCTGGAATTCTTTTTCCTCAAAAATATAACTAAGTATAATCAACCGTTTGTTTATAGTCTAAATTTATCAAATTAGAAAACAGATGCCTTTTAAAAACAAACGTCTTGTTTAAAAATAAAAGTAGCCTTAATTTCGATGCTTTTAAGAAAACCAATCTTTCTTTCCCATCTCCATGTTGAAATGGTTTATTGTTTGGGCAAAAAAAAAAACAAAAAAAAAAAAACAAACAAAAAAAAAAAACGTAGTAGTAAAAATAAATAACGATTTTTTCTTGGAAATAAATGGAGATAAAAAAAAAAGCTTTCGAAATGATGTATTAAAATCGCCAGATTAAACCACAACTTTTTTACGGAGGGAGAAGATTGTTTTATTTAGCGAAAGGGTCCTCCTCAACCGTGAGGGAATGCTGATGGGACCCATCATGTTATTTTGTTCAACCAACCCAGATGCTCCTTTTTGGGGAGTTCGATAAATAACCCCTTAGATCTAGCAATGTCTTTGTATGAATCTGATAAACAGATCTGTCCGGTCTGAGAAGGTCGTCTTCCCTGACATTACCTCCTCCTTTCGGATGACTTTAATTTAATAACTGTCTGTGTGGGGATCATTATTTGTGAGGGAGTCCCGCGGGTTTTTTTTTTCTAATCGATCTAAAATGTCTAACCCCCCCCCACTGTACATTGAAAACAAACTATATCCTCATGGGGATGCAAATAGTCAGTTTCTTATTATAGAACTGCATATTTAGGGGATAGGGGTTTCCTATCGCCTGAAACTCCCTTATTCGTCAGGGAGTATCGACGGATTGTACAGATATTTTTAATTCCAAATCCAGAGTTCCCCTTTGGATGGGAGCTCTGCCCCTACCTCAATTAGCACTTTTGTCTTTGCCCTCGTTGGGAGCCAAGTAAAAATGGACAGTCTCTTAAAAAACTTCATTGATACCTTATATGGGGATGGATTTTCCAGACTATTTTATGGAACTGAAATTCTCCAAACACATAAAAAAAAACAAACCTTGTTATGTTTTAGCTCTGTCCTCGTGAGGATGCAAGGAAGGAAAGATTTATAAATTCATCGATGCATCTTATGGTCTGGAGTTTTCTCGTAACCCCTACCTAGGGACAGCTGTATCTTACCATCTCGTATAAAATCAAACCTTCACTTTGCCCTCGTGGGGAGACAAATGGGCCTCTTTTCATTTCCTTTTCACTGCCTTGCACGTGGGAGTTTTTAAAAGTTCCCCTATTTAGGGTCGACTGGACTCTACGATCACATGAAAACAAACCCTCGTGGGGAGACAAATGGACCAATTTTATTTTCACTGACTTGCGTTATCTTATCAGGGTGTGGGGTTTTCAAAGTGCATATGTTTAGGGCGAGATGGGCAATGGGCACTCCACTCCACTACACTACACATAAAAACAAACCGCTTTGCCCTTGTGGGGAGACAAATGGACCCTTTTTTTTCTTTTCACTAACTGGCGCCTTTTTACCCCTCTTTCTTTTTCTTAGCGCTAACCTAACTTGCGTGTTTTTCTTTTTTTGTGTGTGTGTGGAAATTTTACCGCTTGTGTTAAATTATAATTTCTTATCTTTCCCCTTTCCCTGGTGTTTTTTCTTTTGTCCGTTGCCCTCACAATAAAAGTACTAAACTTGTAAGAAAAAAAAGCCTAGTCGCTAGTTATTACGTGTTTAAAAAGCTTCGCCATGATCTAAGTAATATATATATATAAGCGGAAGACTACACGGCCGAATGTCACCATCCAAGTCTTGCTAATAATATTGACCATTATTATTATTATTTCTATTTCCTTTCTTAGTATTTTTTATTTATTTATTTATATATATATATATATATTTCCATCATTTTCTTTCTCTCCTGCTGCTGCTTTTTAGCCCTCTCTCTCTTCTCAGCCGTTTCTATCACCGACATATTTAATATTCCTACTTTTAACTTTGGCAAGAAGCAAGTTTTATTTATTTATTTATTAAACAACAAAAAAACAACAAAAATTCCTGCTTGTATGATCCGACCGGTTGACGTCTTGTCCGCGCAGGGCACGCCCAAGGTAAGTGGGGTCCCTCTAAAAATCTAAAAAAAAAAATATCTACATATTTTGCCACCAAGAAAAACGAAGACCACCTCTCACAGCAAAAGAGGGGGGAGGGTAGCCACACACGCACACAAAAAAATCTTTTAATATTTGAATAATTTCGCAAGATGATAGAATATGTATATGAAACGAATAATCGTTCATTTCGATTGCTTCCCAATTTTCTTGGTTAGGTTGTTCCTGTTCCCTTCTTTATTCACCCCGTTTTGTTTTTCTTTTTAATTCATTTATTTTCATGTTTTCAGTTTTTAGGGGCCCAGAAAACTAATTTAAACACAACAAAAACAAACTAAAAAAAAAACAAAAAACAAAACGGTCTCCGTTCTCCCAACATCAGTTCAAAATCTCTTGAACATTTCTTTGTTTCTCGAATCAAATATTCTGCCAAATTTGTTTTTCCGTTTTTTAAAAATATTTTTTAAAACATTCGTTCAATTATAACCGTCCATATGTAATTTTATTTTACTCTTTTAATAAAAATATTAATAAGGTTTGTTTCCGGCTGTTTAGTTTCTCGTTAAGGGTTAAATTTATTTACTTAAAGACTCTATTTACTTGCTTCCCCACGAGGGCAAAATTAGACACTAAATCGTTTTTGTTGTTTTTGATGTTGGGAGGAAGGTCCAGCTCCTTAGAACGTGTTTTAAGGGTTATACGGGGGAAAAATGAAAAAAAAAAAAAAAAAAGCAGTTGAACTTTTCAGGGTAAATTCGGACTTTTTTCCTTTTTTGTTATTTCTCTTTTTGTACTTCTGCAGTTTACAGACCTTCATAACTTTATCGATAGGATTTTCAAGTTAACTTCAATTTTTACGGTATCTTTTGTTTAAATTGTTAGGTGAAAGGATAGAATAGTTAAGCCACCCTCCTTTCCATGCCAAGAATGAATTTCTAAGAATTAACGTTATTTCAGCACGGTCCATATTCTGCATAAATGGTGTTGGTGTTGGATTGCTTTTCTGCGCTCTCTTAGAAAGCGATCCTCTATGGCATTACCCCCTCCTCTATTAAATTTCCTATTTACAATGCCTCCCCACGGGACAGTTAGACACCAGGGCCATTTTTTTTTTAACGTGAAGAAAAGGAACAAAATAATTGTCTCGGTCGTGAAGGATTATTTCTACAGTAAGAGAAAACAAGAAATTGAAGGGCAGCCCGGCAGCACTGAAGAACAGATACTACATTTTGATCTTGACCAGAAGAGGTTTATTTATTTTCATTCGCCTGAGGCGCTCCAGATGAAGCAACCATTTAGATGGATTCTGGTGGTAGGGTTGGATTCCCTGGCGTCAAACAAACTTTGGTCACATCCAAACTCCATTCAAAGAAAAGTTTTATCATAAATGTAGAAAAACTGAGACATATTTCACGATTCTAACCGAAATTGTTCACAACAAAACAAGTTTTCAAATAAATAGGGGTTTTATTTGTGCCTTTTTTTTTTTTGTGTGTGTGGGCAAAACGTGACTAATTGTGGCCTTACTTCCTGTCAACAAACAAGATGTCCGAACCTTCATTATTTCATTCAATTATTACAGAACTTAAAAATGTTCGTAATTTATATTGGGAATTAATTTTTGCTTTCGTTAAGAGGTGCACTTTGTTTACAAAATCATTTGGCGGAAGTGACGTCATATAAATTTAGAGCTACGGATGATCAACACTGCGTATAATGTAGCTTTTTTTTTTTTTTTTTTTAAGCAAATATAAAAGGTTTTCAAGGTCTTTATTTAAACTTTTATAACAAAATTATAAGCTTTAAAATAAAAATATGCGCTGTTTTTTTTTTTTTAATCAAACATCAGGTGTTGGTAATTTTTTTCACATCAAACATAATAATAGAACTGTTAGAAAATATATTTGAACTGCTTTTTTTAATTAAACAAAAACAGTTCATAAATATTGTTGTAAAAGTTCAAATAAAGACTGAATAAAACTTCTATTTTTATATTTTTTTATATTTGCTTAAAAAAAAAACAAACATTATATACAGTGTTGGTCATCCGTACCTTAAAATTTGTCTGGCGTCACTTCTGTCGCATGGTTTTGTAAACAAAGTGCGACACTTAACAAAAGCCTTAATCTTTAACGCAAATAGATCACAAAGGAGTAAACAAAACTGAACCTCATATTTTTTCCTTAATTAAAACTCGACACTTTTTTTTTCGAATTGAATAAACACTTTAAAATAAGTTAAAACACCAAAAACTTATCCAGATAGGTAGAAGGGTAACTTATCTGGCCTTTTTTAACACATACTACTTTTTCGTTCTAAATATCCCAAATAATTTATGTCGCAGACAGTAACGCTTTATTTAGAAAAGTTTAATTTTATTGAATATTAAAACAAATAATAAAATCGTTTCTATGATAAAAGTTGTTTTTTCTCCCAACTATTTTTCATAGCTAGAAATTGGGGTTTGTATTACTGTACACATAGATTCGAAAAAGTTGTCAAAAAACAGATATATAACAAATAAATGTTATCATAGGCAAGATAAATTACTTTTCTACCAAACTGGATATCATTTTCGTGTTTTTATTCAATTTAACATGTTTATTCAGCTCGAAAAGCATACAGTGTTCACCGATGTATTGGAAAATTCAAAATGGCGGCCAACTCTCTCTTTAACACGGTAAGTTCGGGAAAAAGTGTTATAAATAATAAACTAGACAAAATACTATTAAAAAAAACACCGAATATATGTCAAGTTATGTCACGGAAACATATATTGAGCGAATTTCTAACAGTATTTTGTCGAGTTTATTATTTATTACACTTTTTTCCGAACTTACCGTGTTAAAGAGAGAGTCGGCCGCCATTTTGAATTTTTCAATACATCGGTAAACACTGTATGCTTTTCGAGCTGAATAAACATGTTAAATTGAATAAAAACACGAAAATGATATCCAGTTTGGTAGAAAAGTAATTTATCTTGCCTTTAATAACATTTATTTGTTATATATTTGTTTTTTGACAACTTTTTCGAATCTGTGTGTACAGTAATACAAACCCGGAAATTGTTTACTTTTCCATTTTTATTAATCTTATCGGTATTTTTTATTTATTTATTTATTTTTTTTTTTTTTTTACGACAGTACCCACCCAGCGTATAGTACAAACACCCCAACCTCCCCATGTTAAGAACGGCTTTCGAGATTGTGGGTGTTTATTCCAAAAGCCGTTCTTAACATGAGGGGGTGGGGGGTTATACTATGTTGGGTATTCTCGTAAAAAAAAAAAAAATACCATCTTATCTCCGTTTTAATACATTGAAATAAAAAAACACGAATTTGTTGTCGATTTTCCCACACTTTTTAGTTTTATGGCCATTTGTCTTTCATACAAAAGCAAACATTTTTTTCCCCCCTTTTCTAGACATAAAATACTTGACCGCAGTCGGACATTATAAAGTGAAATTGTGTGTGTACATTTCCCTACCAAACTATTCTGTCAATTTTCGAGATTTGACATGAGGGGTATCGAGATTTGGAAAATCTTTTTAATCAGTTTTCGGTCGGAAATTTGGCTGTTCAGGGGCCAAAGTTCAACGATTTGACCTTTGAAGACTCTACCAAACTCCTCCGCCAATTTTGTGTCTACACACTTGAAATTTTAGATGTAGGTTACTTGGACATGGATCAAACTTTTAAAATTGATTTGAGCCCAAAACAAATGTTAAAGAGGTCAGGATTGGGGTCAAAGAAAAAAAAATGACCTGAGGTCTCTACCAAATTACTTAGCCAATTTTTGGTCTAAACATTTGAAATTTTACATGAAGGGTATTCAAACATACAACAAGCTTTTAAATCAGTTTTTGGGCGAAATTTTGGCTGCCAAGAGGTCAAAGTTGAAAGACTTAATCTTTGCAGACTCTACCAAACTCCTCCGCCAATTTTGTGTCTAAACACTTGAAACTTTAGATGTAGGTTACCTGGACATGAGTAAAACTTTTTAATATATATGTGCAGATAAAGTTATGAACAGTACATAGGGCCCGAGCAAAGCCGGACTGAACTGCTAATATATACTTTCTATTTGTGTTACATAAGCAGTAATATGTCGCTACATATTCATGAGCATGTTTCGCTCAGCCAGTTACAAGTAACTAGAAACTTCTTCAGGCGATGTTGCTTATACAAAAGCTTAGTCCGTAATTAATTATGTAATGATTATGAACTAAGTTTTGTCAAGCAGTTATGTTATATTCCTTATCTCTACCTCCACAAATACTTTTCACGCTGGCTAAACAGATCGCTCAAACTAGCAGAAAGCATATTGACCTTGATTAGATCTCATCCCTACCAGTGTAAATGCTGCTAAAAATATTTATTTAAATCCTTTTTTTTTGGGGGGGGGGGGGGGTTCGCCATATTTTCACCTAGAGGAATGGGAGCTTAATCTGTATTTCTCTAATGGTTCAAAAAATTTTGGAACGATCCTTGTCAAAGTGATTTTTACCTAGTTATTCACCTTTGCCATTTTTTTCCGGTGCCATTTTTACCTAAATTCAATTTGATCAAGTAGTTTTTTTTTTTTTTTTTACTCTAGAATATCAAATTTTATGACTAAGCGAGTCGTGGTGTTTTCATTAGGCATGATTAAATCCGAAGAAATGAGGGAGACAACTCGAATCGAAGTGCCGAGGTCACAAATCAGCCTTGCGTTCAATAGTTTAGTAGTGAAATCGCTAAAAAATTGTAAATTTTGATTTTCTTAGTAAAAAAAAAAATACTTGATCGCTTTATACAAGTTTTGGAATATGACATCTTCGTTCTGTAACAAGTAACCCCAAGTCCGATTGGCAAGTTCGTAAAATTAGACGTAATTGCCTAAAATAGAACTACTGTAAAAATGCATAAGATTCCCCCCCCACACAAAAAAATTAACCGCCCTAAAACTCTAGAATATTATTTTTTTACTTTAATTTTATATCCGAAACTAATGTCTTACTCTATAATATTTTTCTTTCTGCCAAGTTTTTTTTCCAGATATTCACACGTAATCGCCTAAAAAGTAGAATTTATTTTTTTGAAAGGGATAATTTGGCGGAGGGTGTGAAACAGCATTTTTTGTTTTCCTAAGGCATTTTATACATATTTTATAACCACACTAAAGTATTGCTTAATTTTGGGATTGAGTTGTGTTTAAAAAATCCATTTTAATTGTTCTAAATAGCCGTAATTTTCAATTAACTTAGCAAGTATTTTAACCCCTTTCTCATATTATGGTGTTTGGCCCCCTCCCCATGTTCTTAATTCTACACGTCGTCTATTTCTCTCACTTCCGTCTCCCACTATCTTTGTATGTGTCTAAATAGTCGAATGTTAAAGATTTGGATATTTTAGTATGAACCAAAGGAAATATCACCACAGGCATTAATACGATTTAACCCTCCTCCCTTGACGGAGTACAAAACCGACTTTGAAATCTAGTGGGTAGGTGACATCTCTTCTTCCGTACAGCCCCTTTTTTTTCTCTCTATCATTCTTTTCATGTTGGATGCTCAATTGATTTCCAATCTATAACACCCTTCCCCCGTAAAAGATTTATAACAAAAAAAAAATCTGTCTAGCTACAACCACTATCAATAACTTCCCTTTCTCAATGTACCTAAAACTAAATGAACTTCCATGAGATAAGTTTCTACCCTAGACTACCCAACTGTGGATCACGATACTACGGGACTGTTTCCCAGCCGATTACAACATGGTCGTTTTCAAATCTAATGTAAACAAATTCTTGTTGAGCTGGTCTCATCAAATTATTATCAATTACTAACAATAGTCCTCACGATGTTGTCTTACCACCCGCATCTCGTTAACCCTTATCCTTGAGATTTTTGTCCTTCGCAAGCGGTGACTTTGTTTAAAAAAAAAAAGAAAACGGTAGTTGGGAAGGAAATAAATAGAAAGATATATTTTAGTTAACGAGCAAAAAACAAGCAATTTTATTTATTTTTTTATATTTAAACTGCTTTGCAAAATCAAAATTCTTTTAAATTAAAGCAATTAATCTGCGCTGAATGGGTGACCCAATGGGACACATTTTGTTTTCTACTGTGATTTTAATTACAATTTAAATACGCTTATTAGAAAGATAGTTTGTATCAATTAATACATAATAATAAATAAATAATTAATAAAAAATAATAAATAATTAATAAAAACAATGATAAATAAATAATTAATAAGAAATAAATAATTAATAATATTTAATAAATAAATAAAAAATAATAAATAATAAATAAATAATAAATAAATAAATAATAAATAAATAAACAATAATAAATAATAAATAATAAATAAATAAAAAATAATAAAAATTAATAAATAATTAATAAAAACAATAAATAAATAATTAATAAAAACAATAAATAAATAATTAATAAAAACAATAAATAAATAATTAATAAAAACAATAAATAAATAATTAATAAAAACAATAATAAATAATTAATAAAAATAATAAATAAATAATTAATAAAAACAATAATAAATAATTAATAAAAACAATGAATAATTAATAAGAAATAAATAATTAAGAAATAATAAATAAATAAATAACTAAGAAATAAGTAAATAATAAATAATAATAAATGATAAATAAATAACAAAAAATAATTAATAATTAATAATAAATAATAATTAATAATAAATAATTAATAATAAATAATTAATAATAAATAATTAATAATTAATAATAAATAATTAATAAATAAATGATAAATAATAAATAAAAAAAAATAAAATAATAAATAATTAATAATAAATAAATCATAATTAAAAATAAAGAAAATAATAATAAATAAGTGATTAATAAAAAAATAAATGATAATTAATAAAAAAAAAAAATAAAGAAAATAATTAAAAAAGGCGATGGATTTCAAACGTTTTTTTTTTCTTTTAATTGCGTAGTTTTTGAAGTCCTAACTTCATCTTTCAAATTGGTACCGCTCTAATACATTAGCACCTACAGATAAAAAAAAATTAAACACTAAATAGAATTCCGGACGCTAAGCTATTCCTTTTTTTTTTGTACACACACATACAATACTTTTTGGTTTTAATTTACACTTACTATCCGTATTTATTAATGCCATATGTTTATTCTAAGAAATAATGTTCTGGGCTGAAAAATTACAAGTAGTTCATTTACAGACCCTGCTCTTCCACTAAAAGAAGAGCTAAAGTAGAAATATTGATCAAAATCAAGTTCCGTCCGTTTTTGTTTACATTTCTCGTCAGCTGGTCGGTGTGCTTCATTGCTTCACAATGAATGTCCTGGAAGTCTCTTCTAATTAATGTTTACCAGTTTAAAAATATTCTGTTATTCTGAGGAAAACAGCCAAGCTCATTTGCATATTTTAAAACTGGTAAACAAACATTAATCGGAAGTGACTTTTCCAGGGCATTCATTGTCAAAGACAACGATCAGCTGACGAAGAATGTAAACCAAGACGAACGGAACTTGATTTTAACCAAATATTTTATTTATCAAATGTCCTTAATTTTAAACCATTTCGATTTAAATTTAAACCGCTTATTTCTTCCAATTTTTTGTCTTGAAAATTTAAGATTAAAAAAAAAAAAAATTCTAAATATTTTTTATATACTTTATTCTTGATTCAGATTATAGCCTTAGAATCTTTTGGCATTTGCGTAGTTTAGCATTCCCAAGAGTATCGTTTTCATTTTAGAGTTCCGTCTGTGCAAGAGAAGAGTTAACAAAGCCTCCTACCCTCTCCATGTTAAGAATGGCTTTCTAAATTCGCTTATGGGTGTTTGCACAAGTGCTCATCTTAAGTATTTATGTAGATGTGATCCGAAGTCTGTTTCACGTGTATGGATCCAGCCCCCCCCCCCAAAAAAAAAACTCTTTCGATCCCACTGGAGACTTGCAAAAATTTGCTTTGTCAGCATTCACCGGTGCCGACAAACAATAGACTCATTCCCTGTTCAAAGGGAAAACTTAAGCCTGGGAGAATGCTAATTTTTATCTCCTTTTCTTCCCACGAAAACTGAACGTAACTAGAGTTCCATTTAATCTCTCCCCCAAAAGGGGAGGTGTAGGTGTACTCGGGATGGTTGCAAAATTTAGTACTGTGGTTCACAGTGGTTCACTTCAGTGGTTCAGACCCTCCCCTCCTTAATAAAAAAAACATAAAAATAACGAAAAATCTGTATGCTGTATGTATCCATGACGGAAAGAAAATATCGTACGCCAAAAGTCAAGTATTTTTATTTTTAAATACGATCAAATTTTATGGCTAAACTACGAACCATGATCTCGCGACACCATCTTGAAAACAGTCTGAAGGAACAAGGGAGATAATTCGAAATTGAGATTTTAGAAACGCATTCTTAATATGGAATGGGGGCATTGTAAAACTTCGCTTTAAAATAATTTTCTTTAAAAAAACTAAAACTACTTGATTTTTGGCGTACAATATTCTTTCCCGTCACGATGCGTACATTCACATACAGATTTTTTCTTTTTCTTTTTATGGGAAAGGGAGGGATTTTGGCCGCGCGCCCAAAATTTTGCCTTTATCGTAGCTCCCCGCCCTCCCCACCTCGGTGAAAAACTTCTTAGACGACCGGCAATAATAAACCAATCCCTGATAGGAGGTAATGCCTGGGAGGTCGATCTCCCAAGGAGAACCATGTTCCATTCTGACTCAAGCCCATCATTGCCAGGTTAGAAAGTAAAAAGAAACGCAGAACAACAATCAATATTTATCTCCTTGCTTCGCCCGCTGCCATCCATTTCGATGTTGTTGTTCCGAATCTAGGTTAACTCGAATCGAGTCATCATTTATTGGGGAGGGGGGATAACAATGTCTGCTCTGTAGCAATTCTTTCTTCCTTTCTCGACATTTCTCTAAACGGAAAGGTTGAATGTGAATAGCAGTCTCTCCCTCTTCGTATCTCCCCCCCCCCCAATATTGCGCTTTCAAAGAAAGAAAAAAAATAAACTTCTTTATACTCATCCATACTGTGTCGTCGGTCCCTCCACCCTTCCCAATATAATGTCGGTTCAAATTCTTCCGAAAAATCCGTATTTATTTTACTCCCCAAATTCCTCCGAAAATTCCATATTTATTCTACTCCCCACGAGGGTAAATTTAGACGTGTTGCGTTTTATTTTAACATCGAGTAAAATCCAGCTCTGCCTGCCCCCCAAAGGAATACTCTGGATTGGAGACTAAAGATATCTGTAAAATTCTGTCGGCATTCCTAACGAACGAGGGAACATCAGATCGGTAATGAACTCCACACCTAAAGAGACGTCTACTGACTCCGAGCATTTCGTGATAATAGCTTTCAAATGTCTCAACCCTATTTTCTTGACCCCCCCCCTACGCCTGACCCCAGTTAAGTACCCCTATGATTATCTCCTCATAATAGTAAAATTAACATCAAATTCAAGAGATTAGACCATTCCTGTAATAATCTGATAATTCCTGTTGACTTTGTGGTGAGTTTAGTTGTGTGCAGTTCTAGGAGGTCCACCTTCTCAGGCTTTGCCTTCTCTCTTTGAGAAAGGGGGTAGTTTATTGATAATCGCCTAATGCGCCCTCCCCGGGGAATACCGACGAGGCTGCCCCAGGCACTTATTTTTTTGCAGATCAGTGTGCCCCTCCTCTGGGGTCGCTGGCTTCTCAATCCCACTTTCTGACTCTGGTGTTTAAGTTCTTGCAGTGGAAAAGGACGAAGCAACTACCAATATGGTTAGTTGTTAACTCCAGCTCCCCCCTGAAAAGGGGCAATCTAAAATAATCAGTGAAGTTCTCTCGGCATTCCCTCAAAAACAAGGTTGCTTTATCGGAGCTTATCTTTGAATAAACTGTAAGACCAATCCCTATCATAAATTTTGTAATAAAAGGGTCGTCATCAAGTTGGCCAGAGTAAGACAGAAGACATCTTTCTTCGTTAATCTCTGAAAGGTTTCTGTGACTACTGTGTAGATTCCAATGAGTCTGGAAGTAATCTTTAAATGGTTCGGTCGAAATTAATGTCCATGAGTGTGATTGGTCGTCCCATGACCAAACCATTTCATAGGTGTTGTTCTTCGAGAGAAAATAATTCTTAAATGTTTATGACGGTTTCAGACAATATAAAACCATCTCCGCCTATGGAAGGAGTTACTCTCAGATGTTCTTTAAGACCAAATTAAAAAAAAAATTTTTTTTATCACTTAAGTTTTGTCTGTCTATACTGCAAAATAATGAGGCACAAGGCCATTAATTGTGGAGGGATGTGTCTGTCATCGTTTGTGTATTGTATGCTTAGCTACATATCTTGACTCATTAGTCTAGGCAATGTTTTACCATTTTATGATCACTTTCATTTCACAAATCACCACAATACCGCATTTACTCTATGGCTTACACAACAAAATATATCCAGTACTTTGATTTTCATTTTGTTTCCCCCTTTTTTGGTCAAGCTCTCTGGTAAGTACACCTCCCATCAGCCTAAATGCAAAGCTCTTTGTGTAAACAAATGGAGCTTTTTGGCAATTGCCAATATTTATATAAACATTGTGATTTCGCTTGGTCGCAACAGGTCACTGGTAAGCCAATTGTTAAGAATGCCGGCTGTTGGCTAGATGGTCTGGTTTTTATTTCAGCTTCGCACGTTTGCTTGTCTAGCTACACGAAAGAGCTGTGATATATAAACTGTCTATGAATCACTAAGATATGATTTAATTGGATATTACACTTTAGTCTTTTCTGTAATTCTGTGTTGCTGTCGCCATAATTTTGAATTAAAAAAAAAAGTCTTGTGCACTCTAAGGCTTCTTAAATTTCTGTTTAAATATTCTAATTTTTCCTTTTACCCACGTGTTTACACAACTTTCTCGGTTGAATTGTCTTATTTTTGTTGTAGTAGCAACAATTGGTATAAAGCGCCTGTGGGGAGACCCAAAGGGGTCACTTTTGATAAAAGAAAAAACAATTGTCTAGATGGATTTCGAAGTCAGCGGCTAATTGAGCTGCGAAAATAAATTTGGTAGTTCCATGGTTTACATTGGCCATATTGCAAGTTTTTTTTGAGATGATAAAATTTTGGTTCGGTTTCTTTAGAAATCACAAATTATAACATTTTTTTTATTTCACGAGTGCACATGTACAAGCATAAGTAAATCAACACCTTTATTGTCATTAAAATCCCATTTTCATGACCTTGTGTCACATCTTCCTGATGTACAAGTAAAGCAAATACAATTAAAATAAACAAAAAAAAAAAGTCTAGAGGGATTTCTAAGGACAGAATCGATGCTATTTGTTCTGTCTTCAAAAGAATTCCTTATTAACTGAAGTAATTTTTGCTGGCTCACCGAAGTGCTTTTATTTTGGAAGGTGGATGCCCCCCCCTCCCCAATGAAAATTGACCTTGTACCTAACTTTGCTCTTACGAAGAGGTAGCTAGATGCATATACAAAACTCTAAATTATTTATTTGCAAACAAAATACCAGTTTTACTTGTAAATTAGACACAAGGCCAACGAAAATGAGGGTTTGTGATCATTCTCTGCTTATCAGTCGCCTTTCTGACTTTCAGACAATTTTTCATTCTTTCACCTTTCGTCAGTTATTTATCTCAGTAGTCACCAGAATAGCACATTTAATCGAGCTTAAAATATCTGATTGTTTGAAATTCATTTTGTGTCTATGCTATTATAGAAAAGTCACTTTGTGTGTGTGTGTGTGAGTTCCTCCCTCATAGGCTCAGCCGTTTCGGAACTTATCTTTTGCAAATTTCACACAAAGGTAATTTATATGTCTGGCAGTGTTCTTAGATATGCTTTGTATGGAAATTCATCCGACAAGTATTGAAAAAACCTGATCTTAAAAATAGTATTTTCTCTCTTATAGATAAAAAAATTTTTCACATGGGGAATATTGTATGTTACAGTGTAATTTTGGCCGGTGTAACATAAAATATTCCCCTGTAAAAATTCTTTTTTTATCTATAAGAGAAGAAAGACTATGTTTAAGATCGTCAAGCCCAAACATCAGCTGATATGATATTGTAAACAAACACAGATGGAATTTGATGAACGACATTATCATTATTATTATTATTATTATTTTTATCATTATTATTTTAAAATTTTTTTTGCGAATCATCCACTGGGCAAATTATTCACTCGTAATATATAATAATCAATAGAGGATTAATTCTATAATAATACATAGGCAATCTGCATCAATTAAAAAATATCACGTTTAAGCGTACTGTATGACCGGCCAACGCTGGGCGGTCAGCTAGTATAAATATATTTATTTCATTGGAATAAAAATTTGAGTGAGACAAGAAAATCGGGTTAGTAAGGCCCACCCAACCCTTAATACCGTTCAGTTTTTCATTTGTTCAGAATCCCAAACAAGTAAATCGATCTTTAAATGGAAGTGGAGATTAAGTGGAAGGCATTAAATTGGAGTGAAGCTTTGGCAGTGGATATTCTCCTTCCAAGATGGAAAACATTTTTGGAAAGTCTATGTTAAAATAAAGTGGTGAGTGGGCGTCTTTGAGAAATTCTTTTACTGAAAAATAAGTTGGATAAGAATCGTTCACTTGAGTAACGGACCATCTTAACTTGGGTTCACTATTACTGAGAACCAGGTGCACCATGCACAGATAGGGAACACATATTCGTACTTGAATCCCTTTTGCATGCACAAACTCGCTATTTGTGCCCACAGATACTAAACTTTGAGTACAAGAAAAATTTCACTTAGATTTAAAACTGCATAATAAAAAAAATAAAAATCAGATCATTTCGCATTCAGAGCTTTTTATATCTTCGACATTTTAAATCACATTTAAACTGTTATTAGAGAAAAAAAAAAGCTGTATTCTATTTCTGAAAGTTTGGCTGTCTGTCCGTTCTACTTTTTTTTTTCAGAAACTACTGGGACAATCTAGCTGAAATTTTGTATTAACCTTTGTAATGATAGGTGCAATGAATTAAGTATTAAGATATCCATTCGATGCACAGTTAGATTATTAGGAATTACTCACTATAATACTACATTTACTCTAGAAGCTCAGCATAAAGCACTCATTCTTAAGCAACCGACTATAATTTTTGTCCATTTTAACAGAAAAATGATTAAAAAAATAAAAACTTGAAAAAGACTTTATATGGTTGAATGTTTGATCATTCATTTAAGGTAAATTTTTATTTTTAAAGAAAAAAAAAATAGCTTTTTGGCTTTTTCTAATATCTTGAAAGTGCCAATATTATTTTATTTATTAAGTTTGCATTTATCAAGGCTTCAGAGCCACTCGAGATACGAGTTAAAGATTGTTCATTGGACGATGATTACTGCCATAAAAGGACTGGAAACAATGGTTGAGTCGGGCAAAAGATTACTGAAGAGGAATTGATTATCCAAGAAAACAATTCAACAAATGTTTGTTTACATTGGACTTGAAGACAACCATGCTGTAGTCAGTTGGGTAGCACACTCTTGCTATCTTGTTCCACAGCTGGGATATCCTAAGAAACTTTGTTCATGGAAGTTTTGTTCTATTTTTGGTCCAGAAAGATGAAAGTGCGTTGCTGTTGTGGTAGAAAACGAGTTATGGCTATGGAAGTAATAATATGGCTTTAAAATGATACACTGGTTCCTATAAGATCAAAGTTAAGCAATGTTAGGCCTGGTTAATTCTTAGATGGGTGACTACTTGAGAATATCAGGTGCTTTATGTAAAATGCAGTCATAGTGGCCCTGCAAGCCGAGGCTGGCTAATAGTCTGTGAATACATCCTTTGATATTTAAAAAAAATTTTTTTTTACTCTTGTTCACCCCAAACAAAGCATATCACCACTTGGACGTAAGGGGCTACTATTTGGGACCATATCTAGAAAAGATTAAAAAGATGTTGGTTTACATTTTATTTAAACTTTTGAATATCAATACAGTCAGAGAAGCAGGCAGCAGGAAGAGAATTCCAAAGTTTAGCTGTTCGAGGGAAGAAACTATGAGAGTACTAAGCTTTTTGGCATTTAGGGACCTCAACAGTGAAGGGGTGAAATTTTGTTGCTAAGTGGGTTTGTCAGGGATATGTATGTCGAGAGGGGCACAAGAGCAACAAGTTCATCAGAACACATTCCATTAAAATACTTGTAAAATAGACACAGATGCATCATTGCGGCAATGGGACAGGAGTTGGAGCTTAGTTGACAAAGTGGGATATATTAGATCGAAAACTCCTTTTTTGGACCCTATCCAAGAGAGAGAGGCTAGTGGTAGATGCACCAGCCCAGATGTGACAACAATATTCCATGCATGGGCGAATGGTGGCTTTGTAGAGGTACACGATACTCTCAGGTGTGAGTAATCTTCTAGCATAATAGAGAACCCACCTTCTTTGCAGCAGCCTTTGCAATATCCTCAATGTATTTGTTCATGTTCATATTTCCCGGGAATATTAAGCCAAGGAGTTTGAAAGAAGAATTCTCAGCTAGGGTGTTATTTGTCATGGATATTGGTGGTTGGAGAGCAGCTTAGTCTTACTAGCATTAAATGTTAGCATCCATTTACAGCCACATTCCACTATGGTCTGGAAATCATTTTCTGACGATTCTGCCATTTTCTTAACTGTATGTGCATCCGTTCTTCTCGTGTACATTTTGTCTGCAGACATATGTTCAACACAAAAGTTCTTGGTTGAATTCTGGTTCTCTTCATTGACTTAAATTGTTGAGGTAATCTGCTGGGAGCGTTCATCTATGAAGCTTCTTCCATTCGCTTCATCATAACTTTGGTAGGATACTATCCCTTGTCAGAAGGCAGTCTATGATTTTGTTCAGCGCTGCTTATTTTGTGCATTCGTAGCTGACCCCCATATCTACAGGCATTTCACCTGTCTTATACGTAGGAAACCATCTCTACACCGTACAGGACCTTTTTTTTTTTTTTTTTTTTTTACATAGGCATCACCACATTATCAAGGCCCAGAGGCCACTCAAGGATAAGGATTAAAGAGTGTACAGTAGAAATTGGTCAATATAGTAATCATTAGTAATGAAAATTTGGTAAATTTGATAACTTATATGGAACGGCTCATCAAGAACTTATTTACTTTAGACTTGAACACAACCATATTGTAGTCAGCCGGAAAGCAGGAAAACGGAAGACAATTCCACAGGCGTGCAGTTCTAAGAAAGAAGCTTTGTTCATGGAATCTACGTTTAGGTTTAGGCACAGATAAAGAGTGGGGGGAATTATTGATAGTGTTTACAGCTAGACGAGTGTTTCTTGTGAAAGTTTGGCGAGGGGGGACCATAGATTGAAGCTCAGTCGAACACTTTCCATGAAAATAACGATACATCAGAGACAAACTCGCAACATCTCTTCTGCGAGATAGAGGTTGCAGCGAAGAGAAAAGGACATCTCCTACTTACAAATTTATCTGTAGTTGACCTTTGACAACTACATATTTTTATTTATTAGCAAAAAAGACAAGTTACTAGCTAAACTCACGTGATTTTTGGAATGTGACGTCTTTGTTCCGTGACAAGTACATACATCATATTTTTTTCTCCATTTTTTTTTAATTAAATAAAATTACATTTTACATATATCTAAATATGCACCAAATTTTATGTTAAGATTTGAAAATATAAAGATTCGAATTTCTTCAGATTTTTTT
Organism: Euprymna scolopes; assembly: GCF_053919585.1. NCBI lineage: Eukaryota > Metazoa > Mollusca > Cephalopoda > Sepiida > Sepiolidae > Euprymna > Euprymna scolopes. The sequence goes on along the minus strand of NC_136516.1, from coordinate 27,241,514 downwards.
TTTAAACAACCTTTGTTAAAAAAGAATATATTTTTCTATTGAACTTTTTATTGTTTAAATAATTTGAATTTGCTCGTTTTATTAAAAAAAAAAATAAATAAATGTTAAAGACATTTTTCACTCGGTAATATGCAAGATTGTTGGTGCAACAAACACAACCGCTAAAAGATAAGCGTTTTATTATTTCTAGTCGCCATTTTGGAAAATCATTCGCAAATGCGATCGTTTCACTCGCAACGTAAAGCCCTGCCACAAAGATGTAATTGAAGATATTAAGATAACCTGAGAATCATAATCCGTGATTCTATTACGATTCAATGACAGGGCTCTACATTGCGAGTGAAAGTCGTATTTGCTAATGATTTTTCAAAATGGCGACTAGAAATAATGAAACTCTTATCTTTTGGCGATTGCATTTCTTTCACTGACAATCTTCCAATGCGCACTACTAAGTGAAAAATATCTTTTCAACTTTGTTCGTTTTATTAAAAAAAGAAAGAAATTATTTAAACAATAAAAGTTTAATAGAATAATATACTCTTAAAAAAATAAACACCTGAAGAAATAAGAATGTTTATAGCTTCAAGTATCAACATAAAATTTGTTCTATATTTAGAATTACACTTATTAAAAAATACAGAAAATATTTATGATGTACATACTCATCACAGAACGAAGATGTCATATTCTAAAAATCATGTGGGTTTGGCTAGTAACTTTTCTATTTGGCTAGTAAACGAAAATATTTAGTTGTCAGAGGTCAACTAAAGATAAATTTATCTGTAGAGCCCTGAATGATGTATTATTTTGGAATATTCAGACTGTGCTCATCTTTCATTTTATATTCTCGCAACGTTACAGATCTCCAATTTCAGGTACCCGTCTAGCTGAAGCCACTGTCAAAAATTTTCCCCACTCTCTATCTGTGCCTAAATCAAAACGTGGATTCCATGAACACAGCTTCTTTCTTATAGCACGCCAGTGGAACTCTGTTCCGTCTGCCTGTTTCCTACCTGACTACAACTTGGATGTCTTCAAGTCCAACGTAAACAAGTTCCTGATGGGCCGCCCCCTTAAGTAGACGCTTTATGAAATCTCAACACTAACGTACAACGTACTGTACATGCAGTAACCCTTATCCCTGAGTGGCTTCCGGGCCTTGATAAGTGGTGACCTCCTAGTAAAAAAAAAAAAAAAAAGAAATCTGTATGGAATTTCGAATGGAACCGTTTCTTTAATCTACAGGGTCGCTTACTTTTGTTCCGTTAGTGCCAATGAATTCAGAATTGTATTCTTATCGTACGTATCGAAGATTTCAAAGTTCGATAAGATGTACCTGAAGAAGATTGGAGGTTACATCGACTGAAACGTTGTGAAAATAACATCGAAGATGAGAACAGTCGACGGAATACAAATGATCTATCATCTCCATTTCCAAAACTGATACGTTATTATTTTGAACGGACTGATAAGTATTGAAAATGGCGGTGGTTGGTCTATGATGTTCAAACGTAAAATATTCAAAATTTTGGAAAGGGTTTTGTAAACTGTATTTTTATCATGTTTTTCATTTTTTTTTTCTTAAACTTGATAAAAAAAAAAAAAAAAAAAAAAAATTACCGATGTTTTTTATCGTTACGCAAGATAGTTTTTTAGTAGAACAATCCTGCGGAAACTCACAAGAATTAAGTATAGACCAACCGTCTAGGCCATTGTTTAGATGGTTTGTTTTGTCTACTGAAGTGTTTCTACTCTCATGCATTTCTAGGCGGCCTAACCTCCCAGGCTTTTACCTGTCTTTGAGAAGGGGTTAATTTATTGCTAATCATCCGAGGTGCTCCTACCGGGGAATGCTCATGCGGCCCCGAACATTTTTTTGCAGGTCAGTGTTTTTCCTCTACGATGCTGGTTCTTCAGATCTGACTTTCTGACCCTTGTGTCACATCATCCCGCCATTGGGGAGGAGGTTGAACACTCTTAAGAATTAAGTACAGACGAAAGATGGCGGAAAGAAAATCTGTTTTATTTAATCCGTAATTCATTGAATCTTTTTATTTGGATTTCTATTTTCGTTTTCGTTCGTATCTTATGTTTCGTCCAGTCGGACTTGACTTTATTCATATGCATATTTTTTTGAACTCCGGGAGTCAGTACCGAAATTTCAGACTGAACCCTTGATTTAATCTACAGAGGATAGCACATCTGCCCAGGACTGATGGAATGAGAATAATCTACGCACCGTGGCTAAAATAAGTGGTTCAGTTTGAAATTCCATACTGGATTTTGAGTTTGACTAAATTTTCCAAGTTTGAAAAAAAAAAGAAAAAGAAAAAAGTCATTTTCTCCGGTAAAACTTTGTTGGTTTCCTCCATCGTTTTCAACCTCTTGTCTTATTGTTCATCACCCTATTGACGATTCCATCTTTTATCCTCACATGACATTTGGCCTTGTTAAGCAGTGACCCATTATTAAAGAAGAAAAAAATCGGAGGTTACATCGGCCGAAACGTTGTGAATACAACAATCAAGATGGAAATAGTAGTCCAAAAATCTTCATCTCAAAAAAAAAAAAACAAAAAAAAAAACATCGGAACGTTTTTTTTTTTTTTTTTTTTTTTTTTTTTTTAAGACGAATCTGAACAAATATATTTTATTTTTCAAAACAATTATATTTGAACAAATATATTTTATTTTTCTGCGTTAATGTTTACTTGGAAGAAATTCTGAATGGATATTTATTTCACTTGCACATCTTGAAGATGTCACACAAGGTCATGAAAAATGGGGTTTCATGACAAAGATGTCGATTTACTTATGTGTATCTCATGAAATAAAAAATGTCGTTTGTGATTTCTAAAGAAACCGAACACTCACAAACCCGAATGAAAAGCCATTACCAGTCTTTCTCTCCTTTATCGTTATTTCCATGCTTGACTGAGCGCTAATCTCTGGTTCTTAGTAAGATAGTCACTGCAAGAACTCGTCTACCTGCCACAACTGAAATAAGAACCTTCCTGTCCTCTCTCCATTTACCTAACAGCAGACACAGTTTTTATGAAATGTTTCTTTCCAAAAACTTCCCATCTGTGAAACATGTTACTACGAGAAGAAAAAATCCGTTCAACAGTGCTCTATCAGTAGCTTCGGATTGGTGGGATTTTGGATGTCTTACGTATTTGCATCTTTAAAATTTTTTTATCAGGTCTCCTACATCAACTCTGAAAAAAACTTGTGGCAATAAGTCACAAATGCGTAGATAAAGCAAATTTTTTTTTTTTTCCAACAACTTATTTTCTTGAAAATTGCCATTTCTACCTCGAGGATTTTTTTTTTTCTAAATTATACATTACACATTCGGGGCAAGAAAATCCCAATTCTGCAGGGTTTTACTTTGAATTTTTTTTTTTTTGTTTGTTTTAGCCAGATATACATACAAACAAACACATGCTTGCCATTTATATAATAGACTAGCAGGGCTACCCGATGTTGCCCTGACAAAAGTGTAACAAATTTCTATTCACACCTACCTTTCTCTCCTTATCCATCTCTCTTACCCATTTTCTTCCCCCCTCTTCCCAATCGCCTCTTTCTCCTCTGCTCAGCCTATTCTTCTCCAGAGAGAGACACACACACACACACACACACACACACACACACACACACACACACACACACACACACACACACACACATTTATGTAATAGATTTCTAAGGAATAAGCCAACGTTTTCTTTCCAAATTAGTGAATAAAATGACTGAAAAATCGACTCCCACTCCGACGAAACCTTTGACCATAAAAGAATTAAAAAAAATTTTTTTTATATTATTCCTCAGAGGTTATCAACTTTAAGGTTCTTTGATTTTTATTTTTTTTACTTTTAGCAAGACATACAAACACACATACACAATTCCTACTAAACATTATCCTCGAGTGACTAAGGTCTCTCTGTACAGGGAGGGGTTTGGCAGGATGTCTCAGTTTCTTTCGTTTTTTTTTTTTGTTTTGTTTTTTTTACTTCATTTTTATATTTTTTAAAGGAATTTAACGTTACGTTTAATCCCGGGCAATGTTGGGTACATCTTCTAGTCTTCAATGTTTACTTTTTAAATTGTAATTTCGAAATTGAAATTGGTTGTGTCAAGAAACTCATTTTAACCGTTGTTTTAGTTTTTATTTATTTTTTTTGTTGTTTTTGAAAGACAAGTTCTGTACATTTATTCAAAAATATTGATTTTTTTTTTTACAGTTAATCAGTAAATACAGCATATTATATATGCTTTGCAGTAATCGAGATCTCCACGTTTTTTTTTTCTTTCTGTATCTTACAATTAATTGGACACTCCCCCTCGTCCCCCTCCCCCACCTGCTGCTGCTGCTGATAATTTCCTATTTTATTGATTCCCGTGCAATATGTTTCTCTCCAGTTTAAAACTCTCTGGATTAAAATAACTTGCAATGATCGTTATTATTCGATATAACAAATTGGATAAGTTGCGATTGAGTTTTTTTTTTTTTTTTTTTTTTAATAAAGAAACCAATTTCTCACAGACGAGATTATTTTTAATTCGAAATCTCTTTAAATAAAACCAGTGACCTTAGTTTCATTTGTGGATCTCTTTACACGAAGTGTGATATTTAAAATATATATTCATGGTCGTTTTCCCATGTGCGTTTTGAATTCAATCTTTTTTTTTCTTTTGGTGGGGTAGGGCTATAAACTAGTGTTGGGACGATTATCAGAATTGGAAATCGAAAAAATCGGAACTCTTTTGGTGTATCGGCATTGGAATCTGGAGAAATTTGTGTATATTTTTCGATGCCAAAAAAAGATTCCTTTAATGAGTTTTTATTTGATTTTGTTTAAAACCAAATCTTCCACTGCTAAACTGGAATCTTAAGAAGGTATCATAGGAGCAACCGGGCTAATGAAAAAGAATTTCAAAAACTACTTGGCGAATATACCCGGTGAACCAAGTGCAAGAGAAATACAAACAATAGCACTTAAAGGGACGGTTTGAATCTTAAAAAGATCTCTCGGTTGGAGTAACTACACTAACGGGAGAATGTTTGGCATCCGGTAGAATGCCCCATCCCAGTAAAAACAAACTGATAAGAAAAATAAAACAAAAATGTAGTAATAATAAAATAAGGTGCTTATTGAAGTTTTACAATATCTTTTTTAATTAAATTGTTAGGTGAAAGTACAGGATAGTTACAAAACACACTCCTCTCTCCATGTTAAGAATGGCTTTCTAAATAATAGCGTTATTATTTTAGAACGGTTCAATAAATGCATAAGTATCTAAAAATAATATTGATTTTGAACTACCAGTAAAGCTAAAATCTATAGATCTCCACCTCCACCCACTCCACAAGTGTTTTTACGTTTTAGAAAATATATGCATTTAACGTGTGTGTGTGTTTTTTTTTTTTTACGATGATTGGGAAAAAAGAACAATTTTGTAGATTATTGTAGTATATTTAGAAATTTATAAAGAATCGGAATCTATAATTTAGTACGAAATCGGGAATTGTATCGGAATCAGGAAAAATATTGAATCGTCCCACCACTACTATAAGCATTACAATAATTGTTTATTTTATTTATTTTATTTTTTTTTTTTGCAGACTTTACATATTAATACCTCCATTTCCTTTAAACTTTTTTCTTTCACAAATCTTTTTAATTCAATAAAAAAAAACAACTTTTCAACAGTTTTTGGAGGAACATACAGTTGTCTCTGAGGAGTTGTTTAGTGCTCTTCTGCTATTCAACAAAACACGTAGGATGTATTTCATAAAAAAATAAAAAAGTTATTAGTGTGAATTTTCTGGCTTTAGAATAAGTAATGATATATAGCTGTTTGCATGAAAAGTAAATATTTGGATCTTGGAATGCTGTTATTCTTATATATATATATATATATATATATATATATATATAAGAATAACGGCATTCCAAGATCCAAATATTTACTTTTCATGCAAAACAGCTCCTCCAGCATGTTAAAATTTCAGTACATTTTTTGATTCGTTTTATTATGCAGAAACAAACGTTTATTATGTCAATACCGTCTCTTTTCGTGCATAAACTCTTCAGAAAAATAGAAATTCAGTTGCTTAGAGAGAAAAAATGCAGGACAATGTAATGCTGGAAGAAAAAATTTCAGACTCATGTACTGAAATTTTAACATGCTGGTTGAACTGTTTTGCATGAAAAATAAATATTTGGATCTTGGAATGTAACTATACTGTTATTCTTTTATAGATGTGCTCTGTTATTATATTTAACTTACATTGAGCTTCTAAACAAAAAGGATTGGTATACACAAAGAGTGAAATGTAATTGAAAAAACATTTTACGAAAGTAACTTGTGTGTGTGTGTGTATGTATGTGTATATATATATGTATGTGTATATATATATGTATGTGTATATATATATGTATGTGTATATATATATGTATGTGTATATATATATGTATGTGTATATATATATATATGTATGTGTATATATATATATATATGTGTGTATATATATATATGTGTGTATATATATATATGTGTGTATATATATATATATGTGTATATATATATATATATATATATATATATATATATGTATATATATATATGTATATATGAGTAGGTAGTAGTTTGCTTGAAGCATTGTTGGTAAAGATATATATATATATATATATATTTTTTTTTTTTTTTTTAAGCCAAAGACAATGCTGAGGAAGACCGGAAAAGATGTAGTAAAAAAGAAAAACAAACATATGTAGACGAGTATGGTTGAGTAGAGGAGTGTCTAACCTTTATTTGACTCTTTCTTCACTTCAATGTATAATTATTAATTACCAAGTTGCTGGTATGTCCGGTGTATGTAAAGTCCGTGGGTGATGTGGAACTTGATTAATTTTGAGAGAAAGGTACCTCTCTTTTTCAAAATATGACAAGTTTATATTCCAATTTTAAAGGTGATTATTAAGGTGGAAAGTAAGTAAAAATTTACTGTGTGTGTGTGTATATATATATATATATATATATATATATATATATATATATATATATGTATGACAAAAGTTTATATTCCAAATTTCAAGATGTTGACCATTTTATCATTTATTCCTTCAAGTAAGGTTACAGGCGCAATTCTTGACAGCACCTGTTTCGTAGCACAAAATCATTCATTTATCAATCAATTTATTTCGCCCTAAACTCGGCAGAAGAAAAAAAAAACTTATCAATCTTAAAATAAAAGCATATGCGTATGATTAAAAAATCTGAAGATGACATAATAAAAGGAAAGAAAAGAGAAAAAAGAAAAGAAAAAAATGATAATTGCAACTTTTCTCCCAATTTTCGGATTTTGTAATCATGCTCATATGCCTTTATTTTCTTTTAAAGTTGAGTGCTTTTTCTTCTGATGAGTTAAGGGAGGAATAAATTCATTGATTCATATAATAATTAAATACGAAACAGGTGCTGTCAAGAATTACGCATGTAAATTTACTTGAAGGAATAAACGGCAAAATGGTCAACATCTTGAAATTTGGAATATAAACTTTTGTTATATATATATATATATATATATATATATATATATGTATAAATAAAAAAAATCAATACGAAAAATCTATAAACGTTTATATCTTTTCTGTATTTATTTCCTATGTGTTGACGTGTAGAATACAAAAAGTCTTTTGAAAAAAAAAAAAAACAATGTTTCCTTCAAAACACATAATTTTCGACCGATCCTTCGGTCTTCCTCAGTCCTGGATATGACCTAAAACTATATCCGATGGTGAGGCCTCAGCTTACGGGCCTTGGGAAGTGTGGAGCCACCCTTTAATTGCCATTGCTCCCAGGTCCACTCTGACCCAGAGTGGTAGTACCTGTTAGGGTCCCAACTATGGGTTAAATAGAATCCGACTTAAAAAAAAATATGTACTCCATTAAAAATCGTTCCTCAAAATAACTAGATTCGGCATTAAATAACCTGAAAAAGGTTGATATGCCGTAAAACAAAAACAACCAACCAACTTTGATCTTCTTCAGTGTGAATATATATATATATATCTTATAATATAAAGCTGAACGTCTGTGTTTGTGTCTGGTCACGAATAGGCTCCTATATGGTTGACTATTATAGAAAACTGATCACATATGATGATAGATGTATTGAGACACAGGAATTGGTATGTTTGATCTGGCATAATGATGATTCATTAAAATTGTGGGGTCTGCGTATGCGCCTGGTCCACAAAGTATGGAAATAAAAATTTAAAAATAAAAAAAAAAAAAGACGTTTACAAGTGTTTTTGATATAGATGTACATAATAATACTTTGATAAGTATGTTTTAACTTAAATTGGGATGGTATAATATAATTGTGGGATCTGCGTTAGCGCCTAACCTTCATGGAATGGAAATAGGCACAAACTTTAATAAAGACTTTTCATATCTATCTGCGTAAGTATACTTTGATAATTATGTTTCAGTTTGAAGAAATATAGTATAATGAAATTATGGGGTATTCGTTCGCGTCTGACATCCATAGAATGGAAATATGTCGCAAAGTTTAACAAGGTTTTTTAATATAGATCCACAGAATATTGTGATAAGTGTTTCAGTGTAAACAGGTATGGTATAATAAATTATGAGGTTTATCTATTTTATTTTTACTTTCATCATATTTTGCTTTGGTTTTGATACCCCCAAATTCGAAGCTATCTCTTTACAACCCTTCCTTTTTATAACCTATCATACTTTCATAAATCAGAGTCCATTTTCTGTAGACTGTTTTTGAATCCAGTCAACGACGAGTACTTTTGCTAGTATCGAAACTCCGCGGATTAAGGACTATCCATTTATCTAGTGTTTCCTTTTCAGATTAAATATGTTTTTAACTCATTTTAAAGTGTTTTTTAGCATATTTCATTAACTGTTTGTTCATATTATAAGCTCTATTTCCTATTTGGTTTTATCGAGCTTTTATATCTGGCTGAGATAATTTTATAAATATTAATTCTTTAATATTTATAATTTACTTTAATTTTACCATCTTGGATCATTTTGGTAAATTCAATTGTAATTTTCATTTTATATATATATATATATATATATATATATATATATATATATATATACACACACACACACAAGTTACTTTCGTAAAATGTTTTTTCAATTATATCTCCCTTTTTATGTACACCAATCCTTTGGAATATAGATTTTTGTCATTTACTTGTTATATGCTCTGTAGTTACATCAAGCTTCATAAATTAAAAGATTGGCATAAATAAAAAGTTAAATATAATTGAAAAACATATTCCCAAATAATGTGTATATATATATATATATATATATATATATATATATATCGAGCAAAGCGTTGCCACTGTTTATCAAGGAAAGAGTCTATCAAGCATGCAAGGTGATGTATAGAAGTGAAATGTGGCCATTAAGGGTAGAGGATATGCGTTGCATGTAGAGAGAAATAATCTGAAAATGATGCAATAAATGTGAGCTTTAAAGATAAGTTTAGATCTGATGACCTCTGACCTTGATCAAATTTAATGTAAATCAGAAATATTTGGATTTTTCAAAATTTTTGACCAAATCACAACTTGACATAACACAAGATATTACACATAAATAAAAATAAATCTTTCATGTAACTGTTGCACATCTGTGCCTTTCTGCTTGTGTGGTGCATGTGTATCCATGGGTAACTAGAACTCTGTTTAATTTATATATTTTTAAGTGCATTTTACCCCAAACAAGGCACAGTACCACTTTGCTATAGAGGGCTACTATCTGAGACATAATTTGCAGGGATACTATGTAGGGAGTTGAGCAGCAAGATGTCTGTTTACATTACATTGAACTGCTGCATGTTAGTGCAGTCAGAGAAGCAAGAATACAGAAGAGAATTCCAAAGTCTAGCAGTTCTAGGGAAGAAGCTATTAGAGCAGAAGGCTTTCTGGCATCTGGGGATCTCTAATGTGTAGGGGTGGGATTTTGCTGTTTGTTAGGTTTGTTGGAGGAGTACAATGGCTTGTAGTTTGTTGGAGCAGTTGCCATTAAAATACTTGTAAAACAGGCAGAGGGATGCAACATTTCGGCAATGGGACAGCGGTTGAAGCCTAGCTGACAGTGTGGGACTTATTGAACCCTGTCTAAGCGTGAAAGACTAGTAACAGATGCACCAACCCAAAATGTGGCAAAAATACTCCATACATACTCCGTTGATCTGTGAAGGCTACAGATGGTAAGCCTTCGATATTGAAATAGCGATTGGTTAACTATTTTGTGTGATCTTGCTCATAACCACTGCGTACGGATAGGAGCAGCATGGTTCATCTTCTTCCGTCTCAACCCGCCTATGAGAGCGGCAGATCTGCACAAACTGTCTCCGCAGCATTACTGCTGTGAAGATCATATTCTGGGTTCTGTTCTCTGCCAAAGAGTAAACTATGCCCCCCTGCCGTCTGTCCTTTAATGATGCCTCTGATGGTGCTCATTTGTAAGGTCTTCTTTTCCCCCTCCCATCATGGCTGATGCAAACATGTCGATGGGCAGTTGAAGACCTGAGTGGCGACAAGACTATCAGGCCCACAAGTACAGGGTGGAACGATAAAATTGTCACCTTAGAAAAGATGACATGATTCCATTTCCATTTGATGAAAACCGGTTTTTTCTTTGTTGCAGATCATCTACTAATTGACCAGTTGTGTACAAATCCCAAGAGCGACAGGAGCTTTCTATCGTGTCTGAAAGTGACACAATGTTCAACGAGCGAGATTGGAAATGCGCACTGTACAACTCGCTCAACTTGTACAAAAGCAACCGATCCAAGTTATGACAACAGGACCATTGCCAGCACCCTCAAAATGCATCGCTGTATTGCCACAAATAACAGGGACATGCCCAGGGTAACGAAAACAAAGTTTCCGACCATGGTTATGGTGTTTTGTGTGGTTTCAAATGAGGCCAACATCATACCACCTCACATCTTCAAAGTCGGCTTGAAAGTCAACGCCAAACTATATCTGGATGTGCTGAAGAATGTGGTGATCCCCTGGTGTAATCGGTTGGCCGGTGGCAGACCCTGGGGGTGGCAGCAGGACTCGGTGCTGGCTCACAAGTCCAAAAAGATTCAGGCTTGGCTTCAGAAGAAGTGCTACGACTTTGTATCCTTCTCTTACTGGACCAACCTCCTCCCCTGACCTGGATCCGTTGGACTACTTCGTTTGGTCATACGGTGAGAACATCACCAACATGACCTCCCACAACACCAAAGCCAGCCTGATCGCTGCCAGCCGCCGAGTATTCGCCCAGCTTCTGCTGGTGAGTGTGAAAAAAGCATGCTTCCAGTTCTAGACCTATATCAAAGCAGAGGCTAAAGGCGGCTACATTGAATAGATGTCAGCTCTACTACTTAATCAATTTACCTGAATTGATTTTTCTCAATAAAAGTTTGAAAGCTGTAGTGTTTTCTTTATAGCAACACTTCTATAGTTCCATCTTGTAGGTGATGGAATCGGGTGTGGTTAGCTTTACCTTGCAACCTAGCTCGAGATCGAAACTAGAAATGCAGGTTGAGCTGAGGAGGAAAATGGCTCCATCTGACGAGGATGATAACCACTACAAGTGCCACATGGTCCACTATAGTTTGCGATGTGGTGCAGATCAGGAGATAAGTCGGCTCAATTCGAACAAGGTAAACAGTATTGCAGTGACACCCAAGTAACTGTTCAAGGGTCTTTAATTGTCGATCAGTCTGTCAGAAGTCTGAAATAATTGTCGATCAGTCTGTCAGAAGTTTGAAATAATTGTCGATCAGTCTGTCAGAAGTTTGAAATAATTGTCGATCAGTCTGTCAGAAGTTTGAAATAATTGTCGATCAGTCTGTCAGAAGTTTGAAATAATTGTCGATCAGTCTGTCAGAAGTTTGAAATAAGATTTTCTTTGATCTTCTATTCTTAAGACACCAAACCTCATCCTTGCAATGTCATCAAATGATGCAATTAAACAAGCTTAGAAAAAAATAGTTTTCAAACTCGGTTCATCTTTTTCCTATTAGAGCAGAACTAGCGAGTCTATTCAACCAATGTTTAACACTGTTTAATATCTGCATTTTCTTAACTTTTGATGAAACCTCCTGAGCCACACAACTTTGTATTATTTGGATTAAATAAATGAAAATAAGTCTTCATTTAATTTGTGGATACATACTTCTGCTGTATATTATCTATATATAAAAGTGAGAATGTGTGTGTGTGTGAACAATTCTCAACCTATATACTCAACAAATTTTTGATTTGCAGACTTGAAATTTGGTATATTCGGTATTCAGACATGTGGAAAACGGTTTAATCTATTTGCATCCAGAAAAAAAGACCTGCTAAGGGGTCAAAATTGAAAAATTGGTAGGTGTGTGGGAGGGGGAGCAATAAGATTTTTATCTGTTTGGTGACTGTTTCACGACTGCGCATGCACAGTCGTGAAACATGACAAATTCCTTATATTAAGAAATAAGTAAGTTTGAAAACACTTTAAATATCGTGTCAACCTGGCCTAATGGTTATCGTATTTGACTCGCTGTCTTTAGGTTTGGTTTCAATCTCGGCTCGAGTACTTTTTTTTTTTTACTTACTTACTTACAAAAAGTTAACTTTAGAAAAAACAATACTCGCATGCACAAGTCTCAGTTTCTGTATGAATTAAAATATAAGATTTATGCATATTTTATGACTGTAATGCCAGGCAACCCGCTAGTTATATATATATATATAGACCTATAAATTTCCATTGTTATACAATGGGGTCTTATGATAGTCAGTGATTAGTTAACTGGTATTAGAAATTTTAGCCAAATGGATATAGGAATATTTTAGAAATGAGTTTTTAACTGACGCGTTGTTATGGACAGTTGGTAACGAGCACAGATTATGAAGAGTGATATTAAAAGTTTAATGAGTACAGACATGTGCAGTGCTGGAGGCTGAGTTGTGGGAATGAGATGTTAACTAAAGTAGAAATCATAGGTTTTTGAGACAAGATTTGAAAAGAGTTCAGTTTGGTTCTTGGAAGCGAGAGGGCAAAACACATATTTTAAAAATGTAGCACACAAAATTGAGTTTTTTTTTTTTTTTCTTTTTTACATTGATATTAAAAGCCTACTTTTTCCGTTTAAAAATTATTAAAACGAACTTAATATACTTAGTCATGGATTTACGAGTGATTACATGAAGGTTTACTAATTTGCATATTCCTTTGAAAAACAACCATTCATTAATTAATTTTTTATGTTTTCTTAGATAATTGGTTTCATTTAACTGTTACGCTTAATTCTAATTATTCATAGTTTCTACATTCTGCATAATTGTGTAGAATTTAGAATGCAAACGTTCTAGTACATGGAAATGTTATATATAAAGTGACCGTGTGTGTGTGTGAAAACTCTATCAAAATCCGCTTAGAATATTTGAAACTTTATGTATAAGGTATCTGGACATGTATCTCACTTTCGATTTGGTTTTTAGTAAAAATAGTTAAGTCGTCAAAATGGAAAACAAAAAAAAAATAGTTGACCTTGGCTGGAGTAAATCAACTAACTTCAGAGCCTGTGTATATACACACTTTTAACTTAGTCACTTAATAATTTATTCATCTGGATATTAGCGCAGATAACGAGGGTGGCTGAGGTGTTAAATAACGACAAAGGTTGTGAGTGCTGACTGTTCTGGTTTCGATTCCAGGTGATGACACCCAAAGTCATTTTTTTTTTTTTTTTTCTTTTCAACTTTTGAACTCATTACTAATACATCGGGTACAATATAATAATCAAAAGAGAATTTGCTCTATAATATAAAATACGAAATCTGTATGAATTGAGATATATTTAAGCATATTTTACGATTGGGCAATACTGAGTGGCCTGCTAATGATTGTACCTATTTACTATGCATCCCCACAGGACAGAGTTAGACACCAGGGTCGTTTTTTAACGTGGAGAAAAGGTACAAAAATAAAAATTGTCTCAGTCGTGAAGAATTTCTCCTCCACCGAAAGAGAACAAGAAAATGAAGTGCAGCATCTGAAGAACAGATGGTATTTATTTGCTCCCCCACCGAGCAAATTAGGCACAAGGCCGATTTTTAATGTGAGGAGTGAAGGGAGGGGGAAGGGGAAAAGGGGACCAGCTCCCGAGAGGTGGGAAATGGGAGCTGGTTAAAGGTCAGGCATGTGGGGTTGCCCCCACATCTGGTCTTTGCTAGTCATAGCTAGTCATAGCTAGTCACTTGCAGTATCTGCCGGAACAGATACTACACTTTGATATTGACCAAAAGGCCAAGGCCTGCTAATGATTGTATATAGACAGCACGTTATGCGTACATTATTCTTGTACTAATATCCGATCAAAAATAATGGCACACATCCAGAAAAGAGTCTGAAAAAGAAATAACATTTTGATCAATTTTTTTTTTTTTCTTTCAAAGATTATGGATATTTTGATTGCAAATTATTAAATACTAACAGGCCTCTTGGCGTTGCCTGGTCGTAAAATATGCATAAATATATTTTAATTAATGCAGATTTCTTATTTATTAGAAACAGGAATACAGTAGATAGTAAATGTAACGTTTAATTGCTTTAAAAAAAAAAAAAAAATCAAGAAACTGAGACATGTTTTTTCTAAACAGTTCATTTCTTGTAAGTAAAAAAAAAAAAAAAAAAAAAAAATACTCGCACTGAGATTGAAACCAAAATCTAAAGACAGTGAATCAAGTATGATAACCATTAGACCAGCTTGACACTATCTTTAAAAAATGTTTTCAAACCTACTTTAACATAAGGAAGCTGTAATGAAATTTGGGATGTAGGGTACTCAGACATGTAGAAAACTTTTTAATGGGTTTTCATCCCGAAAAAAAGGGCTGCTAAGGCGTCACGATTGAAAAATTGATATGTGGGGAGGGGGATTATCAGATTTTATGTTTGTGAACTGTTTTATGATTTTTTATTTTAATTTTTATGATTGTGCATGCACAAATCTGTTCACATTTTAAGAATAAGTAGGTTTAAAAACACTTTTTAAAAATCATGTCAAGCTGACCTAATAGTTATCGTCCTTGACTCATTGTTTTTAGGTTTTAGTTTCAATCTCAGCTTTAGTATTTAAAAAAGATTTTCTCTGTTTACAAGAAATGAACTGTTTAGAATTGTATGTACATGTCTCAGTTTCTGTATGAATTAAAATATATTTATGCATATTTTATGACCGGGCAACGTCGGGCGGCCTGCTAGTAATATCTAAAATTTAGAAAAATCTTTTTCTTTGGCCGTTTTGGCAGATTTTGTTGATGTTTTTTAGCCATTTTATCTACTACTTAAAGGGAAGTATTTTTTTTTTTTTTTTAGTGTCTTATCATTACTAATACTACTGCTACTACTATTTGTAATGGTATTACCCCTACTTAGATGCTAAATCAATTCTTGCAATAAGTATGTAATCCTTGTGGCCTAGAAAGATTACTAAGGAAGACACGGACACAGAGATGGGTATCAACAGTTTTTATTTGGCTTACTAATGACATAGTGTCGCAGAAGTTAACACTCCTAGTCTTAAGTCCTCTTTCTGTCAGCAATGACACCACGGAGAAATAAAATTAGTAAATTTTTTGAATTTTATCATTATTATCCTCCCTCTACTTCTCTCTTTCTGTCTCTCTCTCTCTCTCTCGCTATCTATCTATGAACAGTTGAAGGTAATAAAGTAATAGTAATTGTAAGAACAACTAAAAACGATGCTCTTATTGTAGTGGCCCGTCGGGTTAGGGTCACTAAGTAAGGCACGGACACAGAGATGGGTTAAAACAAGGTATTTGCAATGTGAAACACGTAGCACTTAACACCACTGCTAGCAGCTGCTGATGCAATTCTCTATCTATATAAGAGCCAGGTACGTCCAAGGATGGAATACTGTTGCCACATCTGGGCAGGAGCTGCTAGAAAGGACTTATCCTGCCTTGATAGAGTTCAAAATAGACTTCGTAGCCTCGTAGGAGATGTCCTTTTCTCTTCCCTGCAACCTCTATCTCACAGAAGAGATGTTGCGAGTTTGTCTCTGATGTATCGTTATTTACATGGAAAGTGTTCGACTGAGCTTCAGTCTATGGTCCCCCCTCGCCTAACTTTCACAAGAAACACTCGTCTAGCTGTAAACACTATCAATAATTCCCCCCACTCTTTATCTGTGCCTAAACCTAAACGTAGATTCCATGAACAAAGCTTTCTTAGAACTGCACGCCTGTGGAATTGTCTTCCGTTTTCCTGCTTTCTGGCTGACTACAATATGGTTGTGTTCAAGTCTAACGTAAATAAGTTCTTGATGAGCCGTTCCATATAAGTTATCAAATTTTCATTACTAATGATTACTATATTGTCCAATTTCTACTGTACACTCTTTAACCCTTATCCTTGAGTGGCCTCTTGGCCTTGATAATGTGGTGATGCCTATGTAAAAAAAAAAACCCAAAAAAAACTCCAAGATAGCGTACTATGAAGTATACACACATGATGAGAGTTGGTACATCTCAGTCTATTTATAAAGTTCAGAAAAGTTCATATCTTGGGCATGGATGATTCTCCACAACCTTTAGATATAAACTAGAACCAGTTTTTCTCCTATGTTTTAGCTTTAATATCTTTGTAAAAAAAAAAAAAAAAAATGTACTTACAAATGTTCAGTTAGTGAGGTTTGGCAAATATTGGTTTGTGCTCTTAAAAGGAAAAATTAATTTCCAATATATTTCATTGAATTTCATATTTAATCCAATCAACAGTTTTTATTTGGCTTACTAATATCATAAAGTGTGTCAGAGGAGCTAACACTCCTATCCTGTCACCAATGGCACCATGAAGAAATAAAATTAGTCAATTTTTCGAATGACTTTTTTTTTTTTTTTTTAAATTTTTTTTTTTTTTATTACTGAGTTTCTCGAGTTAGTTTGTGAGTACTTTGAGAAGTTAATAATGGTAGGAACAGTTTCCATGGACGGTCGTGAGTTAACGACAGTTGAAGCGGCTTATCGACAGTCTTGAGTTTTATGACAGTTTGAACAGTCGAAAGAAGATCGTGGCTTGAACGAACTGAAATGAGCTGACAGCAACTGACGGACACAGCCTCAACAGAACGTACATATGGACCTTAAGTCAAACAGCAGTTTTTCACAATGCCCCCCCTCCCCAGTGCAACTAACCCCATGCGGGTTTAACCAGTTTCCTCCAAAGGAGGAAGTTCCATGGGAGTATGAAATTCACTAGTCGCATGTATATCCTCATTAAGAGAGATGACGATGTTAGGTTTTTGCAACTCTTGCAGGGAGGTGTCTACGTCCTACATACAGCACCTGGGATTCCCAAACTAATCACCCATCTGACCAGGCTCAGTGTTGCTTAACTTCGGTGATCTAACAAGAACCGTTGTGTCAACATGATTATGCTGTACATAAAATACTCTCCCTCTTGGATAGGATCCAAAAATGAGTCTCCAATCTAATTGGTCCCACTGTCAACTAAGCTTCAACCCCTGCCCCATTGCCGCAGTGTTGCATCTCTGTGCTTGTTTTACAAATATTTCAATAGAATGTGTTCTGATGAACTCTTAAAACTTGTGCCCCTTTGACGTACATATCCGTCACAAACCTGCTTAGCAACAAAATCTCACCCCTTCACTGTTGAGGTCCTTAAATGCAAGAAAGCTTTCTACTCTAATAGTTTCTTCCCTCGAACAGTTAGACTTTGAAATTTTCTTTCTACTACCTGTTTTCCTAACTTCAATGATATGAAAAAGTTTAAATGTAATGTACCTATTTACTATGCCTCCCCACGGGACAGAGTTAGACACCAGGGTCGTTTTTTAACGTGGAGAAAAGATACAAAAATAAAAATTGTCTCAGTCGTGAAGGATTTCTCCTCCACTGAAAGAGAACAAGAAATAGAAGTGCAGCATCTGAAGAACAGATACTACACTTTGATCTTGACCAAAAGGCCAAAAATGTAATGTAAACCAACGTCTTGTTCATTTTCCCTAAACATAGTCCCAAATAGTAGCCCCTATTATTATATATTACACCGAATAATTTGCCTGGTGGACTAATTCACAACATTTTTTTTTTTTAAATAATGATAATGTTGTTCATCAAATTTTTAAATAATGATAATGTTGTTCATCAAATTTTTAAATAATGATAATGTTGTTCATCAAATTTTTAAATAATGATAATGTTGTTCATCAAATTTTTAAAATAATGATAATGTTGTTCATCAAATTTTTAAAATAATGATAATGTTGTTCATCAAATTTTTAAAATAATGATAATGTTGTTCATCAAATTTTTAAAATAATGATAATGTTGTTCATCAAATTTTTAAAATAATGATAATGTTGTTCATCAAATTTTTAAAATAATGATAATGTTGTTCATCAAATTTTTAAATAATGATAATGTTGTTCATCAAATTTTTAAAATAATGATAATGTTGTTCATCAAATTTTTAAATAATGATAATGTTGTTCCATCAAATTTTTAAAAATAATGATAATGTTGTTCATCAAATTTTTAAAATAATGATAATGTTGTTCATCAAATTTTTAAAATAATGATAATGTTGTTCATCAAATTTTTAAAATAATGATAATGTTGTTCATCAAATTTTTAAAATAATGATAATGTTGTTCATCAAATTTTTAAAATAATGATAATGTTGTTCATCAAATTTTTAAAATAATGATAATGTTGTTCATCAAATTTTTAAAATAATGATAATGTTGTTCATCAAATTTTTAAAATAATGATAATGTTGTTCATCAAATTTTTAAAATAATGATAATGTTGTTCATCAAATTTTTAAAATAATGATAATGTTGTTCATCAAATTTTTAAATAATGATAATGTTGTTCATCAAATTTTTAAAATAATGATAATGTTGTTCATCAAATTTTTAAAATAATGATAATGTTGTTCATCAAATTTTTAAAATAATGATAA
>NC_136516.1:27152450-27219950 GCF_053919585.1 Euprymna scolopes | reverse complement strand
TAATCCTAATTTTGCGTTTTTAAATTAAAAAAAAAAAATGAAAAGTGTCTCCATTGTATTCGGATATGTACATGCAAGGTGAAGGACATATTTACACATGAAACATTGATTTATCTGCTTTCCTTCTTGCCGAGTCTCATCCTACTAAGATTCGATGTCTTCTTGCACTTTTTCAATTTCTGCCATTTTTTTTTTCTGCCTTCTACATTGCATTTTTCTTGCAATTATGCACTTGTATTTCGCATTTCTTCTAGTTGTAGCGTGAACATATGAAAACGGGCAAAGATTTTGGATTAATATATTTATCTTGATTTTTGTTCTTGTTTATATATATATATATATATATATATATAATTAAATAAAGGGTCCAATCCAAAATTCAACCTTTTCAAAAAAAAAAAAAAAAAAAAAAAATTTACAGGAAAATCTTATGATGTGCATACCCGTCATAAAAAAAGTCATATTCCAAAAATCATATAAATTGATCAAGTATTTTTATATAGAAAATCATATTTTGTAATGATTTTTAGAGATTAATAGCAAATCGTAGTCATTACAAGGCGTGTTTTGATACTTTATTTCTGGAGACGTTGTTAATGAATGGTGAGGCAACCACTGATGAATTTTAAATATGTAGAATGAGAAACGGTTCTCAGGTTCTCATAGTTTGATTTTATTAGTTAAAAAATATTACGTAATTTTTGGAATATGACATTTTATTTTGTTTTGTGACAGTATGTACATTAAGATTTCTGTATTTAATTTTTTTTTTTTTTGTACTAGCGCACTTATTGATCTGTGCTGAAATAATAACGTTATTATTTAGAAAGCCTTTCTTAACATGGGGAGGGGAGAGTGTTTTGTAACTATTGTGTACGTTAACCTTACACTTTAATAAAAACAGATATCAAAACTTTAAACTTGAAAATACTATTTAAAAAATAGCGCAGATCAATAAGTGCACTAACACCTTTTCTCTTTTTTAAATAGGTTGAAGTCTGGACATGCACCCTAATCAGTTGCTATTTGGTTTTGGAGGATAAGGATTAATGAGATATTGTTAGTTGAATGATGAAGAATATTATGAGAGGATTGAAGCTGATTTTTTTCTTTTCGTGCCTATGTATTATTGTTTTCTGCTAGATGTTTCAAGCTTTTTTTTTTTTTTTTCACCCTAAACAAGGCATAGTGATAGTGCCACTTTGATGTAGGGATCTATTATCAGGGACATAAGTTGCAGGAATACTATGTAGGGAGTTGAGCAGCAAGATGTCTGTTTACATTACACAAACTTCCGCATGTCAGTACAGTTGGGGGAGCAGAAACCTGGAAAGGAATTTTTAAGTCTAGCAGTTCTAGGGAAGAAGCTATTAGAGTAGAAGGCTTTATGACATCTAGGGATCTCTACTGTGTCTGGGGTGGGATCTTGCTGCTTGTTGGGTTTGTCGGGGGGGGGTATTTATGTCGAGGAGGTACAAGGGCTTGTAGTTCGTTGGAGCATCCACCATTAAAATACTTGTAAAACAAGAGGAGGGGACGCATCATTTCTGCGATGGGATTAATTATTTTACATTGATATCAACAAGATACAAGCGATTCAAAATGTTCGACAGGAACTGTAGATGTATCCTGAACCAGCAGATAATTATATTTTACAAAGTAATAACACTAAACATTTTTGTGTTGGGGTGTATAAACACCATGGGACTAACCATGTTTGGAACACGCAGGTGACTAACGCAGGGTTAAACTGATGCCATATACTGTCAATTAATTTTTTTTTTTTTATGGTGGTGGTTTGAATTATCAAAAAAATGTTTCATCTAAAAACATTTAAGCTTTTTAATTTCTTTAGATTTTATAAAACACGTATCCAATTAAATAATTTGAAATAATATATATATATTGACACAAGGTTCGGAAAGTGGGGTTTGAAGAACCAGTACCCTAGAGGAAGAGCACGCTCACCTGCAAAAAATGCCTGCGTAACTCTGTCAGACTTTCTCAGTAGGACTGCCTTAGGCGATTAGCTATAAACTAACCCTTTTCTATTGAGAGAAGGCAAAGCCTGGGAGTGTTGACCTCCTAGAACTGCACATGACAAGAAGCATATCTAGGTCGATAGGAAATGAGTCATCTCAACAATGGTCTAGGCTCTGTTGGCTTTGGTGCTGAGGAAAAATCTCTGATCTTTTAGACTTATATGAAATTCAAACTCAGAAGTATAAAAAGAAAATTAATTTTCAATGTTTTGACATTTACATATTGTAAAAAAAAACAAACCTACTTCCCTAGTAATGTGTACTCTGCCTATTCCCTTTTTTTTTTGTCAGTCACATTTATATTCATATACTCCAAAAACACCATGAATTTTTTTTATAGTATATAAGTACATGTTGCTAGTGCAGTTTACAAACCGGAAGTCAGTAATTGTGCATATAAGGAACCGGATTTCTTGTAAATGTCCGCTTTGGCTCGACAGGCATCTAAACTCATCGCCGGAATATGTCAAACACTGTTAAAAAACGCTAGGAAACCTGTTTAAATTATTGTTTTATTTTTTTCTATAGAATTTTCAAATTAAATTCAATTTTTATAATTTAACTTTCTAGGTCAAAATACAGGATAGTCAACCCCTCCCCATGTTAAGAATGGCTTTCTAAATGTTATTTCACCAATGGTAACCTAGATGTGCAAAGTACTTGCCATTTTCAGCTATACTGGACATTTACAAGAAATCCGGTCCGTAACATGCAACAACAATGACATCAGGTTCGTACACTGCAGCAGTACAAAATGAATTAATAATGAATTTAACTCTCATCTTATCTCTTTCACTTCAATATTTTGATTCTGAAATTAAATTGAGTCATCTTATTTGACGATGGGACATTATTAGAACAGAAATCTGTGTTTATTTCGACTTGCACTTATAATGAGAATTTTAAGTAAAGAAAATACAGAAAAGTCTTTATGATGTATTACAAAGATGGTATATTCCAAAAATCACATAATTTGATCAAGTAAATTTTTTTTATTATTAAAGAAAATCAAATTTTATGATGTGTGCGATGACAGAGAAACCATCCACCATCTTTGTTTGAATTCAACGGCAGACATCTCACAAGGGAGGACAACTCAATTTGACTATTGAGTTTAGTAAGAATAGTTAATTGGTAAAATTTTATTTTTTTTTTTTAAATAAAATAAAAAAACTAGTTGATCAATTTTTTGTGATTTTTGGAATATAACCATCTTAATGCCGTGACAAGTGCACCATAAAGGTTTTTTTCTTTGTATTTGTTTTTCTAAATAAGTGCAAGTTTAAATAAACACCCAGAAACCTTGCAAAATTTATGTGAAAAAAAATCGTTTCACTAATCTTCCAATAAAAATATTATTGGTTACTATAGTAAGGGTGGGGTGGGGGTTTAAATCTGCCTTTCAGAATAGCAAGGATTTTTAATTAACATTTTCTTTTTTTTTTTCTACACTTTTTTTTTTTTTTTTGTTGCTTTTTTTTTGTTGCTGAAATTTAAACAATTGAAATTTTATGGGTTAATACTCTTGTAAGATACGGCGCAATCATGTTGACACACTAGTTCTTGCCAGATCACCGAAGTTAAGCAACATTGAGCCTGGCCAGTACCAGATGGGTGACCATTTGGTAAGGCTAGGTGCTGTAGGTACTGTGCTGAGTCATAGAAATTTCTAGGTTAGTATCTGGGGACACGGGTAACTCATGGGGGTAGGTACAGCTCGAATCCAAATGGACAGCAACGGGGGGGGGGGCTACCATCTTTACGTGTTTTCCCGAGATTATCATAGCCGTGGCCACTGACAGTGTTAAAACAGCAAGTCTGCTGCATGCATGCACTCTTTTCATGGTACAAGTCTAGGAAACTTCTGCCATCACTAACCAGCAGAGCGGTTCACTTCATCTCAGGATCTATTGGCGAACAGTATCCGAGGCACCCTCTCGTCCACGTCGGAGCATGTCTTGCTTAATGAACAGTCTGTGAGGATGTGTGTGATAGTCTGCACAATGGTGCTGCAGGGAAACCAAGTGTCCGACACATAGCCCTACTTGTGCAAGTTGTTCCATGTTTTGGAAACCTTTGCTCTGGCCTGGTTGAGTGTTACCCACTCTTTCTGAAGGAGTTCAGAACCTGTTGGGAGGTCTTTTTTTTTTTTTGTGCTGGAAGAGCCTCGTTGTTGTTCTGACTGATTCATTCCACCAATGCAAGCGGAAGGACACCGGTGTCCATCCGGGGCCTGTAACAGTGGTAAAGCTCTTGTTAGATGGTAATCATTGTTTTTGCATTGCACATCCTTTATATCAATCTTGTATCATTTCTCTCCATGAAACGCATGTCCTCAAAACTCAATCTATCTATAAACATATACACATGCCTAACTTGATATGAATAGAACTGAAGTCACTTTCTTTTGTCATCGATAGCATTCTTTGTACAAAATCAATATTTAATTTATTTTGGGGATCATTATAGCATGTCATTGATTACAATGTAATTCGATTGTTTATTTATAATTCCCCCCCCCTAAAATACTTAGTCCTAATTGAAATTATTTTCATATGGATGCTATCTTTTAACAAAAGATCTAACTCTGTATTTGTCAATGCAGAGTTGCTTCCCTTTATTTAGCACAAAAGATATTAAAAAAACAAAACAAATTGCAAATAATAGTACTATCGAACAACACTGAGTAGTTGTGTCAAGTTAGATGCGTGTCTTATTAGTAGATAGCTGTTTCGCTGTATCACGGTTCCATCAGTGTAACTATATATGATTAGTGTTTTTTTTTTTTTTTTTTTTTTTTTAGTTGAAATTGGAAATCTAACCGTTAATACAGTAGTCTACAATGTTATTTCTTGACCTTCAATTCTGACGTTTATTTATTTATTTATTTATTTTTTTTTTTCACATCTTCCAATTGTGATGACCTGTTGTCATTGGTTGCGTGTACCTTTGCTTTTTTTTTATTGTAACTAAGAATCAGTTGCTATGGCAACTGAATAGCGGGTAATTATCGCTTTGATAATTCCTTTCTTTTCTTTAATCCTCGCCTTTGAATGGCTCGCATTAATACAAAAAAAAAAAAAAATGTACATTGAATAGGAACTGTCGTCTTTCTAATTATTGCTGGGTTTTCTTCTGTTGTGGATGGAATTCTTGTTGCATTTACGGTTGAAAAATTTGAATGTATAAGCTCTTCCTCCGTGGATTCTGAAGGAATCTATATATTAATACGATAGCGTGTGTGTGTGTGTGCCATGCTTACATCTTTTTTCTTCTGAGTGACTGTCGTTTAATTGTTATGACCTTCCATTTCTCGTCATAAATAATTTTTCCAGGAATTTTCATAAGTTTTGGTTTTAGTTTCGATTATAGCTGACAGAACTCTAGCTTATATATATATATATATATATATATATATATATATATATATATATGAATGAAGTATTTAATTATTATAGTAAATTATAGACACACATGCACATATTTTTTTTTCTTCATAAGTTTTGGTTTTGGCTTTGACTATAGCTGATGGAACTATAGTTATATATATATATATATATATATATACACACACATTTTTTTTTCTGAAGTTTTGGTTTTTGGTTTCAATTTAAGCTGATGCACCTTTGTAATTGGATTTGTCTGAACCTTTCTTCTTTGCAACCTCTCTCTCTAATAGACGTGATGTTTCTGGTCTCGGTCTTTTTTATAAATGCTATTATGCTATGTGTTCTTCAGAATTGTCTGATCTATTTCCTGCTTCCTTTGTCCCAGCTCGTTTGACTCGTTGGTCTAGTGGTCTCCATTAACTCGCTGTTTTGATACCTCAATGTAATGCAGCAGCTTCTTTCGAAGCACTGCTATGTTGTGGAACTCTCCTCCTGCTCACTGTTTTCCTCCTACGTACATCCTTGGTCTTTTCAAGACTAAAGTCAATAGGCATCTCCTGTCTTTGCAAGAATCATCTTTCGTTCTTGTTGCTTCCTCATGTCAGGTGGCTTCATACCTTGTCTGGAGCGATTTCTAGAAAAAAAAAATACTTGAAATTGATAATTTGATTTTGAATACTAATTCTAATTCAATTCTAATCCCGATCAAAGTCCCTCAAGTGTTAAAATGCAACCAACAACTTCTATTAGTCTCGTCTTTTTAGTTGGGAAAGCACACCGGTCACACATGATCGATATGCGTAAATACGTTTGTTCCAGCGTGCCCATGTTCTTTCTCACAACCACGTATATTTCTGTACGCCAGACGAGCTCTTTTATGACGACAATACCCTATTTCGAGAATATTTCCATTAGTTGATTCGGGTTTTTCCACATCACGTTCGTCACAAATTTAATAACCATTTCCGACGAGTTGGGCAAGCAAGATGTTTGCTTCCATTTAAATTTCTGGCATGTTGGCATCGTAGGAAATTATCAACAGGAAGGTAATTTCAAAGGGAAGCAGTGCCAGGAAAGAGGTGGGATTTTGCTGCTCATGAGTGTCGATTGAATGATGAACAGTATTATGAAAAGATTGTGTTGGGCAAAATGGCTGAGGTTTAAGAGGACAACTTTACGAGTATTTGGAAACCTTCTAGTCAGACTCGGAAACTTGCAAGGAATCCTGAACTGAACCTCATAAGTTGTGATGGTAAGATGTTCTCCCGTCAGCCATGACCAAGTAGAAATGCTACTCGTATAAAATAAAGTTTTAGGTTTGAAATTACTATAAGAATTCTGAATTCCAAAAATTTATATCAAATTACATTTAAAAAAAAAAAAAAATCTATATAAATAAAACAGATTTATGTATGTGAGTTTGTGTAAATATTTAACCGATAAACTCTTAAATTACTGGTCACATAACACTGAAATTAACAAGAAATAGTAATCATGTATCAAGGATAGTTTATAACGAATAAAATGTTTGGGTGAATAAATAACGCATACAGAGATATGTCGGCAAGTTGAAATGCAAAATGTTCATTTTAACTCGCTAACATATTTCTGTTACTTTTACGCATGCGCAAATTCATTCATAGCTTGAAATGTTTTAATTTTAAATCTTTATCTATTTGTTGATAGCTCAAATGGTAGCAAACGCGGTTGGAATGCTAAGTGTTCTGGTTTTGATTCTAGCTGATGGCACCTTGGTTAATTTTTTTAAACTTTTGAAATCAGTAATATATATTAGGTACAATATAATATTCAATAGGGAATTAGCTCTGTAATAATAAATGTGAAATCTGCATGAATTAAAATATATTTGAACGTATTTTATGACCTGGTATTCATTACTACAGAGCTAATTCCCTATTGGATATAATATTGTACCTAATATATAGTATTGATTTCAAAAGTTTAAAGAAAAAATTAACTTAGGTGTCATCAAAGTTAAAAAAAAAAAAAAAAAAAAGAAAAAACATGGGTACCATCAGTTTGAATCGAAACCAAAACATTAATTCTCTATTGAATATTATATTGTACCTAATATAATTAGGTATAATATCCAATAGAGAAGTGGCTTTGTAGCAGTAAATATGAAATCTACATGAATTAAAAACGTATTTTACGACTGGGCAACACTGGGTGGTCCTGCTAGTAAAAAAAATTGTCATTTGAAGTGTTTGCACAAATAATTCTGATGTAAGAATGTATTTGATGCATAATTTATTGATTTTGCTTATTAATTTATTGATTTTCACCAATAAATTGTACTAGGAGGCAACGTTAACATTTTGGCCTATTTTTATTGATGTGACTTGTTTGGATTTCAAAGTCATAGCAGTTGCAGTTTGATAGACATTTTTAATTTCTTTTTTTTTTTTTTTTTTTTTAAATGTATTAATAGCAACATTCACTCATGTTATTCTCCTTAGAATGTTGTTGATTATGCAAAGAAGGTACCATGCTTTTTTTATTTATTTTTTTAATAGTATTTTCATGTAAACTTCCAGTTTTACATTTTTGTAAAATTCAAGTTTTTACAATCTTTTATTTTTTATTTGATAGTATTTTCATGTAAAATTAAATTTTTAGTCTTTTTTTTTTATAGTATTTTCATGTAAAATTCAAGTTTTACATTTTTTGTAGTATTTTCATATAAAATTCAATTCAAGGATCTTTTAATGTAAAATTCAAGTTTTAAAATTTTTTGTAGTATTTTAAAGTAAAATTCAAGTTTTACGATTTTTTTTTTTATTTTTTATTTTTTTAGCAATTTAATGTAAAATTCAAGTTTTACAATCTTTTTTTTATTGTTAGGTGAAAGTACAGAATAGTTACAAGACACCCCCTCCCCATGTTAATGGCTTTCTAAATGTTATTTCAGCACGGCCTGTATTCTGCATAAGTACCTATATATTCAATACATAATGGAACGAAGTAGAAGCCACATTTTTAGCCACTTGTCATTTGTCTTTACTATCTAATCATCGCTTATCAAGGCCAGGAGGCCACTCAAGGATAAGGTTTAGTGAAACAACACCATGATGGTGGAAATTAATTATTTAAGAGAACAGCTCTACAAGAACTTGTTTCTATCGGACTAAAAAATAACCATGTTATATAACATTCTACCTGAGAATTTTTTTTTTTTTTAATTCAATTTATAACATTATATAATCAATTCTTAATGCTGCAATATTTTAAGTTATAAATTTATTATTTTTTACTAGAATATCTTTCCCTTTTCTTTTCCAGTTTTAAAGACTAGTCCTTTACTTTTCCATGTTTAAGCTTAACCATATTACTTTTCAGGCTCACATTTTTCTATAATCTATATAATTATAAAACTTAAATGATTTTGTAACGGGTGTTGTAACCCAACATCCGGTTTATGACTTCCTGTTGCGCATGCATACATAAACAAAAAATCAACATGATAATAAAACATTGTTTTACTGTGTACATTTTCAGCGTCCCAATCGTTTTTTTTTTCTCGTTTAAATTATCCAAATAAACAATTGTTAATACTTTTGCATTTTTTACATCGTTCATTTCCGTATTACGTTTAAGTTATTTTAACGCAATTTTCTTACACATAAATCAACCATAACCCGTTGACAACCATAAGAGCATTTTACAACAGCGATTTACCAACCACCTTTTGTTTTTGTTTTTTTAAATTTATTTTCCATTTTTTAATACACCTTTTTTAAAACATTCATACATTTTCTTCCATGCTACCAACATAAATAAATAACCCCGAAAATGTTTTTTAAATTTGCGTTACAAATAAATAATCAATGCGACGATAAAACATTGTTTTCCTATGTACATTTTCAGCGTCCCAATTTTTTTTTAATTTTTTTTTTTTTGTTGCGTTTAAATTAAAATATATTAAAATTTGAATTTAACTTTAAGTATTATGGTATCTGTTCAGTGCACATTTACCTATAAGTATGGCAAACCACTTCTAATTCAATGGCTGTAAGTTTTTTTTTTTTTTTCAAAAATAAAATCATAAACAGAACGACTCATAGAAATCTATCTATATTCTTTTTTCATTTTAATATACTTTCATAGAAATATTTCTATGTCACAAAAAACTATTTTCTTTACGTCACAAGTGTCACTCTTGTACATTAATTCCATAGCTAATATAACATGCTGACGCAACGGGTTACGGATAGTCTAGTATACTCTAGAGTTAAAACAATAAGAGTATTGTTATGGCTACTCCCAGCTTCACTCTGACACAGAATAGTGAGGGTATTTGTCAGAATTCCTATTTACTTGGTTTACTATGAAGAGATATTGGTTTTTAAAGTGGGGAAAATCTAGCCCCCACCCAATAAGACCGTCCCTAGCAATCTAGTCCCTTCCCTCCAAAAAGAGGCTATCTATCCCCCCCCCCACCCGCAAAGAGATAATCTTACCCCCACCCCCTCTCAAAAAAAGAGACAACGTGGATTCCGAAATCTTACCCTTCCAGAGTCATGAATGTGTTGCATTGTTTTATGCAACGTGTCTTTGGCAAGAATAGCTTGGCAATGACCATCCCTCTTTAAACTTACATACAGCATCTGGTCTTACCAAATGGTCACCCATTTTAGCAATGGCCAAGCTCAACATCGCTTAACTTCTGTGATCTAGTGGGATCCAGTGTGTCAATGTGATTATGGCGTATATCACTATCAGATTGAAACCAGAATAAAAATTGCTTCAGACTAGAACTTCTTCAGAGGACAGCATCAGAACAGATACTACACTTCATTCCTAGCCAAATGCCAAGGAATCTTCATGTATCATTTGTTGACATTTATGCAAATGCCACAATTATTTATGGCAGCACTTTGAAGATCCTTGATGACCAAGATATTTCTCCCAACCTGGAGCATATGGTGAAATGGGGGGTGGTGGTGAATGGCTTGTTATTTTTATTAACCCGAACCCTAAGTTTACCATCTACTTGCTGCCGTTGAGGAACTCTGAAATTATTGATTTTATAAAATGCGTGAAAGTCCGTCTCTAAATTTCGAATGCAAATTACTTGGTTCACGTCTTTCAATCGAGGAAATTGTTTGGTTTAGTTTGAGCCGAATTTCTCAGCTTTCCTACGTCCGTGTGGGTTCACATTTTTTTTTTTTTTTTCGCGAGAAACCGATCATATACCAAACGAGCGAAGCTCTGTTTATTTTACGTACACAAATCATCTCAGAAATTAATACGTGCAATATTTTCTTTCGATATTTAAAAATCGTTACTTTTTTTGTGTTTAATCCTTAACAAAAAAAAAAAAAAAAAAATCCTTTCTTGAAATTTTATGGCCGAAGTTGTGATAGAGTTACAACATTAATTTCATGTTTATTGGCGTTGGTAGCATCTGGATGACCTTAAAATGTTTGAATTAACAAAGGAACCACAAAGTCACAGAAGTTCACACAGAGAAATTGGATCTCTTAGAGCACCCAGCTCCTCCCCCCCGCATGCAATTGCTCCTCCCCCCTTTTTTTAAATTTATTGTTGTGGAGGTTTTAAGTTTTTAAAAAATATAAAAATAACTTTTTAATTGACCAAGATATTTGTACCATTAACGTTTTTATCCGGCATAATTACATTGACACACCGTTCCTGTTAGATCACCAAAGTTAAGCAACGTTGAACCTGGTCAGTACTAAAATGGGTGACCATTTGGGAATTCCAGGTGCTGTCTGTACTCTCCGCTTATCTCTGCATTGTTTTCGTCTGTCTAGCACTTGTTTTTGCCACTAGACTCGAGCAGTGCTGATTCAGGAGAGGTGTAGTTGCCCCACAATTACACATACAGCAGACCCTACAGGGGGTATCCTTTGTCTTTCGAGACTGAACAGAGACATTGAATGTTCTTACCTGACAAAGTCACTAAATTATGGCGTTAGTTTATTGCGATTAAAAAAAAATTCTTTTTTGATATAATATGAGGAATATTTTCGAGTTAAAATTTGAGAAATGCACACTTCAAATTTGTAAATATTACATAAAGAATAACAAAATAGTGTCTCATTAGGGATATGGCATAATCATGTTACTACACCGTTTCTTGTTAAATCACCGAAGTTAAGCAACGTTGAGCCTGGTCTGTACCAGATGAGTGACCAATTTGAGAATTCCAGGCACTCTATGTAGGAGCACATCGTAAGTTTTTAAAAAAAAAAAAAATTTTTTTTTTTATATTTAAATTCCATTTTCACCCCAAACAAGGCATGGTGCCACTTTGATGTAAGAGGCTACTATCGGGGACATGAGTTGCAGGGATACTATGAAGGGAGTTGAGCAGCAAGATGTCTGTTCACATTACAATTGAACTTCTGTATGTCAGTACAATCAGGAAAGCAGGAACCCGGAAGGGAGTTTCAAAATCTAGTAGTTCTGGGGAAGAAATGATTAGAGTAAAAAGCTTTCTTACATCTAGGGATCTCTGTGTAGGGGTGGGATTTTGCTGCTTGTCAGGGTATTTATGTCGAGGGGGTACAAGGGCTTGTAGTTTGTTAGAGCATCCACCATTAAAATACTTGTAGAACAGGAAGAGGGATGGAACATTTCATTGATAGGACAGAGGCTGAAGCTTAGATGAAAGTTCAGGACCTATCAAGTTGGCGACTCTTTTGAACCTGGTCTAGAAGTGAGAGACTAGTAGCAGATACACCAGCCCAAATGTGACAACAACACTCCATACATGGGTGAATGGTGGCCCCGTAGCGGTACAGAATACTTTCAGGCGTAAGTAACTTTCTAGTATGGTAGAGAGAGCCCACCTTCCTCGCAGTGGCTCTGGCAATGCTCTCAATGTATCTGTTCCAACTCCTCTTCCCCGTGAACGTTAAGCCAAGGAGTTTAAAAGGACTTTAATGTATCTTTAGTCATAGCTATTGGTGGTTGAGAAGGTTTCTTGTAATTATTGAAGAAAACAAGCTTAGTCTTGGCAGCATTGAATGTGGCCATCCATTTTTGCCCCCATTCCACTACAGATTGGAGGTCCTCTTCTAGTGTTTGTATCATTTCCTTAGATATGTGTTCATTTGTTTTCTCCTTGTGCCTCTTATAGAGCATGGTGTCATCAGCTAATATACCCATATCAGAGACAATTTTATGAGGGAGGTCATTTATGAATATTAGGAATAATAAAGATCCAAGGATAGACCCTTGAGGTACACTCGCAGTTATATGACTGTTTAGATGTACGACCTCCCCGCGAGAGTTGCAAAAACCTAACGTTGTCACCTCCCCAAATGGGGATATACATGTGACTGGGGACCGCTTGTGGATTTCATACTCCCATGGAACTTCCTCCTTTGAAGGAAGCCAGTTAAACCTGCATTTTGTTAGTGCTACATATTTCCGTTCATTAGGGACATATTGGATAACTTTACATAATGTTTAAATATTTAAATTGTGTATTTCTCAATAGATTTTAACTGGAAAAGATTCCTCGTATATTTTACAAAAAAAAAATTTATACCTACACATTTTTTTTTGTCACTAACGATCTTACTCGGCAAAGTCACGAAGTTATGGCATGAGTGTATTGCGAGAAAAAAAAACATTTTGTGTAGGCATTAAATTTTTTTTTATTAAATATTATTACAAAAAAATCTACTGGAGTTAAAATCTATTGAGAAATACGCATTTTGTATTGAGGAAAGCACAATTCAAATATTTAAACATCAGATGGCTGACTGGGATAGCTTCCGTACATTCATATCTGATTTACCTCTGCACTCCATTTTTAAGAAGGAAGTGTCCTCTATAGTATCAGATCTGACCGAATGGTTAATTGTAGGCATAGACCAATTCATACCATCTAAAACATTCCAACAAAAACCTAACAGTCAGCCATGGTTCTCCCCAGAATGTGCTGCTGCTATCGCGCACAGAAATCACTTTTTCAATAGCTACCAACGTAATAGATGCACTGAGACTAAAGCTGCTTTCAGGACTGCCAGCAACCACTGTAAAAGAGTAATAAAAAATGAAAGAGAGCTATATGCCCAGTCTGTTAAATCCAAGGTAACTGATCAGCGGCTTGGTTCCCACCTGGTTTGGCAAATAACAAATAGGATCCTGAACAGAAGTGTGCGTTCTATCCCAACCATTATCAATGGACCAGAGGTCATCTCGTCAGCGTCAGACAAGGCCAAACTATTTGCAAAGAACTTTGCAGCTAATTCTACCCTATGCGACGAAGGACATCAACTCCCCATATTTCCTCCTATAACACAGAACAAGCTAGGTAACATACAAATATCCGTGCATGAGGTCGCCAAGCTAATCAAGAACCTAGATTCCAGTAAAGCAACTGGCCCTGATGGCATCCCAATTATAGTGTTAAAAAAGCTTCAACCAGAACTTGCTCCTATACTTACAGAACTATTTAAGCGCTGCCTTAAGGAGATGTGCTTTCTGACTCCCTGGAAGACCTCATCAGTTTGCCCTGTATTTAAGAATTAAGGTGAAAAGTCATCTCCCTCTCAGTACAGACCAATAAGTCTCCTGTGTGTTATGAGTAAATTAAATCATTTCTCTCCGATAGGCTCATAAGAGTAGTGGTAGATGGACAAAAATTGGAGGCCTGCAATATAAATGCTGGAGTCCCTCATGGGTCAATCTTGGGCCCAACTCTCTTCCTGATCTACATCAATGACCTCCCTAAACACATACTTAAATCATTCGTTGACATCTATGCTGATGACAGGACCATCTACGGCAACACATCAAAGGCTGTAAATGACAAAGTTCTCTCTGATTCTCTCTCCTCTGATCTCGAGCGCGTGGTTAAGTGGGGGAAGATGTGGCTGGTTACCTTCAATGCATCCAAAACCAAACTCCTATCCTTACATCATCAACGCTCTGATCCCCATCTGGTATGAATTGTGATGGATGGCTCTCGTCTGGGTGAGGGCCCGTGTTTTGACAAGCTTCTGGGTTTGACCTTTACTCCTGATCTGAAATGGAACACGTACATCAAGTCTGTTGCCATGGTCGCTGGAAAGATGGTGGGATCCTTCTACCGCTCCAGAAGATATCTCACTACTGATGCAATTCTCTATCTATATAAAATCCAAGTACGTCCAAGGATGGAATACTGTTGCCATATCTGGGCAGGAGCTGCTAAAAACAGCCTATCCTGCCTTGACAGAGTACAAAATAGATTTCGTGGCTTAGTGGGTGATGCCCTTTTCTCTACCCTGCAACCTCTCTCCCACAGAAGAGATGTTGCGAGCCTATCCTTGTTTTATCGTTATTTCCATGGCAGGTGCTCGTCTGAACTCCAATCTCTGGTCCCCCCTCGCCAATCTTTCACGAAAAACACCCGTCTAGCTGAATCCACTGTGAAAAATTTCCCCCACTCTATATCTGTGCCTAAATCAAAACGCGGATTCCATGAACAAAGCTTCTTTCTTAGAACTGCACGCCTGTGGAACTCTGTTCCGTCTGCCTGCTTCCCACCGGACTACAACTTGGATGTGTTCAAGTCCAACGTTAACAAATTCCTAATGAACCGCCCCCTTAAGTAAACACTTCATCAAATCTCCACACTAACGTAATGTACTTGCAATAACCCTTATCCCTGAGTGGCGTCTGGGCCTTGATAAGTGGTGATCACTGTGTTAAAAAAAAAAAAAAAAAAAGATAAAGAATAACAAGTTATTAAAAAATGGCCGTCTTTTGGTCATATAATATTTAACAAAAGTTTATACCTACACAAAAATTTTTTTATCGCTAAACTCCTGCTAAATGTTTACTTTTTTTTTATTTATTTATTTTTATTTTTAAACTATTACCTACATATATACTACCCTTCTGATTTACCTTTATATGGTGTACCAACTTTTAATTAATTATTTACCATTTTATCCTATTCCTTCATTCTCATTTCATTTCTAAATGTCATCAAGCCAGTTTTTTCTGTTTTTGCATTTTGTATAATTCAGGCCCTTCTCCTTTTCTGATGAGAAGCATTTAGCTTCGAAATGCTAAAGAGGGTTTTTCTTAAATCTCCCCTTAACTTTTGCTTATTCTGATGATATAATAGTTATAAATAAGTTTTATCCCTCATCTTTCATGATTTTTTTTCTTTTTACTTGGGAGTTATTAGTTATCAAGGCCCGAAGACTACTTGAGGATAACGGTTAATAAATGTATGGTGGTAGTGTAATAATACTTTGAGATATATATATATATATATATATATATATATATATATATTGTGTCTTTACATAAGCAGTAGTTTGTTACACAAACTACTGCTTATGTAAAGACATTTAAATTGTAACTTGCTCTTTTTTTAATTTTTTTTATTTTTTTACAAGGTGGTCACCACTTATCAAGGCCCGGAAGCCACTCAGGGATAAGGGTTATTGTAAGTTTGTAAGTACAGTACGTTAGTGTGGATATTTTAGAGTGTCTACTTAAGGGGGCAGTTCATCAGGAATTTGTTTACGTTGGACTTGAAGACATCCAATTTGTAGCCAGGAGGGAAGCAGGCAGACGGAACAGAGTTCCACAGGCGTGCAGTTCTAAGAAAGAAGCTTTGTTCATGGAATCTACGTTTTGATTTAGGCATAGATAAAGAGTGGGGAAAGTGTATTGAGCACTCTTGTATAAACTTCGTTATATTTCACTGGTTACCCTACCTTTGAAAAAATAGCAACCTCAAATTATATATATATATATATATATATATATATATATATTTATTTATTTTTTATTTTATTTATTTTTTTTTAGCGATATTGACGGCTTCGAAACGCTGTTTGTTTTTTGTTACTTTAGCGTTTGTTTTTTTGTTTTTTTTTTTAACAGCAATAAGCTCTATTTGTTTTATATATATATATATATATATATATATATATATATATGAAATAAAATAGAAGTGGAAGGACCTGGGTACTCAACGTTTCGCCCGATTTATGCGGGCTTCTTCAAGAGAGTACCCAGGTCCTTCCACCTCCACTTTATTTCCTATCGTCGGATTTAATCCAGCTCAACAATCATATATATATATATATATATATATATATATATATATGAATATATCACCCTTATTTTTCATAGGACGTACTTATTTATTTTTATTAAATATTATTTTACGTGCATAGGTATACTTTTATGCATGTAAAATAATATATTTCCCCAAAACCTTTGGCCTTGATGAAGGGGAGACTAAAACTTGATGCTATGGTTTCAAATGATCTGAAATAACAGGAAGGGGGGACTTGATTCCAAATATTTCTTATATGTTATATCCCACCTCTTTTGGAAATATTTGGAATCGAGTCTCCCCTTGCTGTTATTTCAAATCATTTGAAACCATAACAGCAAATTTTAGTCTGTCCTCCATCAAGGCCACAGTCTTTGGGGGAAATATAAGCTATTTTATAATTCATATGCAAAACTAAGAAAACAAAGGACTATGATTAAAACATTTTTTGGGTGTAAAAACTGCTAAAAATAGGCTCTGGATGATCCCCTTAATGTACGGCCTTAAGGGCAAATGTCACATAGCCCACTACACAATTCAAGTCATTACCTTTATAACGAGCCTTTATTCACATTTTTCTGATACCGATTCAAATACCCTCAAAAGTTCTGATTTTCTGAATCTGATTAATTGTCCCAACATTATATATATATATATAGAGAGAGAGAGAGAGACTACTTCATTTAATATAAATTGATATACAAAAGTATAATTTGATGCGTAAACTTTAAGTATTTACTTCAACAGTTCTCAATACATAGGTAGAGCTATGTAGTAAGTTATAAAAATATATATGGCAATTAAGCTACACAGAATATTCTGTGTTTCAACCATGCTAGGATTCGTCAGCATAAGCCTGACGAATCCTAGCATGGATATATATTCTTATATATATGTGTGTGTGTGTGTGTGTGTATATATATATATATATGTGAACACAAATACAAAATGCATGTTAAATTTACTTACTGTCTTATATTAAACAAAAAAAATTCTTGTAAAGTACATTCTAACTAGTTAACGCCATTGATTGAGATAGTCGGACTGACTTCCTCATCTTGCTTGTTATTGTCACAACGTTTCGGCCGTTTTGCCCTCCAGCCTTCGTCAGGTGTTTTGTATCGAACTGGGGAACCGTTTGTTAGGTTTAACATTAACAAAAACCAACTAAGAATTGTCCTAGTGACATATGGCCGAGTGGTCCTAGACGTTGTATCAAAGTTTACTGAGTTCAATCCTGAACGAAGGCAGTGAAAAGGTAACATTAAAAAACAGAGAATCAGCAACTATGTCCCAAAGCCTACCCCCGTAATAATAATAAAGGGTTGGGTTCGAGACTCCTAACAAACGGTTCCCCAGTTCGATACAAAACACCTGACGAAGGCCGGAGGGCAAAACGGCCGAAACGTTGTGACAATATCAACCAAGAAGAGGAAGTCAGTCCGACAATCTCAATCAATGAAAACACCTCATCTCAAAAATACAAACAATTACTAGTTAACGCCAGTAGAAAAAAAAATAATGGCATGAAAAATCTCCAGTCATAAAAATTGAAAAATAACAATTTACATCAAATTTATAAAAATCTAAAGCAAACGTTTTGAGTTCGAGATGAATTTTTTTTAATTCTTTGAATGTTGGAAATCCTTTTTTTATTATATTTATTTTTCATTTATTTACATAGACTTTTTCTTTTTTTTTTAATTCTTACATTTGTATCATTTACCATTTTATCTATTAATCAGCCCATTATCTTAAAAAAAAAAAAATCTTCCTCATATGAAAATGTTTAGTTAGATGATAAATTTCATTGGAATCTGGTGCTTCCATGGCAACCACATATAAGCCAATTACTTAATTCTTAACCCATTGTTTGTATTTAGTTTAACATAAGGTCAGTTTTTAATATCTGGAAAATCCAGTTCCGCAAAAAGAGGACACTCTGGATTGGAACAAAATAAAAATCATGTTGAAAAGAATTTCTCTTCCCTGACTGAGGACAGAAACCTAAATATATATAGATCGTTTTTATGGTGGAATTCAGCTTTTTCGAAACCCAGAAAAGGTAAATTTCCGAATAAAACCCTATAGCCTTTCATTTTTGCATTGCCAGCTTTTGGATTGAAACCCTTTTTTTTTTCTTTAAATCATTTCGAAATATCAAATCTCAGCTACTTTTATAAATGAGGAAATATTGCATCAATTGTTAAAAAAATGTCTCCACAAGTAAAGTGCACGTTATGACCATTAATGAGGTTCTACCATTTTTTTTTTTTTTTGTACGGTACTGATCGAATGTTGGTTTATGACTGACATTTAGTGTTAATAGAAAATAATAAATTCCTGACAAATAAAACTGAAGCTATTTGAACTTTCTTTTAAATAGAGCTTAAAACATTACCATAACAAAATAACTATAACTTTAGTGTGACCTCATAAACTTTTAGTTTACGTCTATTTTTTATTTTATTTTTTTTTGACAAAGGAGTCACCACTTATCAAGGCTTGGAGGCCACTTAAGGATAAGTGCTAATGAGTGTACAGTAGTCAATGGGGAAAATATAGTAATCGTTAGTAGTGGAAGTTTGTTAAATCGGATTACTTAAGAGGACGGCTCATCAAGGATTTGTTTACGTTGGACTTGAAGACGACCATATCGTAATCAGCTGGAAAGCAGGCAATCGGAAGAGCATTCCACAGGTGTGCAGTTCTAAGAAAAAATCTTTGTTCATGGAATCTACGTTTAGGTTTAGGCACAAATAAAGAGTGGGATAAATTATTGATAGTGTTTTCAGCTAGACGAGTGTTTTCGTGAAAATTTGGCAAGGGGAGGGACCATAGATTGGAGCTCAGACAATGTTTCAAAACATTAATTCAAACGTAATATAGCCAGCAGCACTTGTCCTAGGCAGGTGAACCAGCTTCCTCCAAAGAAGGAAGTATCTAGGGAATAACAAGTGGTCCTCAGTTACATGTATATCCTGGTCAGGTTTTTGCAGTTCTTGCAGAAACGTTTCGGCATTCTCCTACATACAATGCCTGGTATTCCCAAATGGTCACCCATCTGGTATTATTAACCAAACTTAAGGTTGCTTTACTTCGGATATAATGAGAACCGGTGTGTGAACGTGATTATCCTGTATTATAATTCAAACAAAAATGAAAAAAACAAAACAAAAAAAAAACGAATGCATAAAAATAATAGTGTTGAATATTATTTGAATAGTTAAAAACAATTTAATATGTACCAGAATTTGGATCCGTAGGGCCCATAATTCTAGTAAGGTTAAAAAAAAAGTAAAAGAAAGAAAAAAACGAAACG
This sequence comes from Euprymna scolopes, assembly GCF_053919585.1. Lineage (NCBI taxonomy): Eukaryota > Metazoa > Mollusca > Cephalopoda > Sepiida > Sepiolidae > Euprymna > Euprymna scolopes. Next base: position 27,200,132 of record NC_136516.1, on the reverse strand, counting down.
CTTATATTGGAAAGTAAGAAAGATGCTTATTAGCAATCGTTTTATATTTGGTGCAATGATTTATTTCTTGCATATGGTCATATTGATTGAAAAAAAAAAATGTTTCTTAAAGACACAGACAGACTCCCCCTCCTAACGAACCAACCTTTTTATATTCTGTCAGCTGCAGTGTAAAAAAGGAGACAAAATTAGTCGTGATTGGGAGTGGGTGAGGGTGTAGGGAGACACATCTGCATTCCTGTTACGAGTGCCTCAGGCGACTGGCTTCAAACCAATCCCATTTGCTACAGGAGGAAGTAAGTCCTGGGAAGGTCCACTGAACAGAAGAACCCTACTTCACTCTGATTATAAAGCCTGAGGGCTTGCACCAAGTTATATCACTCGAATAAATTCTTTTCTTGTAGCATAAAATATTTGATGTAGGCATTTTGATTATCAAATGCGAAGCTAACAAAAATGTCTCCTGCGTTTTGTGCTTCTTCTTCTTCCAATTGCAATCTATGGTCCCCCCCCCCCTCCCTCTCCTCCTTCCTCAGAAAATCAAAGATTCAGGTTTTGATTTTATCCAAGTGAATAATATTGATCTACAGAAAGGGGGAGAAGAAAAAAAAAAAAAAGAAAGTCTCTCCCCATCCCTCACTCTGCCCGGACCCATGATTAGAAATGTCTTTGTCTACCGCTTTTCTAGTTGGAGTCGTCACAACTGAACTGGATTGGTTATGGAGAATGACTAAAAATCCTCATGGAAATTGGAAGAAAGAGAAAAAAAAAATATCATTTTGCTTTCTGTGTTTAGAAATTGTTCCAGAACTATTTTTGGAAAAGCCATCTTGAGAAGGAATTTTCATTTTATAAGTAGGATCTGCAAAAATATCCTAATAAAATCTGATACTTGTGTGTGTGTGTGTGTGTGTGTGTGTATATATATATATATATATATATATATATATATATATATATATATATAATTATTAAATAACTAGTGGGAGGGAGGAGCTTGCCTTGCCTGGTCATAAAATATGCTTAAATATATTTTAATTCGGCCAGATTCTGTATTATTACAAAGCCAATTCTCTGTTGAATATTATATTGTACCTAATATATAGTGCTCATTTCAAAAGATTGAAAACAAAAATCATTTTGGTGCCATCAGCTAGAATCGAAACCAAAACATTTAGCACTAAAGTCACGTTCCCTACTGTTTGAGTCATCGACAGATGCATAAGGATTTAAAATAAAAGCACTTGAATGAATTTGCATATGTACAAAAGTAATAGAAATAAGTCAGCAAGTTGAAATGAACATTTTTGCATTTCAACTTGCTGACATATTTCCGTATGCATTCTTCATTCATCCAAACAAAGATTTTACTCGTTATAAACCATACTTGGTGTATGATTACTATTTCCTGTTAAGTTTAGTGTTATGTGACCAGTAGTTTAAGAGTTAATTATGTTCACACAGATAGAACCACACACATATATACATGCGTACATCTAAAGTTTTATTCATATAGATACTAGCGGGTGGGGGGGGGTACCCGACGTTGCTCGGGTGTTTAGAGGTGTGTGTGCTCAAAACAAGAATAAGCGAAGTAAATATTTTTGAATATTAAATATTTTATATAAAAAAATGTTAAAACTTAAAAAAAATCGAAAGAAAACCACAAAAAAAAACTAACGTAAAGCAAACGAACAATGTTAAATGTAAAAATCGGAAAAACAGAAACAAAAAAAAAAAAAACAGAAAAACGAACGTTAAAACTTTAAAAAATCTGAACAAGAAAACATAGAACGTGAAAAATGGCTTAAATAACCCTGTTTCAATATTAAACCTTCAAAAAGCAAAAAAAAAAAAAAAAAATCTCACACCACGATTCGAACCCACAACCTTTAGATAATGAGGCTGGGCTCTAATGAACTGAGGTAAGACATTTACAAAATTAAGTCGTTTTTTTTTAAATATTTACACTAAATCATGTTCCGACGTCATTTGCGCATGCGTAGAAGCGAACTTGTCATGAGAGGACGGTTTTTGCTGACCTCTCCCTGTAGAAAACTGATGATTTTAGGGTGAAGAAATTAATGTTCTTGGCCAATTTTTCGATATTTGTCGGGCGAAATTTGGAACTTTAAAATAATACCTCTGGCGAAAATCCATGACCTGTGTCAAAAGTTTTTGCGAGACATACAAACACACATACATACATACATACATACATTTTCGCTTTTATATATATAGATGTATATTAGAATTGTAAAGCTGAACATAAATATTCTCTTTAATAATCGAACCATAGATGAATGTTATCTTTATATGAAGATAATAAAAAGCTCAGTATACTGGACAGAGCAGTTAAAGCAATAGGCAAAATGATGAAAAATAAAATTGAATATAAATATTTATTTATCCACCAAACAAGGAAATAGAACCAATGCAAAATCCTTAATCCATGAATTTTCAAAGATATGCACTTTTCTGCGGACGATAAAAACAAATTCTGAAAAAAATGTATCGGTGGTTAACATGAATTTGAAAATATAAAAAAAAATATATTATTTAATTGGAATTCATTATTAAGATGAGTATTATTTATTAATTTATTTATTGCGGACTATTATCCTCATCTTTTAGTTTTTTTTTTTTTTTTTATACAACGTTTCGGCCAACTATTCTTCTGGCATTCGTCAGATGGTAACCACGATGGGATAGGAACTCCGAATTTCCTAACTGCAACTATAACAACTATGGATGGCAGCGATTGCTGAGGATGCAGTTAGGAGATTTGGAGTTCCTACCCCATCGTGGTTACCATCTGACGAATCCCAGAAGAATAGTTGGCCGAAACGTTGCAAAAAAAACAACTAAGATGAGGAAAATAGTCCACAATAAATAAATTAATAAAAAAAAGTAAAAAAGAAAAAAAAAATACGTAGGAAACGTTTATGTGAAAAATAACAATAAAAATGCATTTTCAGCAATTAGTCAATTCTTGAAACAAGAAAAATCCAAGAAAGATTAAAGTGCGAAGGTAAGCAGTCCTAAGCTAACGAATGATTATATATCCAACAGAGTCAATATGGAGCTTTACATGTTGCGTATCCAAAGCTACCAAATTCCTCCTAAATGGCATTTGTCATCTAGGCTTTACAAGGCAATGATTCGTTCACACTTAGAATGCGGGTCCCTAGTGTTTGTCGGAGTTGGCAAAATGCTAATGCTGTTAATTATATTAATTTTTTCATTCTTGCTTTTCTATGCAAAGTATTATATAAATTCTTTTACATTATGGATTTCCTTTCAAAATAGTTTAAGTTAGATTACTTACTGTCCATTGGACAGGATTCTTTTTCCATGTTTGTAAATTTCTCCTCTGTGGATCACATTGTCATGGGATTGCTTCCCAACAAACTACAATATGATCATTTTCAAATGTTTGTTATAAACTGTTCTCATAAGAGATCAAATTTTTTTCTTTCCATTCATCATTTTTAATCCTTTTGTAATATTTTTCATCATTTAACTGACAGTCTATCTGTCTTGTTAATCTGTATCCTCAAGTGGCTTTTAGTTTGAATAAGTGGTGATTCATGGGTTAAAATTTTTTTTATTTTCTTTCAGTTGTAATAGAGGACCACTTGTCTTGTATATCCAATAGTATCCAATAGGGTTATTTTTAATAGAGAGCTTTACATGTTGCGTATTCAGAGCTATGAAATTCCTCATTGGCATTTGTTGACTAGGTTTTACAAGGCAATGATTCGTTCATACTTGAAATGCAGGTCCCCAGTTTTCACTGGAGTTGACAAGTTGTTCTGATTCTCTTGAGCATCTACAGTGTTGTGCCATCTTTTATAATATAAATCTCACCTGTCTGTTTAAATGTATGTATGTACGTTTGTATGTCTGCCTAAAGGTTTTAGGCAGACATACAAACGTACATACATATGGCAGAGGCAACGGATTTTCACAAGATCGGTATCATCTTGAAGCTCGACCCTTTGGACGACAGATATCAAAAAATTGGCTAAAACCATTAATTCCTTCACTCTCAACTGAGAACTTTTCTACAGGGAGGTGTTGCTTTTTTTCGCCGATATTTTCGGAAGTCATCCCCTCTTTTCGATTGACTAGCCTTAATTTAAACCTTCGGTTTGGTGATGAACGCAGTGGCAAAGACGTTAGGTCTTTTTTTTTTTTTTCACATACTTTTCCTCCTTCGCGGTATGGGTTCGAGCCTGCCTGCTTTTTGGCTTGACACACCCTTTCCAAACACCCGGGCAACGCCGGGCACCCAAGCTAGTTAGATATATAGTACATATTCCCTGCTGTGACTGTGTTCCCCCCCTATCTACTCCCTGGAATGTAACAGTTGCTTCTGTTGCTTATAGACTATTTAATGGTTTTTGCCCTACCATAATGTTTAAATACCGCCTGTGTCTGAACAGACCAAACCTGTAATATAATCAAACTGGTGTTTGCTCAGATGTATTGGCGATCTCCGTTTGCATTGTGTTCTGCAGTCCTGAACGTGCTGCCTCAGAATTGTGTGAATGAACATGTATCATTGTCATATTTTCAGAGTTCTGTATTGGCTAATTATCGTGATGTTCCTAAGTTTTGTGCATTCCCTAATTAGCTTAGCTGCTGCTGTCTATTGCTAACGGTTTTATGACTATAGCTGAAAAAAGAGGAGGGGGGGAATTTATATATTTATTTATTAAAAAAAAAAAAATTTATATTACTTATTAAAAAAAATGTTTGCACTATTTTGGTTTTAGAACCGTTAAAGTTTGAATTTGGTATCCACATATCAAAAGTGCTTAAAGAGTGAATTCCTATATTCTATGGTAAACTCGTTGACCGATAATGAACATTCAAGACTTCAACATCTGAAGACTTCCCAAGGATTATCTCCACCATGCGGCATAAAAAAAAAAAAATAATAAAAAAACATCTAAATTTTCCGGATATTGAATTTGTTTTAATAAATAAATAAATATATTTATTTACTAAAATAAATAATGCCAGCAGTTTGGCTCCTCGCTCCTCCAGGAGCCAACCGTTAAAGTGTTTGAATTTTGTAAAAAAAAAAAAAAAAAAAAAAAAAAAAAAAGAAATGCTTATTTTTATTCGTTATTTTATTCATTTTTTTTTTTTTTGTTTTTTTTTGTTTTTTTTTTTTTGTAAATTTTACCATTTAGGAAATTCACCTACTTTAATTGATGCCTGACCCCCCCCCCAAAAAAAAAATTAAAATAAGTTAGATACGAAAAAATATAATAGAAAAATGAATTTCGTTACATCAGATTTTGAGTATTATTAAGTAATAGATTTTTTAAAAAGATCGATGTATACACGTGAACGTGAATGTCCTTTGTAAAGTCCTAAACTATTGAACTCCTCAATATGAATTATGGACTATGTACAAGATGGAACGATAAATTTGTCACCCTAAAGAAAACAACCCTACAGCTTTTATTTTAAAACTTTTTATTAAAAAAGTCAATTCAGGTAACTTAAATATGTGGTAGAGTTGACATCTATTGAATGTAGCCGCCTTCAACCTCCATTACCATCTTGATATGGGTCCGAAACTGTGAGCATGCCTTTTCCACAAGCGCCGGTGGGAGCTCGGCAAATAATCGGAGGATGGTGGCAATCAGGTTAGCTTTAGTGTTGTGGGAGGTCATGTTGGTGATGTTCATGACGTATAACCAAACGGAGTAGTCCAGCCGTTTCAGGTCGGGGGAGGAGGGAGGGCTGTGAGAAAAGAGTACAAAGTCATAGCACTGCTTCTGAAGCCAAGCCTGGGTTTCTCTGGACTTGTGGGCTGGCATTGAGTCCTGCTGTCACATTCAGGGTCTGTTAGCCGCCACCTGATTGCATCAGGATCATCACACTTTTCAGCGCATCCAGGTACACTTTGGTGTTGACTTTTAAGCCGACTTTGAGGTGGCATGATGTGGCCCTCGCTTCAAATCCTACCAAAGATCATAACTGTAGCCGGAAACTTTGTTTGCATCATCCAGGGTTAGGCACATCCCTGTTATTTGTGGCAATCCAGTGATGCATTTTGAGGGCGCTGACAATGATCCTGTTGTTATAACTTGGACTGAGAGAGAGCATGAGTTGTACAGTGGCGCATCTCTGATCTCGCTCGTTGAACATTGTGTTACTTTCAGACATGATAGAAGGCTCCTATTGCTCTTTGGATTTGTAACTGGCCAACTAGTAGAAAACGGAAATGGAATCACGTTATCTTTTCTAGGGTGACAGTTTTATCATTCCACCCTGTATTTGAGGCAATAAAATTTATCTGGATGCATAATTTATTTGTGAACCATTTAGAGAAATCCTAAGAAACCCCCAACGGAAACAAAAAAATTAAAATTTCAAACCAATGTTACATTGCTTACACCTCTCCTGGTGGACAGGTATCCCACTAGTATGTACAAAGCGTAGCTTGTCTTGTTTCGGCATTCATTCTGGGGTGTTTGGGCTGACTTCATCCAGAGAATTTACCATGTTCTAAACGGATGCTGATCAGGTCCAATGGTCCACTGGAGAAGCAGATATGAGTGTTAGCAAATCTCGGTTCCAGCGATGAATTTCACAAACGCGAGGAGCCAGAATCGGCTCAGCATCCTGTTTCATTGTTTTGAGCCGCGATTTTTAACTGTAGAATATTTAATACAGTTTTTAGCTACAAAAAGCAAATTATAGGCTGTTGATTTAGAATGAGCACTTTATGCCAAATTTCTAAAGTAAATATGCTATTGTGAATACTAATCCCTAACTGTACATCAGATACCATAATACTTAGTTTGTTGCACTTTATAACAAAAGTCCATACAAAATTTCATCCAGATTGGACAGTACTTTCCGAGAAAAAGTGGAACGGACAAAGAGAAATATAATATAAAGATAAATGTGTGTGTGTGTATTATATTTTATTGTATTTATTTAAAGAGGGGTAGGGACCCGAAACATGCATGTATGTAGATTACTGTTTTTAAAAAATAATTAATAAATAAAATAAAATATTTGTTTACGTCCAAATAAAAAATGGGCGATTTTCTTACAAAAAAAACACCCGATCTCCAAGGTGGCGACACTAACCGTAATATCGTTTAAAAAATTAACAAAAAAAAAAAAAAAATCTGTGTATGTATATACACACACACACACACACACACACACACACACACACACACAAGCAGTGAGACCCCGGCGTTTCCCAAGATTGAAATGAATTTTTCACCCACCAATATTTGTCATTGAAATCGATGAAATCACCTAATTTTTAATCAGATCGATTAATTGCCTGCTTTAGTTGGTTCGCAATACATTGTAGTCTACATTGCACTGTAGAGAACATACTGTTGATTTTATAAAATTATTTTTATATATAATGGCTTGAATTAAAGTTTAAAAGGCAAAAGTCAAGTATCATGGTTCACTTATTTCAAAAGGAAACGTTCTTTTTGAACGCACCCCTGTCATATCAAAGAACTTGCTGTTGATTTTATATACCAGGCCCTTCTGCTTGTACGGTAATAAAACTTCTCAAATACACTTGACCAAAACATTGTCATGATTGAGTATTAAAATGTTTGGTGCTAGTGCAGAGAGTGATCCGCACTATTTTTTAAATCGTATTTCCAAGTTTAATTAAAGTTTTATGATGTTTTTTTTATTCAATTGTAAGGTTAAAGTACAGAATAGGTACAAAACATCCTCCCCATGTTAAGAATAGCTTTTAAAATAATAACATTATTTCAGCACGGATCACTCTGCATGAGTACCAAATGTTTATTTGAATATAAAGGTACACATTGCTCTTTATTATTGAGCATTGCCCGCCTGTGGAAGTCTGTTCTGCTGGTCTGCTGTCCAACTGACTACAATATAATCTTTAAGTCCAACGTAAACAAGTTCTTGTTAATTTGTCACCTTAAATAATCAGATTATACCAAATTTCCACTACTAGCAATGCAGGAGAATTTTTTTTTTTTTTTGGGGGGGGGGGCTACCAGTGGATTTTGCTTTTCCATAGTTCTCAATGTTCTTTAGAAAATTATAAATCAGTTCTACTGCGATTTACCTTAGCTGCGATTGCCTGTTGTGACAACCCTTGCTTATGGAAATTGAGAATTCGAGCACACTCAACTTCGTTAAGTTTACTTGCTTTAGGCATGGTGACACCTTTACGCAGTGATTGTTAATCTGTACTAAACTAAAAACAATTTATACACCTGGTTTTCTAATTTTGATCAAGTGTAAAATGCCTTATTTTCTAAAAATTGTAAATTTCTGAATTAAATTTTTGGAATGTAGCTTTTTTTTTTTTTTTTCCTTATAACCTTTTAGGTTGTAGTATTGGTAACCTTTTAGGTTGTAGTATTGGTAACCTTTTAGGTTGTAGTATTGGTAACCTTTTAGGTTGTAGTATTGGTAACCTTATGTGGGAGGAGTTTATAATCTATCCTTAAAGAAATTTCTTTTTAAAGATTTTCAAATGGTCTTAAATTTTGGATCAGGTGTGTATACACACACATAATACTGCATAATCACATTTATACACCGGTTCCCGTCGAATCACCAATGTTAAGCAACTTTGAGCCTGGTGAATACTAAAATGAGTGACCACTTGGGAATTCCAGGTGTTGTATGTGCTCTCTGTTCATCTTGGCATTGTTTCCATTCAGTCTTGGACATCTCCTTGCCAATTGATCCAAGCAGTGGCGATTCGGAGGAGGTATGATTATAGATTGCGCAACCTTTGCCTCACAATTTCATGCGCTGTGCTACCCTTACAGGGGATATCCATTGCCTCTTGAGACTGAACGGAGGCATTGAAACACACACACACACACACACACACACACGCACACACTACTCTTTATTATACGCTAGAGCAGACATAAATTTGTATATCTTCGAAGGTAGTAAACAGCAAGGCTAAAAAATAAACCTATGCGGCAACTGCACACATTTCTTTTTGTAGGTTTTATTTTTGCTGATGCAATCGAAATGTTCTCCCCTCCTTTTCTTTTCATTAAACATCAATAATCAAGCATTCACCTTTTTTTTTTCCTCCTTTTTCAAATTTTTACTAATCCTTGTTTTATCTCGGCATTCCTATCAAAACGACAACTGCATTTAACAATGGCGTTTATTTATTTTTTTAAATAAATTTGTTTTGGCAGGAACACATTTTTTTTTTAACTTTTGTCTATTCAGTATAACATCTTTTGGTGTAATTTATTTATGAAATGTGTGGTTTATTATTTATGAAATGTGTGGTTTATTATTTATGAAATGTGTGGTTTATTATTTATGAAATGTGTGGTTTATTATTTATGAAATGTGTGGTTTATTATTTATGTAATGTGTGGTTTATTATTTATGTAATGTGTGGTTTATTATTTATGTAATGTGTGGTTTATTATTTATGTAATGTGTGGTTTATTATTTATGTAATGTGTGGTTTATTATTTATGTAATGTGTGGTTTATTATTTATGTAATGTGTGGTTTATTATTTATGTAATGTGTGGTCTATTATGAAATGTGTGGTCTATTATTTATGTAATGTGTGGTTTATTATTTATGTAATGTGTGGTTTATTATTTAGGTAAGTTTTTGATTATAGCAAAACCCCCTACTGTGCATATTAAAAAATTAAAAAAAAAAAATGCGCTCGTGAAGTGATTAATCTTTAGATTATATTTTGACTGTTGGTTTAAAGTCAAGTATTTTATTAGCAGGACTCAAAAATTCCAAGGAAAAAGAAATATATTTAATCAAGATTTTTATAAAGTTGATATTTTTCTGGATAGCACAAAAACGTTTTTTGTTCAGAAAAACCAATAACGCACATAAAATGAGTTTATTAACGTTGATATGAAAATAGTGTTCATTGCATTTTAAATATTGAACGTTCACAAATGGGATACATCAATAAATACTAATAAATACTTGGAAATAAGTCTTCTCTGTGTTATGGAGTAAGTTACTTGAATCAATATTAAATAGAGAAATAGTAAACCACCTCAGCAGGAATAACCTTCTTAGTGACACACAATATGGTTTCCGCTCTGCAAGATCTACCGCAGATGTGCTGACGGTTATATCCCACAGGATTAGTGAATCTCTTGACAAAGGCTTCCTTTCTAGGGCAATTGCTCTCGACATATCAAAGGCCTTTGACAAAGTATGGCATAAGGGTCTACTTCACAAGATTTCCAGTTACGGTATAACTGGAAATGTTTTCTCAATCATTAAATCATTTCTCTCTGATAGGCTCATAAGAGTAGTGGTAGATGAACAAAAATCGGAGGCCTGCAATATAAATGCTGGAGTCCCTCAGGGGTCAATCCTGGGCCCAACTCTCTTCCTGATCTACATCAATGACCTCCCTAAACACATACTTAAATCATTCGTTGACATCTATGCTGATGACACGACCATCTACGGCAACACATCAAAGGCTGTAAATGACGAAGTTCTCTCGGATTCTCTCTCCTCTGATCTCGAGCGCGTGGTTCAGTGGAGGAAGATGTGGCTAGTTACCTTTAATGCATCCAAAACCAAACTCCTATCCTTACATCATCAACGCTCTGATCCCCAGCTGGCATCAATTGTGATGGATGGCTCTCGTCTGGGTGAGGCCCCGTGTTTTGACAAGCTTCTGGGTTTGACCTTTACTCCTGATCTGAAATGGAACACGTACATCAAGTCTGTGGCCAAGGTCGCAGGAAAGATGGTGGGATCCTTCTACCGCCCCAGAAGATATCTCACTACTGATGCAATTCTCTATCTATATAAAAGCCAAGTACGGCCAAGGATGGAATACTGTTGCCATATCTGGGCAGGAGCTGCCAAAAACAGCCTATCATGCCTTGACAGAGTACAAAATAGACTTCGTGGTTTAGTGGGGGATGCCCTTTTCTCTACCCTGCAACCCCTCTCCCACAGAAGAGACGTTGCGAGCCTATCCTTGTTTTATCGTTATTTTCATGGCAGGTGCTCGTCTGAACTCCAATCCCTGGTCCCCCCTCGCCAATCTTTCACGAAAAACACCCGTCTAGCTGAATCCACTGTGAAAAATTTCCCCCACTCTATATCTGTGCCTAAATCAAAACGCGGATTTCATGAGCAAAGCTTCTTTCTTAGAACTGCACGCCTGTGGAACTCTGTTCCGTCTGCCTGCTTCCCTCCGGACTACAACTTGGATGTCTTCAAGTCTAATGTTAACACATTCCTAATGAACCGCCCCCCTAATTAAACACTTCATAAAATCTCCTCACTAACGTGATGTACTTACAATAACCCTTATCCCTGAGTGGCTTCCGGGCCTTGATAAGTGGTGATCACTGTGTAAAAAAAAAAAAAAAAGAAAAAAAAAGTGATATTGTGCTACATAGTTCAATACAAATAATAAAGTCACATTGTAAAAGACAATTTTTTTTTACCCATTCCGTCTAGCATCTCTTAGACAATTTTTCCACTGTTTCTTTCGAATGTTTCCTTTTTTATCATAATGTTTTCCTAACTTTCGTTGAAGAAATGCTGTTCGTTGAAACTTGGAGTTCCTTTCTCACACTATTGCAACAATGATCGTATAATATTATAATGATATTCGAATACTAGGCTACATCAAAGGGAGGTCACCCTCACATACTTGTCCACGGCTGTCAGATTGGCCTTTTTTAAAACCAAATTTCACGATTTTTTTTTTTTTTTTTTTTAAGCAGTTTGGCTTCTAAAAATTATATTTGTCCTTTTTTAAAGTGTAATGTACGGACTAACTAAGGAAGAAATAAACAATATTATATAGATCATTAGTTATATCAATAACAGATTGAGATTAAAAAAAAAAAAAAAAAAAATATCGGCATTGGAATTCCAAAAGTTATTCTGATTTCGATCAATTGTCCCAATGCTAATAAATTTTTTGAATTCTCTGGATGGAGCCGACCCAATCGCTTTAGGGTGAATGTCGAAGCAAGTACAAATAAACAGAACTGAAAGAATATCAAGAATTGCCTTGCAAATATACCCGGCGAACCAAGTGCAAGAGAGATCCAAACAATTGCACTGAAAGAAACGGTCAGAATCTTAAAAAGATCTCTCTGTTGGAATATATGACATAGCAGGTGAATGTGTGTCATCTGGTAGGATGTCCCATTCCCATCTTGAACAAACTAGTAAGATAATTAAGAAAAAAAAAATGTACCGAGAAAACGGAGCTGTCAAGCTTGATATAGTGATGTGAGACACGAGCGAGGAAGTAGCAACCCTAGTTAAAGTAAGTGTCCTTAACGATGCTGGTCTTAACAGAGCTGTATGATGGCTAATTATGTCTAATTTGATCCGCAAACCAAATATTTGGATGTTTCATATATAGTTGTATGTAAAAAAGTTAAATTATGAACTATGTAATTACTAGGGCTAGGACAACAGCATATTTTTTTCATTGTTTTGACTCTCGAGTGTGTATCCGTTGATATTTTATATGCTTTTATATGGAGTGATGTGGTTCTCGATTGATTAAGTGTGTCGGATATATACTCGAGAGTCAGAACAATGATAAGAATATGCTGTTGTCATAGCTCTAGTAATTAAATATTTTCGGGGTATAAGACGGTGGGAGGGGGTAATGTATTAACCTAATTTCTCGCATCTGCCATCTTCCCGCCCATCTCATTTACATATTCCCCAGTTATTGATATTGTGTAGGTTCTTTACATTAAAGATTCTGTTATTACTTCTATTTCTACTTTTTGTATGTAATTTCGGTTATTGACGACGATGGAGGAGGGAGAGGGTAGGGGCGTAGATGCTTTTATTTCTCTGAAGAAAAAACAAGAAACAACCAGAACTGCCCCCCCTCCACACACACACACACACACACACACACATACACACACCGCTGCTGCTGCTGTTGGAAATTGAGCTGTCTCTCAATTTTTCATTTGCATTTTTGCATTTTACCTTCCATGTTTTTTGTTTTTTTTTCACCTCAAACAAGGCACATTTCCACTTTGATGTAAGGGGCTACTATTAGGGACACAGGCTACAGGGGTACTAGGTGGGGAGTTGGGCAGCAAGATGTCTGTTCACGTTACACTTGAACTTCTACATGTCAGTACAGTTGGAAGCAGGAACCTGCCAGGGAGTTCCAAGTCTTCATTATTATTTTGCTAAACATATTGAAGAAAGGACAAAGACGTTTCCTAAAAAAAATGTCAGCTCATTTGCAGACATGCAGCGGCCCTGTTGTTTTAACAGCATTGTCGACCATGGCTCTCCAGTATATTTCCCCACCCCCATCCACCCGTGAGTTAAACGCACCCCCAAATACCAACCTGGAAATTTCTACGACTTGGCACAGTACATACAACACCTAGTCTTCCCAAATGGTCACCCATCTGGTACTGACCAGGCTCACCATTGCTTAACTTTGGGGATCTGGCAAGAACCAGTGTGTCAACGTGATTGTGCCGTATATATTCTACATCTAATAACCCAATAACTTTCATTCTTTCAATGTCACCATACCAACAAAGTCCTGTTCTGTACACGTCCCCCCTATACTGTCCGGATTTAATTTCCCCCCGAGCCCATCAGATTGAAGTTTATCTTTAAGAATTACATAACATTCCAATTGCATCATTCTAATTTCATTTCTATTCATGCAAAGCATGTCCTCAACGTTTATTAACCAGGTTTACATTGCCTATACATGCTTGATGGACTCTTCTCTAGGTCGACAATGGTTATTAATGGCAGAAGCTAATTATATAGGACAATTGAATTGGAGGGTTTTAAACATAACTCAATCCCAAAACCAAGGAATATTTTAACATTCATTTTTTGTGATTAAAAAAAATATATATGAGAAAAAAACCTTAGGAAAACAAACGTTGATTAATTCTGCATTAGTAAAATAATGGATTTAATTTTTTTTTTCTTCATTATTATTTTGCTAATCATATTGGAGAAGGGACGGGGACGTTTCCTAAAAATGCCAGCATTTCTATTTTTTTTTTTTTTTTCTTTAATAACATTCCATTTAACATTCGTTCTACATCTATTGACATGTGTTTTACCGAGAGAGAATGATGGAAGCGAAAGTTATAGACGCTGTACAAAAATAACAAAAGCAGACAAGAGTTAAAAAACATAAAATGAGAGAGGCTGAGAGTAATAGACAGAAACTTAGTAAGACACGAATGATTTAGTAACTTGCAATCATCACTATCATGATCGGTTTAAACGTCTGTTTAACATGCTGGCATGTGTTGGACAGCTTTAAGGAAATGACTTCTAAACTAACCTATCTCTGGCCAGGTCTTAGTTCATCCCTCTTTCTTTCGAGTTCATTTTTATTGCAAAACAGTATTAAAACTCTTTAAATTTTATATTTCATTTTTTTTTTTTCTTCATCTCAAAGAAGGCACAGTTCCACTTTGAAGTAGGGGGATATTATCTGGGACATAATTTGTAGGAGTACTATGTAGGGAGTGGAGCTGCAAGATGTCTGTTTGCATGACACTTGAACTTCTGCATGTCAGTAAAGTCAGAGAGGTAGGAAGCTGGAAGGGAATTACAAAGTCTAGCAGTTCCAGGGAAGAAACTATTTGAATAGAAGGCTTTCTACTTTTGTAGGGGGTGGGGGTTCAATACCACCTGTCCTCTTGTCTCAGTTTCTTAACTTTCACCGTTAATAAGCAGAGAGAAAGAGAATGATGGAAGCGAAAGTTATAGACACTGTATAAAAATAACAAAAGCAGACAAAAGTTAAAAAAAGAAAACAAAATGAGAGAGGATGAGAGTAATAGACAGAAACTTAGTAAGACACGATTGATTTGATGAGTAACTTGAAATCCTCATCATCGGGAGGTGATGATGGTCAGGTGGTTAATGACACAGATTGACAACCTGCATGTTCCAAGTTCAAATCCAGTTCGTTCCACAAAAAAATCACTTTTGATTAGAGATGCTGGCAACCTTCACTTAGTCCCTCCCATAAGAATCCAATGTCTTTCTAGAAAGAATTCAGACTAGAAAAATATTGGGGAAACCAATGCTAACAATAAAATCTTCGGATTCATATCATTTTTCCTGTCCATTTTACTTGCTGGCATGTGTTAGACAGCTTAAGGACATTGACTTCCAAACTAACCTCTCTGGCCAGGTCTTTGTTTATCCCTCTCTCAAGTCTGTTCTTATCACTTCCTATGTTTTCCTTGGCCTTTCTCTGTAAACTGACCTTGCTACCTCAACTGTTCTAGATCTACTAACCCCAAAACTCTTATCCATTTATTCAATGTATAATATATGTGAAAAGAGGCATGCTTATGTTTATATATATTTTCCACACACAATTCAATCCCAACTGATCAATATTAATTTTAGAACATAGTGGCTACGAATAAGGGGTTTATGAGTCTTTTTTTCTGTATCTATGTATGTAAAAATTTTTTTTTTTTTTTTTTTTTTTTTTTAACCCTATGGCTTTGTTCATGTCCAAAAAAAAAAATGTCCCTTTCAAAATGCAAGATTGTAGAGTCTAAAAAGGCTTAAAGATCCAACTATAATTTCAAAATATCCAATTTTAGTTCCTTATTTTTTTTTACTATCAACTTGTACATACTCAGAAGTCTGATTTAACGAAAGATAAAAAAAAATAAACTGACTCCTTATGAATGTAACTCCTTAATCCGACTCCACAACCCAAATGAAATATTTGTCGATTGTTACTTACTATTAATGATCTTCTCACAAAAAATATTTCGTTTTCATAAGAAAATCACGAATTTTGAATCTCATTTATTTCCTCTTTGTTCACTGCTTCTCAATCTTTGCATTTGCATATTTCGTTGATAAAAACCATCGTGTGTCTGTGTCTCGTCTTTATGTAACTTTCAATACATATTGAATGTTTTATTTATGCTTCACTCTATAAAAAAACCCAATGAAATGGGACGATTCCAAGATTTTTTTCCCGATTCCGATACAATTACCGATTCCGATTCTTCATGAATCTCTAAATATTTAACTATAAAGTTGCTATTTTTTCCGATTGCCATAAAAAGACGTTAAATGTGCAGATATTTTCTCACACGTAAAAATACACTATGGATTTTAGCGTTCCTGATAGTTTAAAATCAATAAATATTTATTTTATTGCTATCAGCAGTGAAAGGTTTTGTTTAAAACAAAATCAAATAAAAAAAAAAAAGATAATTAGAAGAATCATTTTGGCATTGGAAAATATGCACAAATTTTCCCGATTCCAATGCCCCCCCCCCCCAAAATTTTTTTCAGTTTTCCCAATTCTGATTCCGATCAAACTTTTAGCTTGTTTAAAACAAGTTATAGCCTGTCGACTTAGAATAATTATTTTATGCCAAATTCATAGTCGAATATGGTAAAATTTGTGCTAATTTTGAATTCATACTTATTCTTAACTGCATCGAATGGATACCATAATACTTAGTTTGCTGCACCTTATTATAACAAAGATCCATACGAGGTTATGCATCGCCATTAAAATGTTACAAGAAAATATTTTATGTAACAGTTTTCAGTATTTATCTATGATTGACAATAAAATTGACAATAAAATTGACAATAAAATTGACAATATCCATTAATTCATCAAATGTTTAAACAAGAAATCTAAAAAGATTTATTTTTCCATCAATCCATGGAGCTTCAAAAATAAGCTAATCTTGTCGGAGGAAATAACTAGTAAAAATAATTAAAACAAGTGTGAAGCATGCGTGGTCCCCCGTGAGTGCACAGTGAACGAGGCATAAAAAAAATGACTAAGTTCAGCATCCCCCCCCTTCATTTAGCCCCAAAAGTCCCCAGGGGATGTCAAATCCTAGTGAAAATGAACAAACGGTGCAGTTTTAGGCCTTAACGTATGTAAATTTGAGTTCTGCGCCATGCAAAAACAGAAATGACTAAGCCCATCATTTGCCCCCCCCCCCATTTAGCCCCAAAAGTTCCCAAGGCTATAACATATTTAAATTTGAGTCCAGCACCATGCAAAACTGCTAAATAGACATACACAGGAAATTTTCGACAAATATGGTAAATTAGTTTTAAAAAATGGAGTGTTTTATTAGCCCTAAAAGAGACCCTGGGGCATGCCCAAGAGTTATCACAAAGTATAGACAAACAAAATTATAAAGAAATCAGTTACAACTTTTCAGAGAGTTTTATAAAAATCCAATGCATCAATTTTTTTTTAATAAGCACAAAAGTGTCAATTTTAGACATTTTAACCCAAAAGTCACCCCTAGGGGAGCAACCGGAGTTTTCCCAGAAAATCCGTTCTGTTACTTTTTTATTCATATCAAATTTAATTTTTGTGCAAAATTAAAAAAATCCCAAGGCGTAGTTATTGTTGATAAAAGTACGGACAGACGAACTGACAAAGGTGAATCCTTTTCTCTGAGAGACAAAAATTACTAGTTTGCATGAATTTGAAAACTTTGAAAATTGTTAATAAAAAAAAAAAAAAAAAAAAAAAAAATTTTTTTTTTTTTTTTTTTTTCAAAGAAATATAGATTTTTTTTTTAAGTCACCACTTATCAAGGCCCGGAGGCCACTCGGGGATAAATGTTGTTGCATGTACAGTAATCAATGGCACAATATCGTAGTAATCGTTAGTAATGGAGATCTGATAAAGTGTCTTACTAAAGGGGGCGGTTCATCAGGAATTTGTTTATGTTGGACTTGAAGACATCCAAGTTGTAGTCAGGTGGGAAACAAGCAAACGGAAGAGAGTGCCACAGGCGTGCACTTCTAAGAGAGAAACTTTGTTCATGGAATCTACGTGTTGATTTGGGCACAGATAAAGAATGGAGAAATTTACTGACAGTAGTTTCAGCTAGACTGATGTTTTTCGTGAAAGATTGGTAAGGGGGTACCAGAGATTGGAGCTCAGACGAGCACTTGCCATGGAAATAACGATAAAACAACGACATGCTCGCAACGTCTCTTCTGTGGGAAAGAGGTTGCAGGGAAGAGAAAAGGGCATCCCCCACTAGGCTACAAAGTCTGTTTTGTACTCTGTCAAGGCAGGATAGGCTGATTTTAGCAGCTCCTGCCCAGATATGGCAGCAGTACTCCATCCTTAGACGTACTTGGCTTTTATATAAATAGAGAATTTCAAAGTTGGCTAGAAAAAAAACAATGTTTAAAAAAAAAAGATTTGAAAATGGTAGTGAGAATTTGAGCAAGGAAGCACATGAATCCCAAATTATGTTTCTGAATTTTTGAGATGAGGATTATATATATATTCATATTATTTGGATTATTCGGACTACTGTTGTCATATTGAGTGTCAAACACAGTTGCAAAAATTTTCTGAAGATTGAAGGTTTAGTCCTTTACGTACTGTACATGCAATAACCCTTATCCCCGAGTGGCTTCCGGGCCTTGATAAGTGGTAACCATCTTGTAAAAAAAAAAAGAAAATTATGATTACAGATTACTTAGGGCATCTATCCAACCGTGGCTGACAGAACGAGAGCATGTTATCCCCGTGAATTAAAGGTTTCAGTGTGAAATTCTGTACAGATTCTCGAATTTAACAAGATATACCTGAAGGTCAGAGGTTACTAATTATAGGAATTCTAGTAATAATTTTCTGTTCAGTAGTTTAAAGGCTTTAAAAATCTCTTCAAATTTTAAAAAGTCAAAATAATTTTTCTTCAATTTATCTCGATCATTTCCAAAAGTTAAAATGGCTAACTTCATTATAAAGAAATGGAAATACATTCGAATGGATTTAATTTTGTAATATTTTTGTATTTATCCAATTTACAACTAAATTTCTGACATCTTCTGGCAGCTTGGGTAAATAGTCAGAAGGTGCTGAAGCGATTATTCAATCAGTTGTCAGAAGTTAAGCTTCAATGGAAACGTAGGATTAAAAATTATTTAAACCGAAAATGACTTTCAACATGTTATGCCAACGTAAACCCCTACGGCTTCCCCATGTTAAGAATGGCTTTCTAAATAGATAGCGATTCTTTACTTTGGGAGGGAGACCGCGTTTTGAATCAATCGTTTGACAAGCTTTGTGCTGCTTACATAATCTGCCAAAGTATGCCGACACAAAATTGCTGGAGATTGTGTCGTAAATCTGAATAATACCAAAAATTATAGAATTGAATCCTTTGGAATGCGTTTTGATTTCTTTGCAAAATGTTAACCGTTTTAACTTTTTAGTGACAGTTGAGATAATCAAAAAATGTAATTTTTTATTGCATTTTTACCCCAAACAAGGTACAGCGCCACTTTGATGTAGAGGAGGCTACTATCGGGCACATAACTTACAGGCATACCATGTAGGGACGAATTTTTGAGATAAGGATTGGTTATTCGTATTATTTGAATTCATCGGACTACTGTTCTCATCTTGAGTGCCATTTTCACAACGATTTGGTCGATGTAACCTTTAGCCTTCTTCAGGGGTATCTTGTCGAACTCAGGAATGTTTCTATCAAACTCGGGAATTTGGACGGAATTTATTTACTTCACAGAGGTAGCATGTTCTTGTTTCATCAGCCATGATTAAATAGAGATCCCAAGTAATTTGCTATTGTATTTTTTGAGCACCCACACTGAGAATTGAACCTTCAACCTTCAGGTGAATATCACTTTTTACAATTGATTTTCCAAGCACTCTAACCATTGCGTCAGAGGTTACATCGATCGAAACATGAAAATCACACTCAAGGTGAAAACAGTAGTCTGATGAATGCAAATTGCGAATTACCATGTAGGGAGTTGAGCAGCAAGATGTCTGT
The DNA here is from genome assembly GCF_053919585.1 of Euprymna scolopes. Lineage (NCBI taxonomy): Eukaryota > Metazoa > Mollusca > Cephalopoda > Sepiida > Sepiolidae > Euprymna > Euprymna scolopes. Next base: position 27,180,289 of record NC_136516.1, on the reverse strand, counting down.
TTACATTACATTTGAACTTCTGCATGTCAGTACAGTTAGGGAAGTAGGAACCTGGAAGAGAATTCCAAAGTCTAGCAGTTCTAGGGAAGAAACTATTAGAGTAGAAAACTTTCTGGCATCTGGGGATTTTGACTGTAGGGGTGGGATTTTGCTGCTTGTTGAGTTTGTCGGGGAAGGGTATTTACATCGAGTGGGGGGGGGTACAAGGGTTTGTAGTTCGTCAAAGCACCTAGCATTAAAATACTTGTAAAACAAGCAGAGATTTCATCGATAAGACAGAGGTTGAAGTTTAGCTGATAGTTCAGGACCTATTAGGTTGGCAACTCTCTTTTGAACCCTGTCTAAGAGGGAGAGACTAGTAGCAGATGCACCAGCCCAAATGTGGCAATAATACTCTATTATTATGGGCGAATGGTGACCTTATATAGGTACAGGATACTCTCGGGCCTAAAAAACTTTCTAGCACGGTAGAGAGAGGCCATCTTCTTTACAGCAGTCTTGGCAATGCCCTCAATGTATTTGTTCTAATTCATGTTCCCTGTGAACGTTAAGCATTTTCGAAATGTGAAAGGATTTTTGGTGCTTCTTCATTATCAAAGCAAAATGCAAAAATCTAAATATTGAATTTCAAGTAAAACCAATGGTGTCTACTTAATTTTCATGTCGTAATAATTAACGTATCCAAAAATTATGAAAAACGATAAGATAGAAAATTAATTATTAATGAAAACAGTTTCTGATGACAATTCGCGAAAGTTTTATTCGAGTAGGGGTGGGGGGATATCGAAATTGCTCACGATGGAATTGACATATAGCAATGAAAAAGTGCTCATTATCCTTAGTATAGCAGGCGTGTCCAAACGGAACGTGATTTCTTCTATTTATTGTTTGTGGACCCGGGCAACGCCGGGTATCCCTGCTAGTTCACCAATATAAACCACTGCCAAATATACACCTGAAGATCCCGACAAACCTGCTTAGCAATAAGATCTCACCCCTTCAATTTTGTTGTCCCTAAATGCCAGTAAGCTTTCTATTCTAATAGTTTCTTCCCTCAAACAGCTAGACTTTGGAATTCCCTCCCGGCTGCTTGCTTCCCTGGCTGTACTAATATGCAGAAGTTTACTCTTTCCTAGACATGTCTCCAAATAGTAGCCCCTTACGTCCAAGTGGCGATATGCTTTGCAAGGGGGTGAACATGAGTATTATTATTATTATTATTATTATTAATAGAAAAAAAAAAAAAAAGTTACATCGGCTGAAACGTTATCGAGAATAATACTCGAGATGAGACTGAAATCCAAAATAATCCGAACAGTAAATCATTTGTTTAAGGCGTTTTTATTGTTGGCTCATTTTTTGACCTGCGTTTGAATGGCAAAATAGGGGGAGGGTTACTTGGGGTTCGAAAAGTCTTGTTAAAGATTTTATGCGATTCTTCCAATAAATAATGACTGCATGTAAAAGCGCCAATTTTTTTTTTTTTCTGCCATTTTTAATTTTCTCGACGGCTCTGTATTATAATAATCAATTAAAAACAAACAAAAAAAATAAAAATGGAAGGTTGATTAAAAACGAGCAGAGGAAATATGGCAAAAGGGAGGGGGGGAGGCAGATGTGGGTGGGGGCTGGGGTTAAGTCAGCAAAAATGCGAATGTCAAAGAGGATGAGGAAGAATAAAAGAATGGAAGTGGAGACTGATGAAAGGTATGTAGACTGATAGCCAAAATAATTTAAGTCTGTGAAAGAAGGAAAAAAGATGGAGACAAAAAGGGATCTGAAAGGAAGGGACTAAAAATGAGAGAGAAAAGTGAGAATGGCGGCGGGGGAGGGGCGCAGGAGAAAGAATTGCTATTAAAGGTGGGTGGGGGTGGGGGGCTTCCCTCATCTTCAAGAGAAAAGTTTGTTGGTTGGGGGTGGCGGAAAAAGCGAAAGCGGAAGACATTTTTATATGAGTGGAGGGAGGAGGAGGAGGTGGTGGTGGGGGGGACGAGTGGAAGATGGATCCAAGGTGGTTCCAGATAAGAATGCAGGATTTATGCATGAAGATGCAAGAGAGAGGAGACCAAAAATAAAGGATTGCAGAGATGAAGAAAATATTGGGATTGGAGTCTGGGAGTGTGCATGGATGGGGAGAGGGGGGGCGGGGAGTAAGAAGACCTGGAAGAATGGATGGAATCAAAGTTGTGGGGGAGAATAAAAAAAAAACGGGGGGGGGATCCATGAATGTTATTTTTTATTTATTTTTTATTTATTTATTTATTTTTTATAGCAGTTTGAAATAATACATTTCTAAAGAGGCAACCCCCACCCCCAAAACCCAAGAATTAAAATTTATTTTATCTCACTTAATGCTCAGAAAAAAATCAAGGAGCCCCACTCCCCTCCTGGGGCTAACACTTAACTTCCGAGTTATATCCGAGGGATCTTTTAGGGATTGACCTTGTCCCTTTTATAGATGCTATCTAAACTTTCTACAGCTTGGTTTTTTTAGGGAATGTTTAGTTATTTTCTAGTTGAGTAACTCTCTCCTGGGACTAACACTTGATTTCTTGGAGTCAACTATATCAAGAACTCTTAAGAATTGACCTGTTCTTTTTAGGGTTTTTATCTGGTCTTCCAGGAATTGTCAAGTATTTTAAACAAAAATAAGAAAAAAACCCATTTTTTTTATGCTTTTATTTCTGCTGGGGCTGGAAAAACTCACCAGATTAACCAGCTAGTTCTGACACTCTGACCGAGAGATCTTTTTTTAGAATTCTAATAATTCCTTTAAGCGGAATTGATTCTAACCATTCCTTGAATTGCAATGCACTTGGTTTACCGGGTATATTCACCCGGTAGTTTTGGAAATTCTTTTTCATGAGCTCGGTTGTTCCTATAATTACTAGAATTATGGAGATCTTCCTAAGATTCCAGTTTCTTTTCATATCATACATTTTTATTTTACATAGGAGTCACCACTTATCAGGGCCCGGAAGCCATTCGAGGATAAAGGTTAATGAGTGTACAGTAGTGAATGGGATTATAGCATAGCAATCGTGAGTTGTGGACATTTTGTAAATTGGATTACTTAAAGGAGCGGTTTATCAAGAACTTGTTTACATTGGACTTGAAGACAATCAAATTGTAGTCAGCTGAAAAACAGGCAAACAAGAGAGTTCCACAGGCGTGCAGTTCTAAGACTTTAGTATTGCTACCTTTTTCCACTCAGCTCTGCTTGAGCCAGCATCATTAAGTATACTGACTTCAGTTAGGGTTACTACTTCTCCTTGTCCCATACCGATATGTCGGGTTTAGCAGTTTTGTATGTGCGTTCAATAAAACTTGTTAATTCTCATTCAATGCTAAACAGCGTTGTCCAGGATTAAACAAACAACGAACTCGGCATCTTTTTACACCACCCTATATTTCATTCCATTTTTTTTTATTTATATATATATATATATATATATATATAAATAAAAGTTTTTTAAATTTTTTTTTCATGATATTATTTTGTATTCCTGCACGTCACCAATTGAAAACGAATAAAGAAAAGTGATAAGCTTTTATACTTTTCGTATTCTTTTTTATTCATATATATATATTATGATCAACTTTTAGAGAAGGGACTCAGAATTTATGCAGCGTTGATTTCGTGGGATGGGCCTAAGTAAAGTGGGGTTAACTAAAATAAATTTTGTTAAATTTATAGTTTTTAATCTCCTTGATGTACATCGTCGAAACGTAGATTAATCTGTGTAGGGTTTTTCACATATCTATTAAACTTCACTTAAATATATTGTTTTAACTAATATATAAATAAAAGTGAGAATGTGTGTACGAGGACAGTTCTCAACCTAAATAGTCAACGAATTTTTGATCTACAGACTTGAAATTTGGTATATAGGGTATTCAGACAGGTGTTTTCATCCGGAAAAAAGCAGACAATCGATTTGATTGAAAAATGGTCCATTTCACCCATTTTCAATGACATTCGATGAGGTTAGAAGTATGAAAAATCTGTTGACCATAATTCAATGCCGAACAATGTTGGATTTCCCTGCTAGTATATATATATATATATATATATATATATATATACTCCTATAAATTTTTTTTTTTTTTTTTTTTTTTTTTTGTGTGTGTGTGTGTGTGTGTGTTGATATTCATATTAAACCCCCTTTTTTTTTTTCTCTTTATTTAAAAAGAAAATACAAGTTTGTTATATATGGGTCGTGGAATTGCTTCATCTGCAAAAAATCTAGCTAATTTGCCTACAAAACTCCTGTCAGTTTTTGCTCTACCGACATGAAACTTAATATGTAGGGTATTCGAACCCATGCAAAACTTTATATTTGGGTTTTAGTTGGGGAAAATCGGTGCAAAAGTGTTCCAATTAAAGAAATTGAATTTGGCAGGTGAAGGTCGAACGACGGCATTATGAATATGCATGTGTAATGTAATAGCTATTGGTTCATGTTTTAATTTTTAGCCTTGCAGCAAACCTGTCTTCATAGTTCAGGCATTCAAAGGAAAAAGTAAATTGTAAGCTAAATGTTTTGGTTTCGATTCTCAATGGTGGCACGCGAGTCATTTATTTTAGATTTATAAAGAATCGGAATTGGGAATTTAGTACGGAATCAATAATTGTATCGGAATCGGAGGGGGGGTATATAGGCATCGTCCCATCACTAATTTCTGTTTATAATAAGAATCCTGCATTAATTAAAATATAATATTTATGCATATTTTACGACTGGGCGATGCTGAGTAGCTTGCTAGTTCTAATGATAAATACAGTCTACATAAAAACAAAATGGCCACCTAATGAAAGTAAAATGATTTTGGTCTGGTGTGAGGAAAGATACCCCCCCCCCCCAAAAAAAAAAAGAAATATAATACCAAAAAACGGTTGTCAAGGAGGCGGTTTTATATCTGTGACTGTACTTGACTGAACTGAATAATTTCTTTGGAAAAGCCTTCTTCGATTAAGAAAATGGAAGTTATCATTGGAAGGTGAAGGAACTTTGATTCAAATTAAGATGATAATCTTAGGTTTGGCAGATGATGAAAAAAAATGCCTCATCCTCTTCTATATAATAAAGACCGATGTGTATTTATTGGTATATATTCATATTAGTTGGACATGCCATCACGCTAACGTTTGTATATAAAAAAAAAAACAAAAAAAAAAAACAAAAAAAAACAAAAAAAAACTGCCATATGAAACCACTTCAAGTGTTTAGGACAAGGGTTCCCAACCTGGATTGCTTGCACCCCCTGGGAACGATATTCTTGGGGTGCAAGAAAATTTTAGATAGAAAATAGGCTATTGTTACTCTTTTGTGTGTGTGTGTGTGTGTGTGTGTGTTTTTTTTTTTTTTTTTTTTTTTGTAATGTACTAACTTCTTGCTTTCATTGTAGTGTTAAGTATTGTTATTAAGTGGCCATTAAATACATGGCTGAATAGATTTGACCCAGTCGTGTATTTAACCACAAGTTCAGAAATTGTAGTGGGTATGAGCTTTGAGGGAAATTTCTTAAGGGTATGAACCATAAAAAAAAGGGTCGAAAACCACTATTTTATATGCTAAAGGTTCAAATCTATGATTTATCAAGATTTAATCACGAGTTCAAAATGTCCTAAAGTTTAGGGGTGTGAGGTTTGAGGTAAATTTAAGGGGTTCAGACCAAAAAAAAGTTGGGAACCACTGGTTTAGGGAGAAGGGAAAGGTAAATAGCAAGTCAGACACCCCTCACTTGTAATCCCTATTTCTATAAAAAGACGTTTTTTTTTTTAAATTTCACTGGTTGAGACATTTTATGAATATGTATGCGAACACTGCAATATTTTTGGCATAATAGAATGGTAGTTATTTACTTGCTTCCCACTGTAGCAAGATGTAACACAAGGTGGGGAGAGTCAAGTCAGCGCACCTAAAGAAGGAGCACTTCAGATAATAAGCAATGAACTTATTACACCCGAAAGCCTGATAGTAAGGCTTGGAAGGGTGGACCTCCTAGGTAGTTCCCAGGCAGTATACCTCAGTCCGATAGGTAATGGGCCAGTTACCTGGCTCAGCATCTGTGTGATTGTTGTGAACGGATCTTTTGCTATTTTTACACAAGTCTCCAAGCAACAAAAACCGCGAGAAAACCACCTTCACTCAATAAAAATAATGGCTACAAAGATGAGCAATTCTATTTATAACCATGTGTGATAGGAACAAACCAAAAAGGTGCCAGAATCGCTTTATAAATATACCGAATCTCTTTGAATTCTTCAATGATAATTTTCCATCTTACTACAAGAAGACCATAACGCTTTTGCTGATCTTGACTGAATTAATTTTTTACCTGGAAAAAGTTTCTCTGACTGGATTTATGCTGCCATTTTTTTCCCTTTCTTTTTGCTTTGGGCAATAATAACGTTGTTCTCTCCAGGTTTGCTACGTCAACCAGATTTCAATATACAGCACCAGACACAGCTGGCTCTCGGTACATGGTGCCAGACAAACTTATACCGTAAATCTCTCTTGCACGACGACAATTTTCACAAAGTTTGACTCTCAAAAGCGGTATCAAGAGAGATGTGCGTGTTCGTTGAGCATAACTTGCCAATCTCCATGCGGCTTCTCTTCTCCATTTTCTCCAAATCGTAATCCCTATATATGCAGTTGAGTCCAAAATGGCTGACGTGAATGTTTCCTTTTATGAGAATGGCTCTACTATATTCAAACCTAACAAAGCATACATTTTTTTTTTTTTTTTTTTTTTTTGACGGAGGTTGTACATTCGTTTGGTAATGTTGGAGTCTGCTTTTACTTTCTAAAACTAAATCTGTGTCGGTTAAATGTAGTTGGAGGTGGAAATTAGATTAAATCTGGACAGTACAGGGAGATGTGTACAGAACAGTAGACTTTGTTGGTTTGGTCACATTGAACGAATGAATGAGTCTTTGTTAGATGTAAAACAGCCGAAACAGCAAGATTAGCTAGCTAGACAAGGTAAAAAAAAAAGAAAAAGTGAGAGGAAAGAATAAAGATGAATTCCAAAGAAGGACAAATAAACTTGGCCAGAGATAGGTTAGTTTGAAAGGCAATTTCTTAAATCCGACCAAACATGCAACACATGTGAAGCTGATGTTAAATTGACTGATTCCAGTGCTTATCCAGAATTCCCTCGGAAAAAGAAACAAAAGAAAAAAAAAAAAGAAAAATCTGTATGGTGTGCATACCTATTGCAAGACAAAAATATATTCCAAAAATCATGTAAATTGATTTAAGCGTTTTATTTTTTAAACAAAATCAAATTTTATGGATAAACTATGAGCCACATTGCCATTTTGAATAGTCTGAAGAAATAAGGGAGATAACTCCAAATTGAGATTTTAAAAAGCTATTCTTAACATGGGGAGAAGAGATATTGGAAAAACCCGAATTTGCTTTAAAATGATTTTCTTTATAAAAATAAAACTACTTAATCGAGTTTTTGGTATACGATATTTTCTTTGTCAAAGATATGTAAATCATACAAACTTTTTTTTTTTTTAAACTTTGAATCTCCTGAAAAATGTCATTTACAACTGAATTTTATCTAGCAATTTATCCATTACGCCACAACCTGTCATGAAGAGATTCCAGAGTTCTACAGAAAGATTACTGAATTTGGCAAGATACACCTGAAAAAGGTTCCATTGGTCGAAACATGGGAATAAAAGTGGAGATGAGAACAGTATAATCCAAATGATACAAATGATGCAAACCATTTTTGCTCGGAATGAATAAATCACATAGAATATAGGAATTTTTCTTTTTTTTTTTTCTTTTTCTTTTTTCTTTCTGTTCCCTTTTTTCTTTTTTTCCTTTTTCTTCCTTTTTTCATCCTGTTTTCCTTTTTCCCTTTTTTCCTTTCCTTTTTTCTTTTTTCCTTTTCTTTTTCAATCAGTTTTTACATTTTAAGAAATACAAATAATTTGTGGCTGTAGCATTAAAACAAAAGATGAACTGGTGAATATATTTGTTTAACTATCAATGCGTTGAACTCGTTAAATTCCAGACATGTTTGTTCAATCTTTTATTTGAGCATTTTGTCTTCAGCCGCCATTTTTGCCTGTCATTCGAGGATTACAGTTTTCAGCTTTATTGGGATGATTGAACTTTGTTGTATTATTGATCTTGTCAGTCGATGAGAGTAGTATACAACCATTTGTGTGAGAAAGATACAGATATATATAGAGAGAGAGATATCGAAAGATATATATATATATAGAGAGAGATATAGATATCCAGATATCGAGAGATATTGAAATAAATTATAGCAAAGTTATGCCTTGAAAAATTGAACTATCAAACTTCAGAAAAGTATCACTTAGAAATATACTTAGTACTTTATCCGTTATGCCATGTTTGCTGTGTAGTTGACAAAACTTCTGCTATGTCGAACACATGCTTTAAAAGTCTCTCACACCAGCACGTAGTCACACGTCCATCTGGTTTGGTGCCAAACTTACTTTGACCGTAATAAGGTCAAACATCACGCGACTTAACTTTCTCGCACCTGTCAATTTCACTTTATAAACGTTAAATTAAGACGCTTTTCACTTCCTCTCCCCTGGTGGCCGAGATGGTTAGGTGACATGGTTTTTTTCCCTTTCGTTTCCACCTTCACGTCAAGCCTTCAGGTTTGAGCCTACCTTCCTATTAAAACATTTTTCTTGTCTTTTACACCTCCAAACACCCGGCCAACGTTTTCTTTTTCTTTTTTTTTTTTAAACAGGGTTGTTTTGATTTCCCCCTGCCCCCAAGACCACACCTCCAAAAACCCGGGCAATGCCGGATACCCCCGTGAGTTTATAATATAAATCTTACCTGTCTGTTTAAATGCATGTATGTATCGCAATAACTTTCAACAAAGGCGACAGAACTTAACCAAACCTTTGGCCGGCAAATATCGAAAAATTGGCTCAAAACACTAATTCCTTCACCCTAAACTGAGCCGTTTTTTACGAGGAGGGGGTCGATTTTTTTTTTTTTTATGCCAACATTTTAGCAAGTCATCGTCACCATTTGATTGACTTTGGTTAATTTCAACGCTTTTGACTTCCGGTTGCATTATAGTGGTTGAATCAACACAGGGTAGGAGCACAAGAGAAATACATCGATGGACTCTGCCTCAATCCCAGGTCCAAAAAACTTTTTTTTACACGGGAATCACCACTTATCAAGGCCTGGAGGCCACTCGAGGATAATGGTTAATGGGTATACATTAGTCAATGTGATTATAGCATAGTAAACATAAGTAGTGGGAATTTTGTAAATTTGATTACTTAGGGGGATGGTTCATCAAGAACTTGTTTACATTGGACTTGAAGACAATCAGATTGTAGTCAGCTGGAAAGCAGGCAAACAGAAGAGTTCCACAGGCGTGCAGTTCTAAGAAAGAAGTTTATGGAATCTACATTTAGGTTTAGGCACAGATAAAGAGTGTGGGGAAACTATTGATAGTGGTTTTGGCTACAGGAATGTTTTTCGTGAAAGTTTAGCAAGGGGGGACCATAGATTGAAGCTCAGCTGAGCACTTGCCATAAAAATGATAAAGCAGAGACAGGCTCGCAATGTCTCTTCGGTGGGAAAGAGATTGCAAGGAAGAAAAAAATGCATCCCATCCCCCCACTAGGCTTTGAAGTCTATTTTTTTTAATCAAGGGTTTTCCTAAGGATATTGGTGGTACCAATAATAGCAAAGGACTGAAAACCACCCAACATATCAGGGATTGCTAGTTTTTTAAATATTCTTCTGAATTACTTCATACCATATTCAGTGCACAACGTATCACTACTGCAACTATTTGTGTTTTAACTTTGTATATCCTTTATCTTCAAAGCCGATGGTGGGTGATTGTCGCACTTATTCTTCATCTCAATTGCATTCTTGTCTCCGGCCACTGAAAAGTCTACAATTTGTACCTATTTACTATGCCTCCCCACGGGACAGAGTTAGACACCAGGGTCGTTTTTTAACGTGGAGAAAAGGTACAAAAATAAAAATTGTCTCAGTCGTGAAGGATTTCTCCTCCACCGAAAGAGAACAAGAAATGGAAGTGCAGCACCTGAAGAACAGATACTACACTTTGATCTTGACCAAAAGGCCAAGGCTCAAATCCGGATGATTATGCTCCAGTTTCTTGGTTGCTTTGACATTTTTTTTCACACCATATGTCATCCGCACTTGTTCTTACAAACTCATTTACCTCCTCGAACCACTTCTTAGCACACTTCGCCCGGAACTTCCTATAAACCTCGTAATAAATCCAAAACCCGATGCGGGCATGCTTTCTGTAGTATTCCCTCTGAGCCAATCTGCTATACACTGCTGCAAGGTGTCACTTCTGATTAATGTCTAGTTTTAAAATGTGCAAACAAGGAAATCATTTGCGGCAATTTTAAATGGTACCTCTCTTTTATTGTAAACTGAACTCTTTAATAAGAAAAAATTAAAATGGTGAGATACACCCAGGCTTGAACATGGGATCATTCGATCTGTAGTCGAATGCTCTACCACTAAGCTACATCTCCAGATTATAGTTAATTTTTTTTTTTTTTTTTTTTTTTTTAAGAAATGTTTTGCTGAAAGTTTCTCCCTTGGCCGGTGTAACATAAAATATTCCTCTGTAAAAATTTTTTTTTTTTTTATCTATGCGAGAAAAGCTATTTTTAAGATCAGATTTTTTTCGATAAAAACATATCTAAGAACACTGCCAGACATAAATTATCTTTGTCTGAAATTTGCAAAAGATAAGCTCAGTTGTTTCGGAACCTATAAGGAAGGAACTTTCACACACACACACACACACACACACACACACACAGACTTTTATATAATAGAGATATATAATATTACCATAATGTTTTTGTGTATATATATATATATATATATATATATATATATATATATAACATTACCATAACAATTATCTTTGGTCTTTTGGCTTGGTGCAAAGTGTAGTATCTGTTCTGATACTACACTTCATCTTTTCTACCCTTAGTCATGAAGGGAGAAATCCTTCTAGATTGAGTCAATTTTTATTTTTGTTCCAATACAAAGTGCCTCTTTTTGGGAGCTGGTTTTTGCCCACATTACAAACCGACCTTGTGTCTATCTTGCCCTCGTGGGGAGGAAGGTAAATACGAACAATTAAAGTTTTATAATTTGGTTTAGTTAGTAATTTAATGACCAAACGATACCAAAATAATTAAGTTTAACTTTCAAAATGAGATTTTTTTTTTTCTTGATTAGGTTTGAAAAGAAAAAAATATAAAGGAAAACATTTCGACAAAAATGAAAAAAAAAAAAAAAAAAAAAAAAACTTGTCGGGCAACACCGGGAAGTACAGCTAGTTCAGATTTATTAGCCCCCGAACTATGGCAGATTTGAACGAAAGGTCTGTTTTTAATATGGGATCGAATCCAACTCCTATAAAAGGGACCCTCTGGATTGGGGCATTTTTTTTTTGTTTATATATATATATATATATATATATAATTTGTCTATAACGATTTATACTTTACTGATTGGGGAGAGGAGACATGAACTGTAGTCTTAAAACAGATATTACAATTTGCACCTAGCCAAAAAAGCCAGGTAGTTGTGCATAAAGAAAATGTGGAATTTTTATTTTATTTATTTTTTTTTTTACTCTGTGGATTCGTCTTCAAATAATTTCGAAATTCTTTGCATGACGAAATGACATTATTCCTCCCCACCCACCAAAAAAAAAAAAAAAAAAAAAAAAAAAAACTTGCTCAATGAAAATTTGGAAACTGCTATTCCTTTCTTTTTTCTTTTATTTTTAGATTGGGAAATTACTGATGGAAATAAAAAAAAAAAAAAAAATCCTCCCAAATCCTAGCAGAAGATAATTTTAATAATAGCAGCAGTAATCACTTCCATCAGGTTCAGATGAAGTTAAAATTGTTCACTCTCCTCCTCAGCCTCTTGCCATTTTTTTTTTTTTTTTTTTATTCAAACATTTACTATTTAATTTTTTTTTTTCATTTTAAGCTTCTCAATTCAAACCAGTTTCTCACTTCTTCGTATCGATACTGCCATTTTTTTGCTAATTCATTTGAATGTTGGTAATGTTTTCTTACTAGATCTATAGATAGATGAAGAAACCAACTTAAAAGTTGAGGAAATTTGTCCTTCAGACAAAAATGATCTTTCATTTGAGATTTTTTTTTTTTTTACTACTTTCCCCATTTAGTACAATATGGTGATCTTCAAAAAGGTATTTGCAAAGAAATTTATACTATTTTTTTTTAATATGGAAATCACTCCAGACACTGTATGAAGCCACTTAATGTAAGGAGCTAAAAAAAAATAAAATAAAACAAAAAACATTAACCCTTTATGATCTGAATTGTGATGTAGATGATTAAAAAATATTTATTGTTAATTTTTACTTAGTTCCTATTTACTTGCCTCCCCACGAGGGCAGAGTTGGACACAAGGTTGAGTTTTAATGCAGAGAAAATCTGGATAGGAACAAAAATAAAAATGATCTGTTACGAAGGATTTCTCCTCTACTGGCCGAGGACAGAAAAGGTGAAGTGTAGCATTAGAACAGATACTACACTATGATCTTGGCCTGTCAAACTGGAAAAACTATGACGTTCAATAGTTAAGCTACCACTGAAAGTTTTTGCATTGTTTCCTAAACTTACCTTGATTATTATGCATAGCGCTTGAAAAAAGTGTTCATGACAACAAACGAAATCCTCCACTCTTTGAGACAGATGGCGGCATATTGAATGTAAACAATGGTCAGTTGCAATCTGGAGGTATCTGGCATCTACCCAGATATTGAACTAATACGTACAAGGCGTGTTTGTATCAGTTCTTACTTTGTTTATTTTTATTTTTTATTTTTTTTTTTTTTTACACAGTGATCACCACTTATCAAGGCCCGGAAGCCACTCAGGGATAAGGGTTATTGCAAGTACATTACGTTAGTGAGGAGATTTTATGAAGTGTTTACTTAAGGGGGCGGTTCATTAGGAATTTGTTAACATTAGACTTGAAGACATCCAAGTTGTAGTCCGGAGGGAAACAGGCAGACGGAACAGTTCCACAGGCGTGCAGTTCTAAGAAAGAAGCTTTGTTCATGAAATCCGCGTTTTGATTTAGGCACAGATATAGTGGGGGAGATTTTTCACAGTGGATTCAGCTAGACGGGTGTTTTTCGTGAAAGATTGGCGAGGGGGACCAGGGATTGGAGTTTATGCCTTTATATTAATTTATTTATGACTGGCCATAAAGGGTTAAAAGAATAAACTGTTTGTATTATTTGGATTCATCGGACGACTGTTCTCATCCTGATTGTTTATTTATTTATTTTTTTTTTTTTGGAAAAATTCCCCGAGTTCAACAAGATACACCTGAAGAAGATTAGATTTTACATCGGCCGAAACGTAAAAGCAACACTCAAGATGAGAACAATAGTTTAAAAAATCCAAATAATATGAATAATCAATCCTCATCTAAAAAAAAAAAACAAAAAAAAACCTCAAACGTAAAACTACTTTGGCACTCACCTTAAGGTGGTTTTAACTGGTTTCCTTTAAAGGAGCAAGTTCCATGGGAGTATGAAATTTGCAGGTGGTCCCCGGTCACATATATATCATCGTATGGGGAGATGATGACGTCAGTTTTTTTTTTTTTGCAACTCTTTCAGGAAGGTGTCAACATCCTCCTAGATACAGCGCTTGGAATTCCCAAATGGTCACCCATCTAGTATTGACCAGGCTCAATATTGCTTAACACTGGTGATCTAATGAGAACCGGTGCGTCAACATGATTATGCCTTATGATTGGTAGATGGATAGATCTTGACTCGGAAAACAGCAGTTTTTCCCCCTTTGTCAGAAACATCACCCATGGAATGTATTAAATCCTTTTTTGAATTATTTTTAGATGAGGATTGATGGGTTTGATTTACTGTACACATAGATTCAAGAACGTTGTCCAAAAACAAATATTTAACAAATAAATGTCATCAAAGGCAAGATAAGTTACTTTCCTACCTAACTGGATAATTTTCTAGTGTTTTCATTTAATGTAACATGTTTATTCAGCTCGAAAAACATAGTGTTTACCGATGTATTGGAAAATACAAAATGGCGCCCGACTCTCTCTTTGACATGGTAAGTTTGGAAAAAGGAGTTAAAAATAAAAAACTAGACAAAAACTCACCGAATATGTCAGCCTATGTTACGATAGCATTTATTGAGCGAGTTTCTAACAGCATTTTGTCTAGTTTTTTTTTAATTTTTAACTACTTTTCCTAAACTTACCGTGTCAAAGAGTCAGGTGCCATTTTAAATTTTCAAATACATTGGTAAACAAATACTATATTTTTCGAGCTGAATAAACATGTTACATCAAATAAAAACACTAAAAACTTATCCAGTTAAGTAAAAAAGTAACTTATCTTGCCTTTGATAACATTTATTTGTTATATATTTGTTTTTTGACAACTTTTTCGAATCTGTGTACAGTAATACAAACCCGGGTTTATTATATGGATTATTTGGACTATTGTTTTCATCTTGATTGTTTTTTTTATAACATCTTGCCTTATTGAGATGCATTTTTTTTTTTCATCTTGGGAAACTTCTTGTCTAATTTAGGAACCTGTACCGACTTTCAAACTGAAACCTTTTATCAATGTGGTAGATTGTTCTCATTCTGTCGCCACGACCAGGTAGAAATGCTAATGCGTTGATTAAAGAGTTCACTTAGAAAATTTGTAAGTTCTTGAGTCGGACAAAGAGCAAAAATGATGCACTTGATGACCTTCTTCGAAACATAGCTTCACTCTAATGGGACATTTACAGATTTTCGAACTGAGCGCATTTTTTAATCGATGTAATTTCTACCTGGTCATGACTGAGAGGATGAGAATAAATTGCCCCTTGTAGATTAAATTAAGAGTTCAGTTTGAAATTCGCTTTTAGTTCCCAAGTAGCCTCTCCCTCTTTGAAAACTTTCTTGGAGTCTATCCATCTAATAGGTCTCACTTTGCGAATTCTTGTCCCATCGCCTGTTTTACAAATATTTTAATGTGCTCTGATGAACTCGTTGCACTTGTGCCCCTTCAACATACATATCCCCGACAAACCCGTTTAGCAACAAAATCTCACCCCTTCACTGTTGAGGTCCGTAAATGCCAGAAAGCTTTCTACTCTAATTGTTTCTTCCCTCGAACAGCTAGACTTTGGAATTCCTTCCCTGCTACTGGCTTCCTTGACTGTACTCATATGACAAAGTTTAAATGTAACTTAAATCAACATCTTAATCTTTCCTAGGCATGGTGCCAAATAGTAGCCTCCTTATGTCCAAGTGGCGATATGCTTTGTTAGGGGTAAACGTGAGGAAAAAAAAAAAAAAATTAAAAAAGAAAAAAAAAAAAGGAAACACTTGAAAATAGTCATAGGTTGTATCAGTCGAAACGCTGTCAAATATGAGTCCAATTAATATCATTTGGCGGAGATAGTAATCCTCAGTTTGTTGACATACAAACCAAAAACTCTGAAAAAAATTACATTTAGTAGCGAAAGGATTTGGACTGTTTAAATTTATTTTTAAGTTTCAATAAATGAAATATTGAAATTATAACGAGTTAGACACCAGTCAAAATGCGGATTTAAAAAAAAAAATCTATACAAAATACTGTAAAAAACCCACCGAATATATGTCAACCCTTGCCACGGTAACATATATTGAGCCAGTTTCTAACGGTATTTTGTAGAGTTTTTTTTATTTTTTACTCATTTTCCCAAACTTACTGTGTTCAGCAGAGAGTCCGGCGCCATTTTAAATTTTCCAATACATCGGTAAACACTATTTTTCGAGCTGAATAAATGTTACATTAAATAAAAACACTAAAAAATTATCCAGTTAGTTAGAAAAGTAACTTATCTTGCCTTTGATAACATTTATTTGTTATATATTTGTTTTTTGACAACTTTTTCGAATCTATGTGTAGTAATACAAACCCCGAAATTCTCATTATTTTATAAAAGCTAAAGTTTATTTTATTTTAATTCAATAAATGTTCAGATAATGTTTTATTTTGTGCTTTTGTTAATTTAGTGAAACTTTAACAACTCTTTGAGTTGTCTCCCTTTGAAATTCTCCAAAAAATGAAAACAAAAAAAAAAAAGAAAAAATTGTCCTCCAAACCCGAAATGCACAAGTACAGACATTAGTTTTTTTTCCAAGGCCAAATCATTAGAGCGTTACTTTATTTTTCCCTGTTTGGATCGACTTTAGTTCTCATTTTATCTTTCTCTTTTCATGTTCTTTCTGTCTTTCTCTTTTTCTTAAATTTTGTCTCCCCCTCCCCTACTCCCTCCCTCCCACTCCAACTTTTTTTTTTTTTTTTCCACCCAAAAAACGCACAATGCAAGTGAGGCGAACGAGCTACTGTGAATTAAGGGCATTCTAAGTGGGGAGTTGTGCAGCGAGATGTTTGTTCACATTACATTGAAATTCCTGCATGTTGAAAATGGGAATCCTGAAGGTTAACATTTTGAGGACAGAAGCTATTAGAGTAGAATGATCGGCGCTTCTACACTATTGAGACGAAATTTCGGAAATCGTAAAACTGAATTTCACATGAAAACAATGGTATCTACGTATTCCTCGTATTTTTAAGATGATTATATCCAAAAATTACGAAAATCGATGAGCTAGAAAATTATTTATTAAAGAAAATAGAATTTGAATAAAACTCATTTAAGGCACAGTTCAAAAGGGAGGTAATTTTCTGTTTCAATTTTTCTTATAAAAACAAAATGGCTTGCTAACACGATTAAAATTGTATTTTTTTTTTTTTTTAATAATTCAGTGATATCCTGTCTTGACAGAGTACAAAATAGGCTTTGTGGCTCAGTGGGGGATGCTCTTTTCAGGAGAGACGTTGCGAGCCTGTCTTTGTTTTATCGTTACTTCCATGGCAAGTGCTCGTCTGAGCTCCAATCCTTTGTTCCCCCCTCGCCAATCTTTCAGGAAAAACATCCGTCTAGCTGAAACCACTGTCAAAAATTTTCCCCACTCTTTATCCAAAACGTAGATTCCATGAACAAAGCTTCTTTCTTTAGAAGTGCACGCTTGTGGAACTGTTCTGTTTGCCTGTTTCCCACCTGACTACAACCTAAATGTCTTTAAGTCCAACATAAACAAATTCCTGATGAACCGCCCCCTTAAGTAAGACACTTTATCAAATCTCAACACTAACGTACTGTACACACAATAACTCTTATCCCCGAATGGCTTCCGGACCTACATAAGTGGTGACCACCTTTGTGTAAAAAAAAAAAAAAAAATATATATATGTATATATAGTAAGTTATAAAATATATATGGTGATTAAGCTACACTGAATAGTCCGTGTTTCATCCACTCTAGGACTCTTCAGGCTTAGGCGCATAAGTCTGAAGAGTCCTAGAGTGGATGAAACGCAGAATATTCAGTGTAGCTTAATCGCCATATATATTTTATAACTTACTAACTAGCTCTACCTACGTATTTAGCACTCCTGATCTTAAATGGAACACGTACATCAAATCTGTTGCCAAGGCCGCTGGAAAAATGGTGGGATCTTTCTATCGATCCGGTAGATATCTCACTGCTGATGCTATTCTCTATCTATATAAGAGCCAGGTACGTCCAAGGATGGAATACTGTTGCCACATCTGGGCAGGAGATGCTAGAAAGGACTTGTCCTGCCTTGATAGAGTTCAAAATAGACTTCGTAGCCTCGTAGGAGATGTCCTTTTCTCTTCCTTACAACCTTTATCTCACAGAAGAGATGTTGCGAGTTTGTCTCTGATGTATCGTTATTTTCATGGAAAGTGTTCGAATGAGCTTCAATCTATGGTCCCCCCTCGCCAAACTTTCACAAGAAACACTCGTCTAGCTGTAAACACTATCAATAATTCCCCCCACTCTTTATCTGTGCCTAAACCTAAACGTAGATTCCATGAACAAAGCTTTTTTCTTAGAACTGCACGCCTGTGGAATTGTCTTCCGTTTTCCTGCTTTCCGGCTGACTACAATATGGTTGTGTTCAAGTCTAACGTAAATAAGTTCTTGATGAGCCGTTCCATATAAGTTATCAACTTTACCAAATTTTCATTACTAATGATTACTATAATGTCCAATTTCTACTGTACACTCTTTAACCTTGAGTGGCCTCTTGGCCTTGATAATGTGGTGATGCCTATGTAAAAAAAAAAAAAAATACTTAGTTTACGCATAAATTTATACGTTCGTATATAAATTTATGTGAGTAAATGAAGTAGTTATATATATATATATATATATATATTCTGGTAATTTCGACTGCATAATTTGGAAGCTACCATTGTAATTTATTAGAATTGTCAAAAAAAAAAAAAAAATCAGTTGAAACCATTTGTTTTTTTATCTGAAAACTCCATTTATCGACTACAAAATTTCGTTCTGATAGTGTAGAAGTGCCGAATGATCTCTGGCACCTGGAGACGTCTCTACAGTGAATGGTTTGGATTTTATTGACTGACTAGTTGATCGGAGGTATTTACGTAGAGTGGACACCAGTGTTACCATGCTTGTTGGAGCGCATTTCATTGAAGTATTTGTTAAAAAAAAAAAAAAAAAAGTTTTGAAGGAAGTTTCACCAAATAATTTAGGTGACTGAAATAGGAATTAACTAAAAATTAATCAGGTTCCTATTTCAGTCACCTAAATTATTTGGTGAAACTTCCTTCAAAACTTTTTTTTTTTTTTTTTTAAGCAAATATAATTTTTTTTTTAAGCAAATATAATTTTTTTTTTAAGCAAATATAATTGCTATGATTTATTTTGTGATTTTCAGTAAAAATATTTTATGAACATTTTTTTTAATCATTAAAATACTTTTAAAAAAAATGGAATTTTCTTTTTCTTTTTTACTTGGGAATTACTACTAATCAAGGCCTGAATGCCACTCGAGGATAAAGGTTAATGAATGTAAGATGGTAGTGTAGTAATCGTTAATGGTGTAAATTGGGTAGACGGTTCAACAAGAACTTGTTTACATTGGATTTGAAAGCTACCATGTTGTATTCAACTGGGAAGCAGGACAGTGGAACAGTGTTCCACGGGCGGACAGTTCTAGGCAAGAAGCTTTTTTCATGGAATCTGTGTTTAGATTTAGGCACAGATAGTGAAGGAAATCGTATATAGTGGTTGTAGCTAGTAGTGTTTTTTTTGGGGGGGGGCAAGGGAGAAGCATAGATTGGAGTTCAGTCGAGCATTTGCCATGAATGGAAATTTAGAAAAAACATTTCACTAAATAATTTAGGTGACTGAAATAGGAATAAGCCAGAATATGAGGTTTTTCGCTAATTCCAATCTAGTTTGAATTACTCACCACCACCACCACCACCACCAAACCCTAGACCATTGCTGTCTTTCTCTGCTTATATTTGGAAACTCTGCTATAAATAATATTTCAAACGATTCGTATGACAGATAATCAAGAGACAAAAAAATCAATATCTATGCGAACCATTTAAAAAAAAAATGGTGGACTATTGTTATTTTCTGCTGTACATATCTCATAGAATTTGCTTTAATACGAAATTTACTTCTATTTTCTGTCCATCAAATTTGCTTGTAATTGCTGGCATATTCTTCCCGTTTCGTTTTGAACCAATAAATATCCTGTAGGCTGTATTTAAACCATTTTTTATCGCATTTTCACCCCAAAACAAGGCACAGTGCCACTTTGATGTAAGAGGGCTACTATCTGGGACATAATTTGCAGGGTTACTATGTAGGGAGTTGAGCAGCAAGATGTTTGTTTACATTACACTTGAACTTCTGCATGTCAGTACAGTTAAGGAAACAGGGACTTAGAAAGGAATTCCAAAGTCTAGCGGTCCAAGAGAAGAAACTATTAGAATAGAAGGCTTTCTGGGATCTAGGGATCTGTGTAGTGATGGGAGTTTGATGCTTGTTTGGTTTTCCGAGGTTATTTAAGTTGTTTTAGGAGACATTTTCTGTCTGTTAACCTATTAAGCCCCACTGTCCTATAAATAGGACACCAAATAATTGGTCCCCGACAAAGGAGGGATTGGACCTAGTAATTCGTCTGTTCATCCGTTTACACTTTTCTCAATAAACATACCTTGGATTTTTTTTTTTTAAATTTTGCACAAACACTAGTCATGGTGAAAGTATATTTTTGCCAGAATGGATTTTCCTAGATATTCTGGTTGCCTCCCTAAGTATCATTATAGGGGTAAAATTGCCCCCAAAGTGTTCATCTATTCGTTTGTTTACATTTTTCTTAATAACCACGCTCCATAAGTCACTCCGTCGTGGGGATCACTTTTCTGTATTAATTTAATGTAAAATGATCACCCACTTTACAACCAGTCAGTCTAAAAGCCATTCAAGTTTTTGAAGGATTCCAGTTATTTTTAAAGCATTCAATTAATTCTTAAGGTCATACAATTCATCCTTAAGTTCATTAAAGTCATTATAAGTCATTTACTTTTTATTTATTTAAGTCATTTCAGCCCATTTTTAGGTCATTTTAGTTTATCTTTAAGAATTTCATGTAAATCCTACATTCACGCATTCATTCATTACACGAGAGGACGTGACTAATGGCTATCGGCCTTGTTTTTTTTACATTTTGGACAAACATTAGTCATGGTGAAAGTAAATTTTCTCATTTGTTCTTTGTCTCTTGTTACCTCAAATTCGTTTCATTTTTTTTCTTTTTTCTTTACATTTCAGAATTTTTGTGATGAGATAATTCGTATTATTTGGATTCTTCGGACTACTGTTCTCATCTTGAGTTTTTTTTTTTTTTTTTTTACATTTCCGTCGATGTAATTGTCAACCTTCTTCAGATGTATCTTGTCGAACTCTGGGAATCTTTCTGTCGAACTCTGGGAATCTTTCTGTCGAACTCTGGGAATCTTTCTGTCGAACTCTGGGAATCTTTCTGTCGAACTCTGGGAATCTTTCTGTCGAACTCTGGGAATCTTTCCGTCGAACTCTGGGAATCTTTCTGTCGAACTCTGGGAATCACAGAATTTCGAACGGAATCCTTTATTTCTGTGTAGTTTCTGTAGCTAGGACTTTTTAGTTCATCATTGTCCCTAGAAGTTCTTCATTGCATTCTAAGAAGAATTAAAACACAATTTCTGGAAATGAAGGTTTGAGAAAAAAATATTAAGTAATCACAAGTACAACTTAAACTTATGAAGGAGAAAGACAGTTATATTAACCAAAGTAATATGGGTGTTACTTTGGTTAATATAACTGTCTTTCTCCTTCATAATCATCACTATGGCATTTTGTCAGCGTCCATTTGCTTCGATCTTCTAAACTGGTGTGATTTCAAATTCAACCACTCTCTCTCGCTTTCAATCACAGGACTACGAACAAAGTTATCTTTAGTTGACCTTTGAAAACTAAATATTTTCATTTACTAACCAAACAGAAAAAGTTACTAGCCAAACCCACATGATTTTCGGAATATGTCATCTTTATTCTGTGATGAGTAAAGATTTTTCTGTATTTTTGTAAAAAAAAGAAAAAATAAGTGTAATTCTAAATATCCACTAAATTTTATGTTGAGATTTGAAAATCATAATAGATCTGTTATGATCGAAATGGTCTGCACATTGTAGCAAGATATGAATGTATTTATATAAAGAATAATGAAATATATATTCTGGCAGATCTACACAACATTTCAAACCTTGTTTATAATGCTGGCATATGAACAGACATGTTTTTGTTTAAGAGTAAAGTGTAAATTTTCCAACACTGCGAAGATATTGATGGCCCTTTGGAGTAAATTTGATTTTGGGGGAAGATGGATATAACTCTCCCACCACCACCACCACCACACACCTAAAGAAAAAAAAGAAAATTTTGCATTTTTTCTTCTGTCGTGAAAAGGCAAGTAAACAGGGTGTGTATAGAATATCCCCCCCCCCCAAAAAAAAACCCTAATTTCAACCTGTGTAAGATGGACATAAAAGTGGTGCAGAGAAATTAATTTTAGTCATTTTTTTTTTTTTTAACTCGTAAGTCACTGCTATGAAAACTAGTGATGGGACGAATCAAGTATTTTTCTGGTTTCGATACAATTACTTTTTAAAAATCTAAATATTGGATTGGTGCAAAAATAATGTCGTTTTTTGACATGAAAGTTGACCGCCGAAAATACGACATTATTTTTGCACCAACCTAATATTTAACTGTACAGTTTTTATTTATTCTAATTTTTCGATTGCCGTAAACATCCATGTTTTATGTGTATATATTTTCGCAAACGTAAAATAAATACTTGTGGTGTGGGGGTGGGGTGATCTCTTGTAGTTTAAAATCAAAAAATATTCATCACTTTATCATTAGTACGAGCGATGGAAAAATTTAAAAAAAAAAAAAAAATCGTTTTAGGCATCAGAAAATAGACAATTTTTTTTTTTTTTTTTTTTTTTTTTTTTTTTTTTTTTTCCTATACCGATTCTGATACCCCAAACAATTCAGATTTTTACGATTTTCGAGTCCGACAAATCATCCCTAACACTAATCCAAATTGAAAGTCATTCGAGAATAAGGATTGGTGAGATTGTCAGTTGGTGATGGAAACGATGTCTGGTCAGATTTTTTTTTAAAAGGATTTTTTTTTTTTTTTTTTTTTTTTTTTTGCTACAGTATATTTTAAATGCGTCCAAGTGTCATTTTTTTTGGGGGGGGCTACAATGCTTTAAATGCGTCCAAGTGTACAATTTGAATAGATGTCGCCATATATATGCAAATTGTAAAATATTAACATCTACCGAACTCTAAACTATTTCCACACTTTATGCTTGTGTCACATCTATGATGCGATTGTGTTTATCTCCCCCATCCCCATACATACACGGAAGAAGATGAGGCATGAGGGCGAAAAACAAAAACTGGAATCCGAAAAGCCAGCGCTCTAAAGGAAGAGCACTCTGCCCCAACAAAAACTACCTCCTAGAACTGCACGAGACCAGAGAGACAGCGTCGTGTGTGGTCACACACTACGGCCTACGAAGGATGCCTGATCAGCCCATCGGCATTCCCGATTAGGGGCGCCTCAGACGATTAGTAATAAACTAACTCACTTCTCAAAGAAGGAAGGAAAGCAAGCCTGGGAAGGTGGATATCCTAGAACTGTACCAACAGGACCGCTACTTCAGACCGACAGAAGAAGCCATCTGTAAAAATGGCGGAGACTCTGCCGGTCTGATTTTGTGTATGATAAGAAATCTACAATCATTCTAATTTATGAAGCATTCATCTGTACGTTCCTATCGTGTGTGTGTGTGTGTGTGTGTGTGTGTGTGTGTGTGTTTTTTTTTTTTTTGTACTCTTGGGAATTAGAATTCCCATTTCTCTGCATCTGACGAGCAGTTGTAATGCCAATTCAAATTAAAGAGAGAAAAGTTGTATGTGAGAGAGAGAGAGAGAGAGAGAGAGAGATTTGAATAGCCCAATTGATCCCCCCTACCACCACGTCTCACCGTATTGTATTGCAACCATTCTTTTATGCAGATAAAATCTAAAAAGACTGTAAAAATTCTTCCTTGCAAATTATTTTTTTCTTTTCTTCCATTCGACTTCTGTTGCTTTATTTATCTCCATTTTAGAAATCATCTCTTATCTTTGGCTAACAGCATCTTCATCTATATTCAGCTCTCTTGTATATATAATATATATATATATATATATATATATATATATATATATATAATGTGTGTGTGTCCGAACAATGAGTTAAATCACAGATTAATTAATCTTGTGGTTTACAGACTTAAAAAATATTGTTGAGAGGAACTGTTTTATATAAGACAATCCCAGGCAAATATAACAGATACAAGATGGAGCAAAATAAAATTTTAGGATTTATGGTTAAATTCTGTTAAATAAAAATTTAGACAAAAAATTTATTGTTTTAAACAAGGAATACAAGAAATTTAAAGTAATTTCCATACATAGAAAAATATGTTTATTCAATTATATTTCTACCTTTTCTTTATACGAATCCTTCAATTTATGAAGCTCGATGTAACTTCAGAGCAAATACAAATAAATGAAAAAAGGTCAATATTCTAAATTTCTAGAGGTTGTCCATCTTACCGTTTATTTCTTTAAGTACATAAAAATGTTCAACTTTTGACAACACCTGTTTCGTAGTGCAGAATCATTCATATTATTTATGTCAATTTTTTAATTAATTCAACCCTGTACTCATCAAAAGAAAAAGAACTTTTCAATATTAAAAGAGAATAAAGGAATATGGACATGATTACAAAATCCGAAAATATGAAGAAAAGTTGTAATTATATTTTCTTTTAGTTATGCCATCTTTATACATACATACATACATACATACATACATACACACATACATACATACATACATACATACATACACACATACATACATACATACATACATACACACACACATACATACATACATACACACTCAACATACATACATACATACACACTCAACATACATACATACATACTCACTCAACATACATACATACATACATACTCACTCAACATACATACATACATACATACTCACTCGACTTCGTGGCTTAGTGAGGGATGCCCTTTTCTCTACCTTGCAACCTCTCTTCCACAAAAGAGACGTTGCGAGCCTTTCCTTGTTTTATCGTTATTTCCATGGCAGATGCTCGTGTGAACTCCAATCTCTGGTCCCCCCCCCTCGCCAATCTTTCACGAAAAACACCCGTCTAGCCGAATCCACTGTGAAAAATTTCCCCTACTCTTTATCTGTGCCTAAATCAAAACGTGGGTTCCATGAACAAAGCTTCTTTCTTAGAACTGCACGCCTGTGGAACTCTGTTCCGACTGCCTGCTTCCCACCTGACTACAACTTGGATGTCTTTAAGTATAATGTTAACAAATTCCTAATGAACCGCCCCCTTAAGTAAACACTTCATCAAATCTCCATACTAACCTAATGTACTTGCAATAACCCTTATCCCTGAGTTGCTACCGGGCCTTGATAAGTGGTGACCACTGTGTAAAAAAAAAAAAAAACATACATACTCACATGATGATTGCAACGTCTCTTGTCAGACGAGTGCCACTCCCTCAGACATTTAAAATCCATGAGCCCAAATACCTGAGGGAGTATCTATACAAAGATGATGTTACAGAGTTTTAGCTTTGTAAGACAGCTAAGTCTCTCTCTCGGTTCAAAATGTTGAGATCCAGCAACAAGAAAGAGCAAGATAGCCAGCAACAAATTAAACTGCAGACGAGCTTAATGCGGGTAATGGTCTCTCGCTTTATGATTTTTTAAATCAGATTTGCTTCTCCTAGAAAGGTCGCCTTCACCACGGCTTACGGGAGCCCTCTCCACCCCAATACACATATACACACACACAAATATACACGGTGCTAGTTGGCCGTTGACCCAGAAAAAGAGTTAATTCGACCTTTGGAAGGTCTTGTTTTTAATCCTTCAGGGAGACTAGCCGCCCTCCTCACCAAACAAGTCTGGTGGGGGAACCAGTTTAGTCGCCGGTGACCCGACCATGAGGCAGGTAGTACTGGGTTACATGGTACCAGTAGCATATGACATACATACATACAACATACATACATACTCACATACATACATACATACTCACATACATACATACTCACATACATACATACTCACATACATACTCACATACATACATACATACACACATACATACATACACACATACATACATACATGCATGCATGCATACATACATACATACATACATACACACACATACATACATACTCACATACATACATACTCACATACATACTCACATACATACATACATACATACTCACATACATACATACATACATACTCACATACATACATACATACTCACATACATACATACATACATACATACTCACATACATACATACATACACACAGATACATACATACTCACATACATACATACTCACATACATACATACTCACATACATACATACTCACATACATACATACATACGTACATACATACATACATACGTACATACTCACATACATACATACGTACATACATACATACTCACATACATACATACATACTCACATACATACATACATACTCACATACATACATACATACTCACATACATACATACATACATGCTCACATAAATACATACTCACATACATACATACATACATACATACATACTCACATACATACTCACATACATACATACATACTCACATACATACATACATACTCACATACATACATACATACTCACATACATACATACTCACATACATACATACTCACATACATACATACATACTCACATACATACATACTCACATACATACATACTCACATACATACATACTCACATACATACATACTCACATACATACATACTCACATACATACGTACATACATACATACATACGTACATACATACATATGTACATACTCACATACATACATACGTACATACATACATACTCACATACATACATACATACTCACATACATACATACATACATACATACTCACATACATACATACATACATACATACATGCTCACATAAATACATACATGCTCACATAAATACATACTCACATACATACATACATACATACATACATACTCACATACTCACATACATACATACTCACATACATACATACATACTCACATACATACATACTCACATACATACATACTCACATACATACATACTCATATACATACATACATACTCACATACATACATACTCACATACATACATACATACATGCTCACATAAATACATACTCACATACATACATACATACATACATACTCACATACATACTCACATACATACATACATACTCACATAATCATAAGTTTTATTTATTTTTGTTTTTATTTATAATATAGGTATTCATCTGTGTAAAAATATAATCCGTGAACCGATTCTGTCTTTTTGTCATTGAAATGCCACTAACATATGCTCTGAAGCCGGAAACCTATCTTCATTAAGCTTATTTTGTAGCAATTTTTACTATCTTATAAGGAATATATACTTCAGTGATATATATTTTTATATAAATGTATATACTAGCAAGGAGACCTGACGTTGCCCGGGATTGAATGAGGATCAACAAATTTACCACCCTCCCATACAATTTATCATCAAAATCGATGAAATCGCCCATTTTTCAATCAAATCGATTGATTACCTACTCTAGTTGGGGACCCGCCGTGGTGTTCTGGGAGGAAGCTTCACATGTCTTCCTGCGGTGACGTTGCACTGTAGAGAATCTACTGTACATTTTATAAAATTATTTTTTTATATATATAATTGCTTGAATTAAAATTTAAAATGCGAAAGTCAAGTATCATACTTCAATTGTGTTCTACACAGAAATATATATATATATATACACACACACACACATTAGAAGGCTGGCCAACGTTGCCCAGTCGTAAAATAGGTATCAATATTATATTTTGATTAATGCAGAATTGTTATTTACTATGAACAGAATTATCACATGTATTAAACGTAACGTTAAATTCCTTTTTAAAAATGAAGTAAAAAACAAAACGGAAATAAACCGAGACCTGTGCATGCGAGTATTGTTTTTTTTTTTTTTTTTTCTAAACAGTTCACTTCTTGTAAGTAAAAACAAAAAAAAATACTCGAACTGAGATCATAATCTAAAGAAGGTAAATCAATTACGAT